>NW_027556180.1:169413713-169751213 GCF_003287225.1 Phascolarctos cinereus
CAGACATTTAATCATCAATGGGTTGGTTGGATTGATATAGGAAGAATTACAATTCTCCTCAGATTAATTCATACAGTTATTGAAATACTAACTAAAATCCAAGGGACTTCTTTATAAAACTAGACAAAGACATAATGAAATTTGTCTGGAGACACAAGTAGGCAAGAATATCAAAGAACATCCTGAAGAGAAAAACTGATGAAAGCGATCTTGCACTCCCAGACTTTAAATCATATTACAAAATAGTTATATTCGAAATTATCTGTTATGGTAAAATAATAGAAAAATAAGTCAATGGAAATGAATAAACATTCGCTCGAATGTATTCAAAAGTTTAGTATTGGATAAACATGTAGAAAATAAAAACTGAAGAAAAATTCATTAATCAATCCATCCATCAATCAAATATTTTATTACCTGCCAGCTACATGGCAGACACTGTCCTAGGTATTGGGGATGCAAAGCCAAAGGTCAGAAGAAGCAATGCAAGGACTCTCAAGGTCTCACCGAAGAACTTTGAATCGACTGTGTGACGTGGGAGATATTGGTAAAGGATCACCCAATAGGGCGTGCCCACATCAAAGAAGGCACTGTGCTCTATGAGCTAACCAGAATTGCAGTCACTCAAAAGAAATATGAGATGCACCAATTTAGAGACATCTTCAATCCAAAGCACTCTAGTTCAGTGGAGGGGACGTAACTTTTTTTTAATCATGGAGGAGATATGACTTTTTTTCTTTTCAACAATAAAAGGAATTTTTTAGGGACCAGTAAATGTGCTTGAGTACATAAAAATAAATAAAAATTAAAAAACAACTTCTGAACAACAAAAAACAAATGTGTTATGGTAAGTAAGCTCTAGACTTAGAGTTAGGAAGTTCTGGGTTTAAATACTGCCCCAAACACTTCCTAGCTGTGTGACCCTGGGCAAGTCATTTAACCTCTCTGGGTCTCAGTTGCCTTATCTGTACAATTAAGAGGTTAGACTTGATGTCATCTAAAGCCACTTTCATTTCTACTTCTATGATCTCATGATCTGAAAACAAGAAAAAATGTTTACTGAAAATACAACAGATAAAAATTTGATCTTAAATATATTTGAGGAGGAGTGGTTCCCAACATATAAATGGCCCACAGATCACAAATGGATAGTCAAAGAATATGACCAAATTTTAAAGAGGAAACACAACTTAGTAATCACTTGTGAATATGCTGAAACTCATTAACAAAGAGATGAAAATTAAAACAGCTTTGAAGTTCTACCTCAGGACAAGCAAATGGACCAAACAAGTAGAAGATAAAAGCAATCAAACTCTACTTGGGAGTTGTGAAAGAACAGGTACCCTCAACCACTGTTGGTAGAATTGCAAATCTGCAGACTTAAGAGAACAATCTCGGTAATAGTACAAAAAGAAAACTTGTTTGTTTCAATAATTCCATTGTTAGAAACCTGCCCTGAAAGTGTTTTCAAAAACCTAAAAAAGCTATTTGTTCAAAGATTTTCATTGTATATATGCATATATATTATACATAAATATATATGTATACATATGTTATATATTTGCAAGAAAAATAAAACCCTGAAAATAAATAACCTACAATGGCTAAATAATTTCTGGTATATTAATGTAATGGGGTTTTTTTTGGGGGGGGGCTAAGCAATGGAGTTAAGTGACTTGCCCAGGGTCACACAGCTAGTAAGTGTTATGTGTCTGAGGCAGGATTTGAACTCAGGTCCTCCTGAATCCAGGGCCAGTGCTCTATCCACTACGCCACCTAGCTGTCCCTGTAATGGGATTCTATCATGCACTTAGGACAAGTATGAGAAATACAAATATAAACTGGGAGTTAAATCAGGATCATATGTACAAGACTTCTCATTGATGGAGAGGATGAGGACTTGTCCTCACAACACAGGAAACACATTTAGAATGTCCATATAAACGCAAATGAGGAGGGGCAGCTAGGTGGTACAGTGGACTTGAAGTCAGGAGGACTTGAACTTAAATCCAGCCTCAAATACTTGAACTTACTAGCTGTGTGACCCTAGGCAAGTCACTTTAACCCCATTGCCTAGCCAGAAAAAAAAAAAAAAGCAAATGAGAATGAATGAACAAATTAGCCTGGTGAAAACATAGAGATAGTGACTAAAAAATTGTTACGACTCTTTATCCGCAGATATTAATTCAAACATAAAGAATTACTATGCAAGTTTAGGCAGTTGTATTATATTCAATGTTATATTTTTAATGTTATTATTAATAATGCAAAGAAAGAACTATGGAGTTTGATGCAGATGGAAGCATACTATTTGCTCTTTTTTTTCCTTCTGTTTTGTTTTGTTTCCTCTTTCTGGTGGTTCCCCTTATTAGTTCTAATTCTTCCTTACAACATGATTAATGTGAAAATACGTTTAATAGGAATATATATGTATAGCCTATATCAAATTGCCCACAGTGTTGAGGAGGGAGGTGAAGAGAGGGGGAGAAAAATTTAAAACTCAAAAGCTTATGGAAGTGATTGTTGATAAATCAAAATAAATTAATAAAAAATAATGCTGCTATTATTAACTTTAACGATAGCTAAGATTCATATAGTGCTTTAAAATCAGTCAACAAGAATTTATCAAGCACTTATGTACACGGCATTGTGTTATAGTTTACATTAGCTCTATCAGCTTCTCGGAACAGCAAATGGAGTGCCTGGCCTGGAATTAGGAACACTCCTCCCCATGAGTTCAAATCTGGCCTCAGACATTTACTAGCAAGTCACTTAACCCAGTTTGCCTCTGTTCCTCATCTGGAAAATGAGCTGGAGAAGGAAATGGCAAACTGCTCCAGGATTTTTGCCAAGAAAACCCCAAATGGGGTCACAAAGAGTGGAACATGAACAAAAACAATTAAAGCAGCTTCTTGGCTTATCCTTCGTTATCTGTCTTTACTACAGTCACATCACATCCAGTGTCATCGTATTTCTAGATACACAGTGATACTGGCCTCCTTACTGTTCCACAAACAAGACACACCATCTCTTGGTTCCCTCATTTTCTCTGACTCTGCTCCATGGCTAGAATGCTCTCAGTCCTCTCTCCACCCACAGGCTTTCCTGGCCTCCTTTAAATCCCAACCAAACTCCCATCTTTTCCAGGAAGCCTTTCCACCTCCTCTTAATTCTATTGCCTTCCCTCTCTTATTTTTTTTTATCCTGTATGCAGCTTGTTTGACATAGCGTTTACTTGTCATCTTCCCCATTAGATTCTGAGCTACTAGAGGGCAAGACTATCTTTTGCCTCTTTTTGTATTCCCAGTGTTTATCACAGCACCTGGTATCTAGAAGGCACTTAATAAATGTCTGTTAACTAATTAACACTGGGGATACAAAGAAAAGCAAAAAAACTTCATCCTGGCCCTTGAGAACTTTCCATTCTAATGGGGGTGACAACGCACAAAAAATTGTACATACAAGATATATGATATAGAAATGGAAGGTTTGCAAAGGGCTTTCCATGTTATTTCATTTACAAATATATATTTCTTTAAAAACTCCAATAACTACCTTAATATTCCTCAGCAGAATGTCTATCATTTTCAGGACTTGGGCCTCCAATATATTGAGGCAGCTAGCTATCAGTGAGGGAAAGAGGAGAACAGATCTGGCCTACTTCCCTCAAGCTTTATGTATTTTTCCCTTTTCCATTTCTACTCTATTTCTCTGGACTGCCAAATTTCTTGACCTTAGACCAAAGCCAAGAGACAGTGGAATGCATCATTGTTTTTTGTTTTGTTTCCTTTTGTTTTGTATCCAAGTTGGGAAAGATGGGGGAATCACCTTGAAGAATCTAATACTCTCAAGGGCATCTTGCTGAGTGTCTAGTAGCAAGGTCACTCGCAGTAAACAGAAGCCAACCATCCCATCTCTTCCTGCTCTCTTATCCTCCTCTTGAAGGCCAGGACTCTTTTAGACCCTAGTATCCTTAACCTATTGGATCAGCCAAGGTGGGCAGTTTAATACAAGCAGTCTGTCTACAGACATAAATTAGCATTTATATAAGAAATCTATTTCCCTTTGCTTTGTTGTTTTTATTTTTAGATTTATAGTCTACCAGAGTCAACTATAATCTCACAATGTACACATTGACATTTTAAAAATAGTAACAAATTCTTTTCTGGTAACATTTTTGCTATTATTTGACAGGGTAAGTTGCTTTCTGATTTTTAAAATTTATTTGTGTTTTAATGATTCCAGCAATCTAAGCAACTTAGATACTATTTTTAATAAGAAAAAGAAAGAAAAATATGCCTAAAAATAAACTTCCCTCACCCAAACCAGGACATCTTACTGCCCAAGTCAGAATAAAGCCAATTATCCTCTAGAAGACCCTATCTCATGGCTCCATGTGATGATCAAATACTTAAGAAAGATTGGAAGCTAAACAAATCAAGAATAAAGGAAAATTGCAGAATCTTTCTTTCAAGTCTCTCCAAAGAATGCACTTTTTCACTGTAATAGGAAATAATCCAGGGAAAATGAATTCAACTTACCTAAATATGAAGGACATGCGATGAATAGATTTTGTTTTCCTCCCCCTAAAATGAAGAAAATAGGTGGTCAGTTAGGATAAATTGAATACTATTACAGTAAACCAAGAAATGGAAACGTTTCTTTCATTCCTTTCTGATTCAATGGTGCTTCACTTTCTGATCTTTATTGACTTAAATTGAAATGGTTCTCAAGATTTTATCTCACTGTCCGTTTACAAAGACTATTGCCTTTCTCTGTTCTCTTCTCTGTAGTTTAAAATTACATATAGCTCTCTAAAAACATATCCATATCTAAATCCTATGATACCTAACCATTTCCACTTGCAGGTCTTTGTAATCCGTGGCTATAGTATTCCTCAAAACCATGCTTTGAGTTAGACCAATATTCTCCACATTTGACACAGAAAATAACAAAAAATGGACAATAATAGATCTTATAAAGGGCAATCAATGAGTGTGAGGAGCCGTAAGGAGAGTTTGGGTGGGCCACCAAGGGTAGGAAGGAGTAATGGGTAATATGTTTGGAAAGATAAGTCGGGCAATGCCAAACAGAGGAGTTTATGTTTGATCCTAAAGGTAATAGAGATAATGGAGTTTAGTAAGTTGAGGGGGTGGGGGAACGGCTGTCATGACCAGACCTGTAGTTTAGGAAGAGTGTAGATGGCACTGTTTGAAAGTGGATTAATAGGCCATTGACATAGTCAAGCTAAGAGGTGATGAGGGCCTGAGCTAAATTGGTGGCAATGTGAGTAAAGAGAAGAGAACTCATGCAAGAGATAGTGTGGAAATAGAAATGATAAGATTGGGCATCTGCTTGGATATGCGGGATGAAGGTGAGTAAGGAATTGAGCATGACACCTAACTTGCAAAAGATGGTTGGGCTTTGAACAGAAATAGGAAAGTTTGGGGGGAAAGGAGGATTCAGGGAGAAAGATGATATGATGAGATCTGGAATGCAAAATGAGCAACCGTTTCTGCTCATCCTGTGCTACTCACCATGTCTTACTCCCCAGTCACTACCTCAGAGCACAAAGTCTGACATCATAGGGGTACCTACTACATCCATGAGGTGATCTTGGGGACAAAGGATGGGTAACTGGTGGAGAGAGGTCCCAATGGCATCTTCTCAGATGCTACGGTGGGTGTCCAGGTCACAATTAGTTTGTAAGTTCTTGAGGGTCCCACACACAGAGTTTTGTGCAGTGCTCAAAGGGAGTAGAGCAGGAGGGTGCTAGGGACAAGTACTGCAATTAACTATTAAGGGAGAGGTTATGATGCAACCCATCTTTCCAATTTCCAATTGGTTGATCACACACCTTTCCGGTCATACCATGGTCCTTTTGGGATCATGCCACAGCACTTCCCCCCCATGAGACTGGGATCCCCACTTTGGAGATCACTGTGTTACAGCATTTACAGCATTGATAGACTATTTTTACCTCTGTGAAATAAGGGGGATAATTTAAATAATCTAGAAAAAAATAACAGCTTTGTATTCCTGTAGTTTTAAAGGATTAGAAAGGAAGAGGGGAGTATGGAGAATAGAAATAAAATAATAGGAGAGATCTGAAAGGGATCTCAGAAGCCATCTAGTCCAATTCATTTTATTAAATAATCCATTGTAACTTTGCTAAAAGGATCATCACATAATTTTTTGTCTAGTATAGAAACAATTCAAGCAGGCATGTTTTTGTTTGGTTTTTACTCTCTACAACACTAAAGAGGTAGCATGAAGTTGCAGGAAGAGTGATACACCTGAAGTCAGAAAGCCCTAAGTTCAAATCCCTTCTCCCTTTCATGCTACTTGTCTTCTCTCTGAAAATCTATTCTGCACCCCATTCTTCAAGCCTGGCTTTCAATCAGTGGTTAACAAAAGCATAAGCGGATGCTGATTAACGGGTGGCCGCCTTCCATGTTGTTTATATTTTAGTAAATGATTATTCAAGAATAGAAAGCTTTCAGGATTCCAGGGGTTAAACCCCAACATTCTGGTACTTCTCATGGTAGCGAGGTGGATATTTGGGGACAAAGAGCTATCCTGGACACCCCTCAATGGTACACAAAAGGTAGCTACATATTTCATCTACCTTTAGAGTCATGCCAAGAGAAGATTCCAAATAAAAAAACAAGAAATTTGAAATTTACATGAATAATTCTTTGCAATGTAAAAACTCTCTTTTTTTTCTAGAAACTCCATCTAACCACCCTTTTGAGAGATGGAGGAAGGAAGGTGTGGGGATTGAGTCACTACCTGTCTGGCTGGAATTCATACCACTACCCTAAAAGGATTAGACTTCAAGTCCCACTATTATCTGGGATATTTATAGTTTTAAGTGCTTCTTGGAACGTGCATTAGCACTGCTGAAACACTTACAAATATTTACTATTGACTTATTCGTGACTGCATGATTACAGTTTCCCATGCTTCTGTGTGAATGCTTAATTTCATATGTTAAATAATTAAAAGTACTGGTAAGCAACTTAAGAAGCTTAATTTGAATATTCTTTTTTTTACTCAAGTTTGAAGGAATAAAGTTTAAGAAAATAAATAATATTTCTCCTCTCAACCTTCCCTTCTCTCCCTGCCCCCTACTTCAAATAAGTATTTGTCCCCAAGGTGATTTGAAGGGACAGTTTTAAGCAGATTCCAGAGGAAGAAGTAGAAATTCTAAATTGACACTCCTAGTGACAGGAAAATTATTGGGTAGTTTTCTGAAAGTTGTAGTTCCCTTAAAAGAAAAGAAATATAAAAAATAGAGATGGTAAGGCCAATATAAAAGAAATATAAATGTAAAAGAAAATTATTTTTATGTGACTGGGAAGATTCAGTTTTAAATTTAAATTTTAAATTTTAATTTAATTTAATTTAATAATCAGGTCACATGACAATTGTATCAATATGTAGCTTTGTCTCCATGTGTCAGTGTACATAGAATGAGACCTAGAAAGTCACTGAGGTTTGTTCTGTCATCTAAGTGGGTGATATCCATTACGGAGCCCACCACCATCTGGACAGCTGTCTCCCATACAGGAGGTGATGGAGGCAAGTACCAGGAGTCGTCCACAGCTGCAGCTATCTGGAAACAAGTACACCCCCTTCCACGAAGTTAACATATCATGAGATTTTTGTGAAGCCCAAGTCCTTCACCTGATCTGCCTTTTACAGGGTTTTGTAGACTCTCACTTTGACCTTAGATAGTTGATTCTGCCTACTCCCTCACCTGCCAATGACCCTGTATAATCAATTGTGTTACCAGGGTATGTGAATATGCCTCCTCCCCTCCCAGAAGATGCATTTGATAACTTGATCTTTGATTCCATTGGATGTGAAGATAACCTACCTCTTTGACTCTGGTCCTTTATAAGCAAAAAAAAAATAATATATCCCTACTCACCCTCATCCGTTCTGATGGCAATATACCACCAAAAGATCTCTGCCAGTACTATGTCAAGGCTAAAGAAAGCCTTGTTCGTTATGGGCAATTTACTGAACTAGAATTCCCAGAAGTCTATAGGTGGGCTGTATAGTGTGGGTGATATCACTCAGCACTATTTATTGGGTAGGTATATTTCCAGCACATTGAGTTTATAAGGCTGGGGATTGTTGTCAGGTGTGATAGAATATGACTAGTACAACACGGAGCCAGGAAAAGATGGAGAATGAATTACAACAGTATCTAAACAATGCTGAATGCATAGCTGCAAGCCAAAGACCCAGGCTGGCATGATGCAAAAAGTGTGGAGATGCTGGAAGATTTATGCATGCCAGCATCTTGACATCTTGAAGTGCTGGCTCCTAAAAAGATAACCCTCATCAGTCACTGTCCTGAGATGGAGAAGAATGTAACTTAAGATAAACTATTCAAAGATACCCTCTCACATTCTGCCATGATGTCCTCCTGATGTGTTGGGGGCACAAGGGGAATCAATAGGGATTTGACTCAGACCTTCCCTGAAGGGGCAAGATGGGCACTCACTCATACAGGCATCAGTAGCAAGGTACCTTTGCCACCTAACTCAATTCCTTGCTATGATTTTTCTGTTTTATTCCATTAAATGTTTTTTGTTCTAAATTAATGTGTCCTCGGGTTTTTCTTGGCATATGATGAGTCAGTCAGTCAAGAAACATTTATTAAGCCTGTACTATGTTTATCAGTGGAGCCTTGGAAATATAGTTTTGAATGAAATTTATTCCCCCAATAGTCCCACGAATGTGAGAGTAGCTGAGGAGAAGTCACATGAAGGGAGGTTCTGGGTTACATTCCATTACTGTCTCACTGGGATAAAATTAGGCAGATCCCATAATCTCGTCCATCATTTATGTAGGAATCATCCAATAATATGAGAATTGATCAAGACAGAATAATGTGAGTTGTAATTGCAATACTATGTGACAAACAATTCACTTCTCCCTTAACCATCCAGTGAGCTGGCCTTTTCCACTTTACTTTTAGAGTAGAGTCCTGGTCTGGAGCAAGGCCTTCTCTAGGCAGAGTTGCTTCCTTAGTACGCTGTGTTTTTTCTCCCAAAAAGTCTTCCCTGAAACTTGGTTTACTGACATGGGATGTTTTCCCTTTGATTTCTTCTATAGCACATGTCCTCCTGGTAACAGCATCTATTATTCTCTTTACAGAAGTAATAGTTTTCCCAGCTTTTCACTCCATGACTACTATTGTTGCTTTGGTAACTGCTTTTACACAGATAAAACAAGTGCCAATTCGATAATAATTAAAAAAAAAAAAAAGATTCCTTATTCCTAAAGTATCAATTTTGAATCATATACTCCAACCTTTATTTATCTTTTTTTTAAAGCTTGAATTTCAACTAGTCTACTTGCTGTTAAACACTCCCGTGGTCCTCTGGTTACTAAATGAGGTATGCTGTCCATAAAAATACAGATAAGACATTGCTATTCATAATAAGAGTTAACATTTCTAGACGCTTTAAGGTTTGCAGAGAACTCTTTACAGATGCAATCCTCATATCCCTGTCAGGTAGATGTTATTGCTATCCCCATTTAACAGATAAGGAATGTTCCTTATTAATGGGTTATTAATTATTATTAATATTATGAATGTTTCTGAGAGGTTAAGCGACTTGTCCAGGCCACACAGCTAGTAAATGACTGAGGTAGGATTCAAATTCAGTTCTTTTTGATGGTAGGTCTAGTATTCTCTCCACCTCACCTCTTACACACCATTATTATTTCACAAGACGCACTATGATTAGTGTATAACCAGAACAGGGACCTGTAAAAAAGGATAGACATCTACAAAGTTAGATGCTTAAAGCTATAATAGCAGCATATTAACTGACTCTGTTCCTAAAATACTATTTACCTGACCCTTCCTTACCAATATTGCTTTTAGAACTCATCTCCATCACTGTCTCAAGTGATAAACTGGCTCCATATCATGCTTCCTCCAACTTTCCTCTCCCAGATCTCTTCTTCACTACCTACTTATGTTAGCAATAGAGTGGGATTACTACTACTACTACCACTACTAGTAGTAATAATAATAATAATAATAACTGACATTTATATGGTGCTCTGAATCTTGCAGAGAGCTTTATCTACACTATTTCATGTGAATCTGACAATAACTCTGTTAGGTATTTATTACAGACATTATTTCCGTTTAATAGAGGAAGAAACTGAGGCTCAGAGGGGTTAAGTGACTTGTCCATGGCCACAAAGCTAATAATCCAGCCAGGAATGTGCTGGAGCCAGTTTGAACTGACTCAGAAGAGCTGACTGTTAAATTTTCAAAGTGAACATTTATACCTCAGAAATGGACAAATGCTACAAGTCAGGGCTTGATTTATTGTTTTATTGGTTGGCTGGACTTAAGAAATTAATGGTGAAAATGTTAATAGTGTAGATTAAACTTAAAGTATGTTAGATATACACGGGGTGAGGGGGTTGGTTGTTAAATATTTACTAGTGTACCACTGAAGTCAACCCTAGACCAGACCATGCTGCATATCCTAATTCAGCCATCCACTTGGTCCATCTTACTGTATGTCCTCATACCATACAAGTAACCCCACTGACTCTTGCCCTTCCCAATACAGTAATAAAATCAATTGCTATTGTTTATTGCTTCTGGAAAGCATATCAATCAACTGTCTTGCAGACCAACTGACCAATCCTATGATTCCCTGCCTGAAACTCCTTTTCCTAAACCATTCCTCTACATATGTATTCTCTCCCCCTATTCAAATCTAATAAAATCAAATCACCTTATTCAAATCCTTGAGGACAGGAATGATCTCATTTTGTTCGTATTTTTGGACCTTGTCACAGTACCTGGCACAGAATATACACTTAATAATTTCCTTTTCATTCTTTCAATGAAGCGTAATAGAGGGAACTTGAATGCAGGACTTTCTGATTTGCTGTTCATCCACTCCTATGCTCTATCTATTGTGACACACTGCCTCATCAGAGACCTCATCCCAGCCTATGGATATGAGCTATATACCCTTTCAGAAGCTATCTTTACTTTTTATACCTTCTGCTATAGTTATGGTGCAATAGACCAAGGCTTACCTCTAATTGTTCACCTTTTAAATTTAAGAAACTTTCAGTGCAATGGTGTAGGAACTATTCTGCATAGACCTAGAGTGTTTTCTGACTACAGAAAATTCTAGGCTAGAATGTAATAATACACACATCACACAGACATTCATGTCAAACTGTTACTAAATCTTTGATACTAAATTTGGGAAAAGAGTTTCTCATAAAGCTTCCTCTCATGTTTTAAAATGTTATTTCCATCTCCTTATTCACATCTGCGAACTAGATTATACCTTTATTTTACTCTGTTTAGTCCCTAGTAGCCCTAATGCATTAAAAATGCTTTAATTACTTGAAAAAAAAAGAGAATTGCTTGAGAGAGAGAGAGAGAGAGAGAGAGAGAGAGAGAGAGAGAGAGAGAGAGAGAGAGAGAGAGAGAATTGCTTCCATAAGTGTTTCATTCTCTCCCAGGAAGAATAAAGATCAGTTGCTAGCAGGACTCCTTCAGTGAACATGAATGAGTCTCACTTCCACAGATACTGAAAGTCTGATGAGCTTAGGATGTTTGACTTTGGCAATAGTCTATCTCCTAGCCTTTTGAAATTCAAAACTTCATAACCATTAGTCCATTAAATCTCCTACATTCATTCTCCTAAGAGCAAGAAAAAAATGGAGCATAATGGAGACAAAAAACAGAACAAACTAACAAGTAAACCGAAGAAAGCCAGCAGCATATGAAGGGCTTTTCTTGGTGATCAGATGAGAGGGAGGGTCAGGGGACTTTCCATTACCTGGAGGCCCACAGCATTTCATCCTCCTTAGTCAAAAGCCACCAAAGAGAAAGAGATTGAGTTCTTCCATTGGAATCTTTTGTATGCATCCTCAGTTCTGGCTCAGCAGCCTATTATACATAGGATTTTTCTTCACTAATTGCAGAATACTTGCCCTTCCTCTGAAGGGAAGGTCAGGGCTCTTGATTACATATCACTACACATTTCCAGAAGCAGAATCCCCAACCCTCCTCATGAATTGGCACTAGGCAGAGTAGAACATACATGCCTGGAGGACTGGGCCCCTACTGGCTATTACACACACTTTGAAACTTTAACTCAAATACAAAGAATATCCTTATTCATTTTTAAAAAAATAAAAACAGTTTAAATAATGAAAATTGCGTTTCTTCTCTGATTTGCTCCTTAGTAGCAAATAAGAGGTTAGGTTTCAGAGATATGACATGCACAAAGGACACAAAACAGTTCACTGGGCATTCAATTAATCAACCTATGAATAGGTATTTATCAAGCAACTTCTATGTGCTAGGAATCCGCTAGGCACTGGGGAAGCAACTATAGAGAATGAAAGAATCCCTACTCACAAGGAACTTATATTCTAGTGGAGACAGACAAATTTTATATGTACATACAAGAATGTGTGTGTTTATATGCATACTTATATATACATATATATATATAAGTATACACATACACATACAAATATAAAATATGTATCTATCTATCATGAATGTTGTTTCAGTCGTGTCCAACTCTTCATGACCCCATTTGGTGTTTTCTTAGCAAAGATACTGGAGTAATTTGCCATTTCCTTCTCCAGCTCATTTTACAGATGAGAAACTGAAGCAAACAAGGTTAAGTGACTTGCCCAGGATCACACGACTAATAAGCGTCTGAGGCCAGATTTGAACTCAGGAAGATGAGTCTTCTTGATTCCAAGTTCAATTCACTGTACCACCTAGTTACCCAATATACATCATGAATACAAAGTGAATAAATACAAATAAATAAAAGTAATTAAATCCAAGGTAGTTCGAGAGAGAGGCCTTTGCAGCTGAGAGTAGAATCAGAAAAGACTTCACACAGAAGACTCTGCATCTTGAAAGAGGGAGCTCTCTGAAGTGAAAGTGAGGAAGTACATTCCAGGCAAGTGAGACAGACAGTGTGAAGGCAGGGTGATCAGAGAAGGGGTGTCACGTGTGGGGAACAGAGAAAATGCCAGTTTGACTGGAGGGCACAGGGCAGGAGTGGACACAATATCCAGTGAGGCTAAAAAGATTGTGGGGCAGATTATTTAGGAATTTGTTTAAAAGTTAAAGAAAGGAGTTTATATTTTATTCTCCAGGCAACAGGAAGCCACTAAGTTGACTAAATAGGCAAGTCACATGGTCAGATATGCACTTAAGGAAAATGACTTTGCTCCACAGTGTGTAGGATGAAATACCGTGGTAAAGTACTTGAGGCAGGGAAACCTATTAGGGAACTGTTGTGATAATTTAGGCAAGGGTGATGAGAGGCTGAACTAAGGTAGTAGTTGTATAAGTGGAGAGACAGGTTTAAGAAACAACCAGCATGAAATATATATCTAAACCTTTACTGAGCTTAGAAAAGAAAGACTACTTAATTTGGTTATTTATTTCTTTTCCCAGCTAGCATTACTTTTCTCCAATTTCTGTTAACTTGAGCAGAACTAAGAGAACATTGTATACAGTAATAGCAATATTGCTTTAAGAACGATTGTGAGTGAATAAGTCATTTAGACTATTATAAATACCCGAATTAACTATAAAGGATGTATGAAGAAAGACAGTATCTGCATCCAAATTTGGATTCAGTCAAAGGGCCACACTTGAGAATCTAGAGGGCCATACATGGCCTCAAAGCTGCAGGTTCCCCACCCCTGGTGTTGGTAGATACATATGTCTACCATGCACCACTGTTGCTCCTGAGCCCTCACTGATACGCTTCCCATTTTCACAAATCAGTCTCAATGGTATCAATAACTCCTAGTTATGAAATATTTACTAAACAAAAAGAAAAAAGCATAACATAACATTATTGAATAAAAGGCAAAAAAGCATGGATAATCAAAAATAACAATCCTCCAATAAACCTGGATCATATTCTTCCACTAAAGCACACAGTGTTGATAGTGGGGAAAGTGAGCACAAACTTAGAGAAAGTCACATACGTAAGGAAACCCATGGATCTAAGGCAACTCATCACTCTGAACTTCAGGCCTGGAAACCAGTAGTCTGTTTTAGGAAATAATCTGTATTATTCATCACATTCTGTCCCGAGCTTCTCTCTCCTGCTGGATTAAGCCTCATCTCTGGAACTCTTGGACCACTGAAGCAGCATACTTTTAGTAAAATAGTAGCCCTAAGCCTAGGGTCTACATTTTCCAGATCTGCTCCCTTGGCTGGGCACCAAAGTAGTCTTTGACTATTTCGGTGACAACAGTTTCTGTAAGCCAAAGAACTACAAAGTTCCTCAGCTATGCTTTCCAGGCTCTGGGAATTTTCTTCCTCTCTACCTAGAGAGAACAATAGAGGAAAACACAGCCAAATCTCTGAGGGACTTCTGCTTTTAAGCAGCAGGGGACAGTCTCCATTCTGCTTCAACCTCTGTCATCAGCAATTTTCCATGAGTAATGATCCATCCCTAATTCAGGCTGAGAAACCCAAAATCCACAGTCCTATCAGGTATGACACAAACAACAACAAAATACAATTTCCATATAGTCCCCAAGCCATTCTTTGACTCATAATTTTTCAGCTGCGTTCTTTGAAACCCTGAAACCATCATTGCAATCATCTCTGCTTTCAGTAAATATGTATGTCTTTGAGGGGCATGCATTTACTCAGGTCCTCCCACAACAGTCTGTGTGTCTCTCTCCTCAAGCATTTGTGTCTCAGGGGCTGTATGTGTTCTTCATGCAAATGTTCTTTTCTGGCCTTTTCAATAAATAAAATGTTTGTTTATGAAAGAAATAGTGCCTTATGCATGTTGCCTCCGAAAGGCATTTTGTCCCTCCTTCTTTGAGAAGATTAGAAGTGAGAGGGAGCTAGGTGGCACAGTGGATAGAGCACTGGCCCTGAAGTCAGAAGGACCTGAGTTCAAATCTGGCCTCAGACCAAACACTTGACACTTACTAACTGTGTGACCCTGGGCAAGTCACTTACCCCCAATTGCCTAAAAAAACAAAAACAAAAAAAATAAAAGAAGAAGAAGATTGGAAGTGAGGAGAAAAGAGGTTTTCTGCTACCCTCATTGTTGAGGTTTAGAGTTGGGAGAGCTGGTTCAGGAGTGAAAGAATTCACTTAGACCTTCTCTGTAACCATTGGGAGCTTTATTTCATGAAAGCTTCACAGGCCTGAAGTTAGCAAGGAGCTAAACAAAGGCACCGATATAGGAAAAGACCCAGGCTTATATATACAGACATATATACACAGCCTGTAGGATGATGATGTATTTTTTAGGGTTTCTTATGGGGGTTGGAGATTAGGGACAGGATAAAAACAAACAAGATGAGGAAGATGGTTGCTTACAAGATAAGGGAAAATTGTCATGACACAGGATGAGGAAGATGAATGACAGGATAAAGAACACAGGGTAAGGGAAACAAAGGCAATTCTTTTGGTATTTTAAGATAAGGGGGAAAGATCTTGAGGAGCTCTCAAGTTCCAGGATCTCAAGGTACAGGATGGGCTAGAGAATGAGCCCCTCAGGGGGCCTGGGAAAATAACCCTTAATATTATTTTAATCCTTGGGCACTCTTTGTCCCCACATCACTCATTGCTCCAGTCCTCTTCAGCATCATATTTCTTATTTTTATATTTTTTAAATATTCATTATTTATTTATTTTTCATCATTCTTTTAAAATTTTTTGAGTTCCAAATTCTCTCCCTCCTCCCTCCCCCCTCCCCAACTCACTGATAAGGTAAGCTATATGATATCAATTATACATGTGAAATTATGCAAAACATTTCCATATTAGTTGTATCAGCATCATATTTCTGATTGTGTTTCTGCAGTTATCTTTTAGACCTTCCTTTTCCACCTGTTTCCATTTCTATGTTCATATATTGGTGCTCATAGCTGGATATACTTCCTTTTGGGCAAGAAGGAGGAATAGTCTTGGTGAATGCAATTGGATAAGTATCCCTAGGCTAAATCTGAAACCCATCTCATCTGTTTTATCATTCTCAGGGCAAGTGAATAGCAATGAAGTAGCAAGCCATCCGGGCAAGAGATAGGAGGCAAACTGTGATGGATAGGTCAAACTGCCACCCCAACCTTGCTCACTATCTCCCCTCAAGCCCAGAATCCTAAACCCAAGTACTTTGGAAAGGGCAATGCATCCATCCCAGTGCCACCAACTCCTGATGAGTCACAGCCTGACGACTGCTCCTGCAGGTGCTGCAGCCATATCCATGGAAGACCCAGGAAAGAAAATTCTTGTCACCAAAGTCTTTGGCACCATCAAATGGTTCCACATCAGAAATTGGTGTGATCAATGGAAATTACATTGAAGAAGAGATATTACCATCTGCTTTGCCATTGAACCTAAGGTGGATGGCACATTTCTATCTGACTTGTAGCTGACGCCTTCCATCTGTATCATCTTGGCCCATTAGAAAGTGAGCTCCTTGAGACCAGGAGTTCTAGCTTCAAGACTTTTCTAATTGCATTCCTAGTACTTAGTACAATGTTTTGCATGTATAGAGCACTTAATAAGTGCTGCATTCATTCATTCATTCACTTATTCTGTAAGCTATGTCCAAATTCTAGAATAGAAGCATATGATCCAAGACACACAGATAACACTCCTAGAAATACCCAACAGAAAGAACACAGCATGGTGTAATGGAAAGAACTTGGTGTCAGAAGACTAGCGCTTGACTCTCTAGTTAATACCTGTATGTCCTAGAGGGTGGGGATGGAGTAGGACTTTGGATAGTGCCTGATTCCATTCAGTAGCAAGGACCAGTCTATGCAAGTAATTTCTCACCCCAGCTGTTGTATGTACCTAATACCATAAGAGACTCTGGGATATCAACTTCTTTTTAGGTTCTATGGCATCAGCTTTGACTTGCCTCTTTGGCTCTGCTTCTCATGAATAATAGCCCAAATTCTTTCTTGTTGTCTAAGGTTGGTACAAATTAATAGTACAATTGATGGGGTATGGGCCCGAGCCGAAACCTTTACCCATTGCCCCAGAAAGAATTTGGCTCCCATTTGTCTATGGGCCCCAGAAAAACCAGATCCCAGCCCTTCCTCTAGTCACCCAAAATTACTTGAGTGTGTATAAGATCCACCCTGGCCACCATTTAAACACTGAGACTTCCTCATGCCCATTCGTCCTTACAAGCTTCACTGACATTCAGATTCCTTAAGAGTCTGGCCCGTATGATTTATCTCTAATAAAAAACTTTGTCTCTGACTGAAAGAAGATTTGGGCCAAATTCTTTCAGATAGGACCCGCATGTTGTGATTTTGGAGTTCCAGCACTCCTAAACTTCTAGACCTCATCACAATCAGATCATGTATCAGTCCTCAACCTACTCCTGAAAAGACCTCCCCTCATTTCAACCTGCTGTTTTTTATTAAGGGGCTTTAAAAAGGCATAAGTGTAAATAGTTTTTAATAATAATTTTAGATATTAATTATGTGCCATGGGGTAGCTAGGTGGTGCCATGGATAGAGTGCTGGGGCTTTCTTGGCAAAGATATTGGAGTATTTACCATTTCCTTCTCCAACTTACTTTACAGATGAAGAAGCTGAGGCAAACAAGGTTAAGAGACTTGCCCAGGGGTCTCACAGCTAGTTAGTATCTGAGGCCAGATTTGAAACCACAAAGAGAAGTCTTCCTGACTCTATCCACTGCACTGCCTAGCTGCCCCCCACCCTCCCCACCCCATCCCTGCCAAAAAAAAAAAAGCTATAGTACCTTGTATTCCCAGTCAGTCTCCCATTCAAGTACTAACAAAAACCCACCCTGCTTAGCTTCTGAGATCAGATGAGATTGGATGTGCTCAGAGTGATATGGCCATATTATACTGCTTTCTCCCATTCATTCGTCTCTGCTCTAATCCCAACTCTTCTCAATGATAACTTGTTGATAAAAGTATATTGGGCTTGATGTAAGGATTTCATGGAGTGGGATGTATACATACAAATATACAGAGCTACACATGTATGTATACATATACATATATACATGTACATATGTACGTGTATGTGTGTACATACATGTATAGGTGTGTTTATTACCTATGTTTGTGATTTTGATATGTTGGCTACATGCAACTAGCATGTGCAAAATGTAATGTGTGTATACGTATATGCACATACATGTATGAACACAATGTGTATGTGTATATATTAATAAGTGCATGTTTGTATTTTAATTAATTTCTTAAAATTTGATTAAGGAGCTATTTACAGCTATGCTTTTGTAAATGACCTCAATGAAATGTACATGGGGTAGGATTAGGGAAGAAGCTTTCAGAAAAAGGGTGAGGCATGTGATCTGATGAGTCTTTTCATGCCAACCTTAGACTATAAGAAAGAGTGATTTGATGGGGGCTAAATCATTATCTGGTTGGGCTATTCATGGCAAACCTAGATTTTGAGACAGAATCTAGACTACCACTCAAAAGAGGTAAAGCCAAAGGGACAAGTCACAACTGCTGCCATAGAGCTAGGAGAGAGGCCCTGGAAATTGAGGCTGATAACCCAGATAATTTGAGGCAGTAGGTAGTTCAGATAACAGCTGGGGTGAGAACTTGCTTTGCCCTCCCCACCATGACACACAAGTATTAAACAGCAGAGCCTTGATTCAAAGCCAAGGCTTCTGAAACCAAACTCAAAGTTCTTTCAGTCACACTGTTGTCCATGTGCTTTGTGATAAGAGTAGGGGCATTCCTAAGAATGGTGTGTGTGTGTGTTGTGTGTGTGTGTGTGTGTGTGTGGGTAAAGCTGTGTTTCAGATTTAGCACAGAGCTATTTTATCTGGTTGTGCTGACTGAGCTCATTTCCCCTTCCTGTGCCGCAGGAGAGATGTGCCATTGTGAACCCCAAAGTATGACAGGTAGGACAGAAAGACTGAAGAACAACTGTAGCAACAATGCTAAAAAGAACTGGAGCAAAAAGCGTCAGAGATTCCCCTCTCCTCTCTTCCAATCTCCTCAAAGAGAGAAGCTCCCTAAGGGAGTTTCCTGTTTATCCTTGTGCTCTGGACACACCTTCTTCTCCTTCAGCCCCACAGGCATTCACTGCTTGTCTCTGGACTTGGCTTTTTATGAGGTCTGGTTAGTACAAGCTTATCAAAAGAAAACAGCTGAAGGACAAGAAGTAGGCTGCCTCTGATCCAATCACCACTCGGTTTCTCACCTATTGCCCTACAAAAAATTAAGGCCATCTCCCCACCACTCCCACCCCCACCTCCAGCCCGCATCTGACATTATCTTGACGAGAGGCATGCTTCCTTCTTTTCTCACATGCCAAATTCCTCTTCCATTGTAGGAAGTTACAGGCAAGTTTCTGACCTCCTTTACCCTCTGTGTGAACAGGGCCATGTAGAGAGGGTGATAGGGCAAGGGGGAGTTATACCTGAATGATGTTGGACAGGTCCTACTTACCACTTTGAACCTCATCTACAAAATGAAGTTATTGGGTGAGATAAAACCTAAGGTTCTTCCAGCTCTATAATATATATTATATATATCCATGCATATATGTACATATATCCATATCCATATATATGTGTATGTTATGGGTGTATGTGGATATGGATATATGTACATGCATGCATGGATATATATAATATATATTAAAAGCTAGGTGGTACATTGGATAGAGCACCAGGCTTGGAATCAAGAAGACTCATCTTCCTGAGTTCAAATCCAGCCTCAGACATTTACTAGCTGTGTGACCCTGGGCAAGTCACTTCACCCTGTTTGCCTGTTTCCTCATCTGCAAAATGAGCTGGAGAAGGAAATGGAAAACCTCTCCAGTATTTTTGCCAAGAAAACTCCAAATGGGGTCATGAAGAGTTGGATATGACTGAAAAACAACTAACCAGCAACAATATAAATGTTTAATCTTATGATGATTAAGTTGTGTTTCCTGGTCCAAATCTGATGACACTACACTTAGACTCAAGGAGAATGAATTCTGAAGCCTCCACAAGCTCCTCTGGCATCCCTTCTCCAAGACTTATTTGGCCTCTATTCCCACAATCCCCACAAACTCTTCTTGCTCACCATTAAATACAGGTCAGTTAATAGAAAATGGACTAAGCTCATTTCTTCTGACTTTCCTGCTTTCTTGCAAACCAAGGCAGAAATACATAAACACTTAGCCTGCATCTTACTCCAATTGTTCACTGAATCCTAGACAGGATTCGCAAATATTATTATCACCATTTTACGGATGGAAAAGCTGAGACTGAAAGAGGTTAAGTGACTTGCCCTGGATTACACAGCTAGTAAATGTCTGAGGAAGATTTTGAATTGAGGTTTTCCTGACCCCAAGTGAATCATACGATTTGCATATGCTGCATTCCAACTTGTAGCTGCCTCAGGAATGCAGCAGGACATCAGTTTGGCTCATCCCAAGGCCATGCTGTGCACTAGACCAAGAAATTAACCTTATCCTAATCCCCATCTCACAATATAAGAATTAAATGGATCTTAGTTTCTTTCTAGCACAGAATTTACAGAAACAGATTTTTTTAATCAAGATTCTGAAGTCCTCTCAGCAATTCAAAAAATGAACTGAGGAAATTATTTTTCTTCTGTTCTTCAAATTAGAATTAACCATAGTTTGCATAAAATTAAATCATTTATTACTTTATTTGTGTCTTGTGGTTCTCTTGCACAACACCAGAGCACCTCTCCAGGAAAGAGACATCCGCTTATAATGTTTTATTTAAAATTTTAATGATTGTATGCTATTACAATGTACATTGTTATAATGACAATTAAAATGTGATTTTGGTAAAGCTAATATGCACAAAAATTACTAGAAAAACAAAGCACCCTACAGTAGTTCGTTCATTTTCTCACTCCTCCTAATTTTTAAAATTAAAAAACCCATCAGATGAGTGATTGGAATAAAGACTACAACAAATTTTACAATTCCAAAAGAAAGCAGAAGATATAATTTTGCTATCAGATGTGGGACCTTCTAACCTCTATTATTTTATATAATTCTAGAGATACTAGTGATAGAACTGACAAAAGAAAGGTCTAAACTTTAGCAAATGCAGACAGCATGATGGTTTAACAAAAACCAGGAGGAAATGATGGGGAAAATCCCATTTAAAAATAATAAAATACATAAAATATCTGAGAATCAATCTCCCAAGACACTTACAAGACTTAAATACATTTGTTTTAAACAACTTTACTTAAATAAAGGAAGATCTGATTGGCAAAGATGACAAAAGATGGAAATAGTTGAAGGGTCTATAGGAAGACAGGTAACCTAATGAACTGTCGGTGATGCTATGAACTGGTCCAACCATTCTGGAAAAGTTTGAAGCCATACTAGAAAATGCAATAAAGTGAACATATACTTTTTGACCCAGACTTACCACTACTGGGCATATATCCCAAGGAGATGAAAGACAGAGGGAAAGTCATAAGGACAAAAATATTTATAGCAGCAGTGCTTTTTGTGGTAGTGAAAAATTGAAAGCAAAGTGGGTGCTCATCGATTGGGGGTGGATTAACAAATTGTGGTATATGAATGTAATGGAATATTATTGCACCGCAAGAAATGACAAATGTGAAGAATTCAGAGAAACTTAGGAAGGTTGAATAGATACAAAATCCAATTAGTAGAACCAAGGAAAAAATAATGATTAATAAACACATTACGTAAAATATTATAAAACAATAATAAATGTATATAATATTAAAATATTACAAAAAATAAAAACAATAATTATAGTACTAGCATTTATATATCACCTTAAGTGTTTAAATAGCACTGCAAAGCACTTTGTAAAGACTGGGGAAAGGAATAAGCATTTGTTAAGTGCCTACTATATGCCAGACACTGTGCCAACAGCCTCACAAGTATTATTTCGTTTTATCCTCACAACAACCTTGTGGGATACATGCTATTATGATTTCCATTTTACAGTCAAGGAAACTGAGGCAGACAATAGTTAGATGACTTGCCCAGGGTCAAATAGCTAGTCAGTCTGAGGCTAGATTTGAACTGATTCCAAGTCCAGCACTCTATCCACTGTACCTTAATAATGTACTCTCAATAATGTAAAAGAATACAACATCAAAAAGTAACCGAATTTTGTTCAATACAGTAACTAGTCTTGATATCATAAGATTGGTAGCAAAATATGACAACCTTCCATTGACAAAATTGTGGTGGATTATAGGTGAAGAATGAGGTACATATTGTTAAACACAGTCACTGCTTGATTTATTTCCCTTAACCATACATCACTGTTACAGGGGAATATTCTTTGAAGGTGGAAGGAAGAGGGCTTTTAGAAGTGACAATATTTTTTAATTCAATAATTTTTTAAAAATGAAATAAGAAAGACAATTGGAGGAATACTCATTGTTCATATTTAGCTTATGTCAAGTTAGCAAAAATTATGTTACCTAAATTAATTTATGGCAGCTAGGTGGTGCAGTGGACAGAGTGCCGACCTGGAGTCAGGAGGACCTGAGTTCAAATCTGACCTCAGACGCTTACTAGCTATGTGACACCGGGCAAGTCACTTAACTCTGTTTCCTCATCTGTAAAATGATCTGGAGAAAGAAATGGCAAAACACTCTAGTATCTTTGCCAAGAAAACACCAAAATGGGGTCACTAAGAGTTGGACGTGACTGAAATGACTGAACAACAAAAATACTTATACTTATTTATATACATATACTATGTTTAAATTGATGAACCATATTGAAAGAAATTAACATTATATTATTATATTAATAACTAATTATTAATTTGTGGTCCACCTTTTTCCTCTCATTTCTGCTAAAACCCAACTCCTGCAAAAGTCAATGTCTGAAGGGTATGGCTGCATGATAAGAGAGATTATGGTATTTGAAGGAATATAAATGTGTATGTTGAAATCCCCTCTAGGGAGGGCAAGAGTCATGGTGTAGAGAAAGACCATGAGCCAGGTAATGAACCCATTGAGGAAGGAAGGCATGTCTTGGGGTTGATAAGTAATGGCCACTAGGATATGGATTGGATGATAAATTTGAAGAGCATGGGCTTCAAATAAGGAGAGGTTGCTAAGGGATGGTGGTAGAGTGAGTCTAGAAGTGCCAAGGAGAAGAAAGGAATATTTCAATTCCTACACAATGATCAGTGAACGTGTAAGCAATGCTAGACTGTGAGAAAAGATAAGATTTTAAATGAAAGCAAGGTTGCTAATATGGACCAGCCATTCCAAAGAGCATAATGGAAAGAGATAGGTAGATTTGGAGTGAGCCACTGCATGGCCAGGCAGCATTGTGGATGAGAAATTGGAGTAAGGGAGTAAATAATAGTAATGGGGCCTGAGACTTGTACATTGACAGCTAGGGGTAAGGGAACAAGCATTTATTAAGTGCTAAATGCTTTACAAAATATTTCTTCATTTGACTTCCACAACAGCCCTGTGAAGTATGTTTTATAGATGAGGAATTTCCTCATTTTATACATGAAGGAATTGCAGGTAAAGGTTAAATGACTTGCCCGGGGTCATATGGCTAGTAAATGTAAGAAGCCATATTTGAACTCAAATCTTTCTGACTCCAGGACCAACACTCTATCCACTTTGCCATCTAACTGCCTTTAGCTAGGGGTTTGGAATCACTGGAATGGTGGAGCACAAGAGGGTGGGAGTATGTTAATCACTGAAGGATGAGTCCAGGCAGTGTATCTGTGATTGGAGAAAAGTCTGTTGAAGAAGACAGGTGATCATACAGTTCATAATCCTTCCTTGACATCTAACTATATGACACCCAGTTTTTAATGGGAAGGAGGTGGGAGTGATGGCCAAAGTGGAGATTACATGGCTGGAGATATCTGAGATAGAAGAGGGGAGAGCTGCAGAGACCTGGAGCAGGGCAAGTTAAAGCCAAAGCTGGCCTATCAAAGCCCAAGAAAGCTCCAAGGGCAGTCCAATTTTCTAATGGGGAAAGGGTAGAGGTGATAACCCAAGCAGAGACAGCATGGCTCTCAATGTCTGAGAAAATATCTCTAAGCCTCAATTTTCTCATCTGCAAAATGAATAGATTATAACTTTAAGTTGCTTCTAGGTTTAAAAAATTATTTTATTCAATGAGTAAAAGCGTGATCTTTGAGACAGTTAATTGTGAGGACTGGTGTCTATCATTTAGACTGAAACCACCCTAAATAACACCATTGCCATGTGGTGGCATCTATCAGAATTGCAGGCACAAAGTCTCAGAAAGAAATAGCTGGCAAATTACAAATTCAGCCTATTTCTAATGGCAAGCATCACATCCATTGACGAATGAGTAAATATGTTCTGGATGCTGTTGAGCATGACATACTAATTGATTAATTATGTTGAATTGAACACGATCCAAATTCCAGGCACCTTGGATGACCTACAACCCTATTACAACCCCAGTCACATACATTGAAACTCCTAATACTACAAATACATATGCTGAGGGAGGACAGAAGGAGCCAGTCTCTATTTTTATTACCAATAGGAAAGAACACAGTGTTTAAAAAGATGTTTAAGTGCCTACAGCGCTTGTCTGAAGTTGTTATTACAAAATAGTAATGTAATTTTGCAGGTCAAGGTGATGAAAATTGATTTACTAATGATTTATTTGTCCTTCTACATTCCTAAATGTCCAAAAAGAAAGCAATTTTTTCCCCACAACTCATCTATGGTTGGAACAATGTTACCTACCAGAGTCTCGTGCTACGGGGACTGCACTAAGTTTTCTTAAGACCCTTGCCCATGCAAGGTGGGTAGTTTCTCCTTAAAAAGTATTGAAATTGTCATCAATGTTGATGGCTCAAGAGACACAAGTTCGAGCTGAAGCAGTTTCCTGGTGGCCTCAGGACAATGGTCATCTAAGGGCATAAACTTGCCTAATGTCCCAAGGCTGTGCAAATGACTGCACTATACCCTACCCTGCTAACCACATCCATTTCCAGGGATAGGGTTGCTGGTCTACCTGACCCAAGTGCTATCTTCTTGTGAGTATCTGTGTATGCTATGGCTAAGCAAACCTCTTTTTGTTAACAGTTGAATGCCTATAAGTGTTTTGCTTTGTTCCACAATCAGACCTAAACTACCAGAGGACCATCCTGAGTCGAGCCTTTCCTACAACACCATCCTTCCTTCAAATTTTACTGTTTCTGCTGAGGGCACCACTGCCCTTTCAGTTGCTCAGCTTTGAAATCTTAATCATCCTTAACTTTTGCCTTTCCCTTAACCCCCTTATCTACATGGCAACTAACCACATCTTATCAATCCTACCTCCATAATATCGCTCACATCCATCCACTTATCTGTACTCACATAGTCTCTACCCTAGTTTAGAACCTCCATTACCTCTCACCTGGACTATAACAACAGCCTCCTAACTGGTCTCCCAATTTCCAGTCTCTCCTTTCAACAGTCTATCTATCCTCTACACAACTTCTAAACTCATATTCTTGTGGGACCATCTCCGGTTGTCCTGATCTATATCTTGCCACTGGACCCAGATGGCTCTGTAGGAGAAAGTGAGGCTGGTGATTTTGCAATCCTCCCTCACAAATCCAATTCACCTGCAATTCATGGCATCACCTTCCTGATTCCATAGTCCTCTTTGAAAATGAAGGACAAAAAGAGCAAGAAGAAAGTCATATTCTTAAAATACATATCTGACCGGGTCATTCCCCTACTAAAATTTTTTCAGTGGATGCCTATTGACTCTAGGATAAAATTCACACTCTGGCACATAAAGCAAGGTCTTCTCAGTTGGGCTCCCATCTACCTTTCCAGTCTTACTTCATACTGTTGCCTTTCCTGCATTCTCTGATCTAGTCAGACTTGCCTCTCTACCTCTATGCCTTTGCATAAGTGGTCCTTGATGTTTGGAATGCATTCCTTTCTCATCTGCGTCTTGTAGGATCCCTAGTTTACTTCCAAGAATAGATCAGATGCTGCTTTCTACAGCAGGCCTTTTGCCTTGCCAAGTTGAAAGATGATATACATATATATATATGTGTGTATGTGTGTGTGTGTGTGTGTGTGTGTATGTGTATAATATATACATATATGGTATGTATGTTTATTGATAGATGGATAGACAAAATTTACTTACTTATGTATATAGTGCCTCCTCCAATAGGATATAAGCTCACTGGGGGCAGAAACTTTTGGTTTTGTCTTTCTGTTCCTAGTACCTATCATGGAGCTTGGCACTTCATTAATAAATGTTTCTTAAATTGAGCTAAATATTTAAAAGTAAAGTTTATCTATCATTTATATTAGAAGATCTATAAAAGAAGTACATCAGTAGCCAATTAGTGTCCACCTCTCAATTCTCAGAGATTTGTGAATCAAGGAGAATAATATCAGCATGCTTTTTCATTGTAATTTCTAAGATAGTCTCACATTCCGCACCCCCACCTCTAGACCTTCTTACTTATAACCCCTTTACCATTATTTAAAAACAATTTGAACCATGATAATGTAGCCTATAGATCTGACCAAGCCATGTACCTGATTATTTATCACTTGATTAAATTTTTCATATTTCAAAAAGAAGTTGCCAAAGAAATAGGCATCTTACTGTGACGTTTTGTTGTTCAATTGTTCAGTCATGTCTGACTCTTTGTGATCCCCATGGGCAAAAACACACCAGGCCCAATACTGGGGTTTTCTTGACAAAGATACTGGAGTGGTTTGCCATTTCCTTCTCCAGTGGGTCACCTTTTGTCAGAACTCTCCACTATGACCTGTCTGTCTTGGGTAACCCTGCATGTCATAGAGTTCATGGTTTCACACAAGCCCCTCCACCACGACAAAACAGTGCTACTATGACATATTAGCGTTAAAAGTTTAAGGGTTGATGGGCCCTCAAATCTGAGGACAGAGTCCTTCTTCATAAATCTATGCTTTTTCAACTCAATCTAGCAGAATTTTTAATGGTATTATGAAAATGATAGAAAACTCAAGTCTGATATATTCAACAAAGACATTTTAATGATCTGATGACTTCCATTTTTGATTCTTTCATATTTATTCTGTCCAGTGAGGAGCTGAGTTCTTCATAAATTCAGGTATTGTATTCTCAACTAATACAGCATAAGTTCATATTCAGGAAACACTTTCCCCAGAATCTTAGTATTGACATAAGTGCTACCTATAATCAACATTATTTTTCAATGTGTAGCCTTTTTTCCTTCTTTTCCAAGAGATCTCATTTTAGGGTGTGGCTTGTGTGGGGGCAGGGACAGTAATGCTACATACAGAGCAAAATGGTATTCGGTATCATTTTCAATTCATTTTGTAATACCAAAAATAAATGGTCTCTTATATGTAATTTTCTTGATTCCAGGCCCTGGAACATTAAGCAATTTTTTAGGTCTTTATTAAACATGTCAGAATCAACCAATGCAAACCTGGTCCTTAAGTTGATCATTTATCAGTTTATATCTTCTTCCAGTAAACCATCTTTGTGATTTGTTTCAAACAAGCCCCAGATCATGTCATTATTTCAGCCTGGGAGGTTTTGCTTCTTTTGAGTCTTTCTGGTTTTGGAAACAATGCATAAGAGGACTGTTACACTGTGAGTTCCTTGAAAGCAGAGACCGTTATTGCCTGTGTATCTCCACTTCTTAGCTGAATGCCTGGCACAGAGTAAGCATTTAGTAAATGTTGGCTCGACTTGACTTGAAGTCAGGGCTCTATAGAGGAGATTCTAGATATCAACATCACAACTCCAGGTTCTCCTCAACCTCTCTGTCACACAAAGCACAGGGTAAAAAGGACACTAGTTACACTTTGCCTTTTTCTCTCTTATGCACCTACATCCAAATGAAGGCCTCATTAATGATATTAATATTGAAATGGTGCTACTAAACAAAATTTATTTAGGAAATGGAATATGGTTTTGCCAGTGAGGCAACACCCTACCATTCCAGGGAATCCCAAACTTTCCCATATGTCTTTCCTGGCCCCTCCCAGACTCATCGTGCCAACCTATGGTTTTGACTCCCTCCAGAAGACAAAGACACTTTGGGACTGCTGAAGAGCCCCCTTCCCATCAGACTGGCACTGCCTAAATAACAGAATCATATCCCTAGAGCTGGAGGAGACTTTGAGTAGACTTTCCCAGCCCAGGAGATGGAAGGAACCGAGACAGTGGTGTAGCCTGGAGAGGTACATACATGTTATGTTTCTCCGTATAGAATAAGAAGCAAGTTCAAGGATAGTGTTCTTGAACTATAGTCTACTGTGTAGAGGAAAGGGGAATTTTTCAATTTCTTTCTTTTACTACAAATATGTTTTATTTTCAATTCATGGAACAAAACATGCACTTCCTAACACAGTACAATAAAAAAGATTATTGCACATGAAACTGCAAATCTGTCTCGTACAATTTGCTGTTCCCTCAAAATATACAACAAAGTTGTCATGTAAATTTCTTTTTTTCCTTTCCTTTCTTCCCTCTCCCTTCACCCCACCCTAGAGATGGCTGCCATTAGACACAAATAGGTATATATGTGTAAAAGTATTCTATACATACTTCTATTTATTAGTTCTTCCTCTGGATGAAATAGTGTCTTTCTTCTGATTCCAAAACCTTATCATTTAGTGAGAAAAAGGAATTTCTGGGGAAGAATCACCCTTACATTTTACCTCAAGAGTAACTTTAGAAGGTAGAGCCAAAATGTTGAGATAACAGGAGGAAATAGAGCAAACTGCCCTCCTCCCCAAATTCCTTCAAATAGATCTAAAAAAAATCCAAGGGAAAAAATTACAGTGAGGCATTTTTTTCTAGCCCAGGTTGGTATAGTAAGATAGAGAAGTCTATGGACACTGGAGACAGAATCTGGCCAAGGAATATGCCTCAGACACAGGGAAAAGCTGTGCTATAGGACAAGAGGAGGTCCCAGATCCATAATAAAGGGGATAAAACCTGTCTAGGGCACAGGAACTGGTGTCAATTGTATCTCTATTGCTTAACATCCAGTTCTGGGTCATAGATTCAGGGCTAACTGATGAAGGGACCTTCACCCAGGGTGGCGTTCCAGGGTGAGGAGTAGTCATGGACTCTAAGCTCCTAGGAGGCTAAACAAGGAGCAAGTTCAAAAGTGAACAGCATCTATGTGGCTAAGACACTAGGAAGAGAGTAAGACCTCAATTCTATCTCCTGCCTTAGGGAGAAATCTGAGACCAAAAGGTAATCTACAGTTCTGTCACTCTGAAACAGCAGAGCTTTCTATCTGGCTAATGGTGGTTGAGTACAGCAGGACTCTATTGAAACTCCAAAAGGTACAATCCTACAGACCTGTTGCTCAAACCCAAACCCACATTAGAAACTTGCAGAGCTCAGACCAGGAGGGCAGTAACCGATATTGCCTGGATCAAATTGGGAGCACAGAATGCTTATAGGGCCCCAGCCTAAGTTGACCCTGAGATCCTAGAATAAAATAACATAGCAGTACCCCAAGAAAGGAGCAGCAGATTAGCCTAGACACACCCTCCAGAAGTGACTGGAGCCTAACTCTAATATAAAGTCTGAAATCAGCAAGTAGGCTGAAAGAACGAGCAAGCAAGAAAAGTTCTTTTTTTTTTTTAATCTATTATGAGGCTAGTGGTTCTTAGACACAAACTCAGGAGACAGCGAGACCAAAACATTGACAAACAAAGCCTCAAAGAAAAAACATAGCTTGGGTACAAATTCAGTTAGAATTCCTAGGAGAGTTGAAGCAAGAGTTTTTAAAAAGAGAGCTTAATATATTTTTTGTAAATGAAATAATGTCTAACACTTACATAGTACTTTAAGGTTTACAATGCACTGTACGTATATTATTCCATGAGAGTCCAGAGGAAAAAATTGGAAAAGAAATGAGGGATATAGAAAAAAGAATTGAAAGGGAATTAGCATCTTGTCATAAGAGTCACAAAACCATGCCCAAGCAACAAACTCCCTGAAAATTAGAATAGACCACATAGAAGTCAACAACTCTATAAGACATCAGTCTCTACCAAAAAGGCTAAAAAAAAAAAAAAGGAATAGAATGGGGTCACAAAGAGTTGGACAAGGCTAAAAAAAACTATTGAAAAGAGAGCCTAGAATGCAATATTCCAGGAAATAAAAAGATATCAATCAAGAATAACTTAACACAGCAAAACTGAGTATGATCCCATAGAGGGAAAAATGGATCTTTAATGAAATAGAGGACTTTCAAGTATTCCTGATGAAAAGACCAGAGCTATATAGAAACTTTGAAGTATAAACGTGGGAATCTAGAGAAACACAAAAAGGTAAACATGGAAGAACAATAATTAGGGAGTAAATAAGAGCAAACTGTTTACATTGCAATATGGTGAGATGATATATGTTTCCTTTGTTTCCTATCATTACCAAGGATCTTTTGTTGTTATTACTGAGTCATTTCAGTCATGTCCAGCTCTTTGTGAACCCATCTGGAGTTTTCTTGGCAGAGATACTGGAGTGGTTTGCTATTGCCTTCTCCATCTCATTTACAGATTAGAAAACTGAGGCAAACAGGGTGAAGTGACTTGCCCAGGGTCACATAGCTAATAAGTGCCTGAGGCCAGATTTGAACTCAGGAAGATGAGTCTTCCTGGGGCCCTGTGAACTATACCCTAGCTACCCCAAAACTATGATATGTAAATGAAATAGGTGGCATGGACTAGGTAGCATAGGGGACTATCTGCCCTATCAAGGGTCACAGAGGGAATCTAATTAGAAGGAAGGCCTGTGCATGTTTTTTTTTAATCAATTATTTATTTTTAGTTTTCAACATTCACTTCCATAAGCTTTCGACTTTTAAATTTTCTCCTCCTCCTTCCGCTCTGTCCTCCTCAAGGTGGTGTGCAATCTGATATAGGTTCTACATATACATTCATATTAAACATATTTTCACATGTTGTAAAGAAGAATTAGAACCAATGGGAAGAATCACAAGAAAGAAGAAACAAAAAAGAAAGGCAGAGCAAATAGTATGCTTCTATCTGCATTCAGACTCCAAAGTTCTTTCTCTGGATGTGGACAGCATTTTCCATCATGAGTCTTTTGGAGTTGTCTTAGATCCTTGCATTGCTGAGAAGAGCTAAGTCTGTCAAAGTTAGTCATCACATAATGTGGTTGTTATTGTGTACAATGTTCCTCTGATTCTGCTCATTTCACTCTGCATCAGTTCATATATGTCTTTCCAGGTTTTTCTGAAGACTGCCTGCTCATCATTTCTTATAGCACAATAATATTCTATTACATTCATATACCACAAGTTGTTCATACATGTGGGTCCTTTTCCCATTTGTGTGGTCTCTTTGGGAATACAGACCTAGAAGTGGTATTGCTGGGTCAAAGGATAGGCACAGCTTTATAGCCCTTTGGGCATAGTTCCAAATTGCTCTCCAGAATGGTTGGATCAGTTCACAACTCCAACAACACATTAGTGTTCCAATTTTCCCACATCTTCTCCAACATTTATCATTGTCTTGTTTTGTCAAGTTAATCTGATAGGTGTGATAGGGTACCTCAGAGTTGGTTTGATTTGCATTTCTCTAATCAATAGTGACTTAGAGCATTTTTTCATATGACTATAGATTAATTTCTTCATCTGAAAAGTGCCTGTTCATATCCTTTGACCATTTATCAATGGGGAATGACTTGTATTCTTATAAATTTGACTCAGTTCTCTATATATATTAGAAATGAAGCCTTTATCAGAGACACTGGCTGAAAAAATTGTTTCCCAGCTTTCTTCTTCCCTTCTAATCTTGGTTGCATTGGCTTTGTTTGTACAAAAACTTTTCAATTTAATGTAATCAAAATCATCCCTTTTCCATTTCGTAATATTCTCTATCTCTTGTTTGGTCATAAATTCTTTCCTGGGAGTGGTTTTGTTCTGTTTTGATGATCTCAGAAGAAGAATGGAAAGGGAAGGTAAGAAGAAGAATACACAAGGAGTGGGGAGAGAGAGAAAGGTTAGGGAAAATTATTTCACATAATCAGAGTGCGCAAGGAGATATCTATACAAACAAGGAGTAAAGAGTAGGGGAGTAACTGATGCTTGAATCTCATTCTTATCTTTAACTGGCCAAAGAAAGGAAAAATATATGCGAACAGTTGGATACAGAACTACATTCAACAGAGAACCAGGAGGAAAAGGAGAAAGGGGAGAAAGGGAGAAAGAGGAATAAGAGGGAGAGTAGATTAAGAAAGAGATTAGTCCTAAGCAAAACAACTCTAAACAAAGATATACAAAACTTTCTATAGCTTTTTTTTTGAGGTGACAAAGAATTGGAAATGGAGTGGGTGCCCATCTATTTGGGGAATGGCTGAATAAGTTATGGTATAGAATGTTGTAAGGTTCAGAATTCCCCTGCACAGGAATATTCATGGTCTCACCTCCCCACCCCCAAACAGTGGGACAAGTTCAATACCGAAGGAAGAGGCTGGGGACTCCATATTTATTATAGATAGTAATTTAATCAATTGGGTTACTTACATTGGGGCAGAATGATGGATCCTTTCCAAGAGTTTAATAAATCATCAGTCTGGGCTGGCAGCCAAACTACAGGTTGGATCCCTGCAAACACCCCAAGAAAGCCCAGTGGTAATTATAGAAATCAAACAAAGGAAGGTGGAGCTATAAAGCACATCACTACTGATTGGTGGATATTTTGGGGTTCCTGATTAGTAATGAGCTCATTTCCAAACTTGGGCATTGTCAATGTTGGGTAAATGCCCAAACACAGGTTTGTGTACTGGGCACAAACCAGTCACTGTGTTCATGTTATGACTGCTACTGGACACATTATCCAAGTTATGACTCAGTCTAATAATGATTTTAACAGGTCACCATGTCCAGATTTCTACCTTTCACAGAGTTTAAGTTATGGCTCTCACTTCTTACTGTATTTTATGGCTTTTCCCTAAAGCTTTATGGCTTTACCTCACAAATGTCATGGAATACTGTTATGCTGTAAGAAGTGACGAAAAGGATGGTTTCGAGAGAAACCCAGGGAGTCTTTATGAACTGGTGCAGAATGAAATGAGAATAACCAGCCAAACAAGTTATACAATGATATTGTAGAGATGTAGAGATAAAGAAATTTGAAAGACCTAGAAACTCTACTAAGTGCTAACGACCAGATTCCAGAGAACTAATGATGAAACATGCTACCCATCTCCTGATAGGGAGGTGAAAGACTCAGAGTACAGAATGAAACATATTTGGGGAGGTGAGGAAGAGGATATAGCAAATGAAGAAATTTGTTTTGCTTAATTATACATGTTTTTAATAAAAATGTTTTACTTTCTCAATTGGGGAGGGGGAGGTGGGAGGAATAGAAAATGGATTTTTATGGAAAAAAATTAATTAAAAAAGAGTTACCCTAAGTTAAAAAAAATTCACAGCTCTGGAGAGAGGGCATTTCTTGAACAGCATAGTTTTCGGAGGAACTGATAGTTCCAATTAAATCCTAATAACTTGGTTATAGAGTTAAAAATTATGGATTTTTGACCATATCATTTTCTAGTTTCTTTCCACTGCAATCTCAAAACACCTTTCTTCTCCTCACTCTGCAAACTTTGCTGCAGAGTTCTGTAAAAGCTAGTATCTCTAAGTCCCAGAGTAGTGTTTCATTCATATCATGATTCACATTTTTGACTAGTTAAAAAGGGAAGGAAGGAGAGATCAAAATACACCAAAGCATAACAATTAGATAATCTGCTTGTTTCATAACAAATCTACCCTTCACATGTCAGCTAGATAATTCACCAGTATACTACCTGCCCTCCCACATATTTTTTTCCTCATCCCATTGCACTCCATTATTCTAGAGCAATTCATTGACCTTTTGTCAGCCAGACCAAGCCTGTGTTATTTTGGTGATGACCTGTTTGACTCTCTCTTTCATGTGCTCCACTAAGATTAAATGTAATTGCTTATATCATTTATGATCCTTTTAATTTCCTTGCTCTGTGCTGGCTTCAGGGCTATATTAGTCTAGAATAAGATGTATGAAATGTTTCCCCCACATGTAATCTTAGTAGAAAGTCATAAGCTTTTCAAGGTGTTATGAAGATGTTGAAAGGCAGATGTAGTGAATGTTTTGCTGAACTTTAAGTCGAGAATACACAGGTTCAAATACCATGTCTGGCACTTCCCAGCCTTATGAACATGGGTTAGTCAGTTAACTTCTTTAAACTTATGGTAACTCTCAAAGACTTTCTCCTAAGTTAAAGAAGTTGCAACATGCATGTTAGAGGTAGTTCCCATGCCATGAAAATAATAGATCCTTGGTATATTGAAAATATATAAGCAAATACAGTAGCACATCATTTATCCACAGAGAAGCATCATGGAATAGTAGTTAGAGAGTCATCCTCTGAGTCAGAAGGATCAGGTTCAAGTACTGCTTCTGACCATTATAATCTCCCCAAACTCATTCTATTATGATTAACATAGCTCTATACCAATGATTAACATGCCTCTATCCCAACAAACCCTCACTGTTCCAATGATTTGAAACCCCCAGCCATCATTACACAAATCCTATTCTCTGTCACTGTCTGGTCTCTTATTCTCATTTCTCTCAAACTAAATCCTTGCCCATGGTCCCACTCTAGAGTTACCCACTCCTTCCATTGTGCTCTATGTCATGCCTGCTCATCGGTAACAAACTCGCATTCATTTTAAACATTTTTCATTCTTACTTCCTCCATCTTCTTGCATTCTCTATGTCCTGGATCCTTCTTGATGGTACAGCTTCCTTGGCCACCCTTTTCTAGCACATTAGAACTTTCCTTCATGTCTCCCACTCACTGGTCATGGTGGGAGAGTCAGAATACCCTTGGCTTCCTAGTCCCACTTCCAGGCACTTCCTTTACAAATGTTATGCAGTGATTTCTCCTTCTTTGAGGTTCCATATTTAATAAATTCATATATAAACCCAATAAAGATCCTAGTAGCTTTTGTCTACTTGCCTCCAGTAAGGGTAGTGTCTGACTCAGTCTTCCTCTCCTCCCCCAAGTCTTGTCTTCATACAAAGGTACTTTAACATTCATAATAATATTCCCACAAAAAAAGAAAAATAATAATATTCCCACAAATTCTCTAACTTCACAGTTCCTTGACTTACTCATTTCCCATGACCTACTCCTTCAGTCCACCTCAGCTATATGCAGAGATAGTCATTCACTTTGTCTTACCACCACCCACTTCCATGTTCATGAACTATGAAGTTCCTTTATTTGATCATAATCTGTTGTGATCTCTTGAGAAATATGCTTCTTGAAAGAAGTGATCTCTGTCTTGCAACCTCTAATTCTGCTCTTGGTCCTCACCCTGACCTCCAGTCTCTTCACCCATCAGTTCTTTTCCAGATCATCACCCCTGCACTGGTTATACATTCTACCCTCTCTCATCTTGACCACTTCAACTATTGCACATTATATACACACATATATATACACATATATCTATGTGTATACACACACACACACACACACACACACATATATATATATACTATGTGTGTGCATATATGTTTGTGTGTGTGTAAATATGAGAGAGAAGAGAAGAGGTAGGGTTCTATAGCAGAAAAGAGAATCTACAAATTCAGAAATCTTTTGCCAGAGTAAAGTAATTAAAAATATAACTGAATGGAAACTAACTAGTCTGAAACTGAGTCATTCAGAAACTTTCTACTCTAATTTTTAACTAAAGTTCCCCCAGACCTAGTATAGTTCATCATGTTTCCCTTTAAGTTTGGAGCACCCACTCTATAACGGACTCCAAACGAGAAGAAACTTTCCCTCCCAGTACATACCCACCAAGTTGGTCTTCATCCACATGGATTATTTGCCAGTTTTATAACCCTAGACTTATTCTTTGCCCCTCGGTGGGGGGGTAGTGGAGGAGGCTGAACCATGATTTAATTATGTGGGAAGCCCCAGTAAGGAAACTGTCTTTACTACACGCTCATTTAGCTTACTAAATATCTCTCCTCCTCCCACCCTCTACCAATACAGAACTGCAACTAATGCACCATTTATTGTCTTGGAGCGTTCCCTGGGGGCCATGGTGGGGTTAAATAATTTATCTAGAGTCACATAGCAAATATGAACCAGAAATAGAACCTGACTCTGAGGCTACCTGCCTATCAGGTCTATCTACCTATGCTTTGTCAACTCTCGATCTGACCATATTATCCATAATCATTTCCCTAACTAAATCTCTTCTAGCTCCCTGACACCAAAACCAAAAATAGGTTGGGGCCAGGTTTGAGAAGGATTTTAAAAGCTAAACAGATAAATTTATATTTTATCCTAGAGGTAATAGGGAGTCACTGGGGTTTATTGAGTAGGAGACTGACATGGTCAGATTTGTGCTTAAGGAAAATAGTTCAGCAACTGTTAGGAGCATAGAATAAAAACAGACTTGAAGTGAGGAGACCAATTAGTAGGCTATCGAAATAATCCAGGTGAGAAGTGGTAAGGGCCTGAACTAAGGTAGTAATTACATGAGTAGAGAAAAGAGGTCAGATGCCCCACAGAAAAATGGTCAAAGAATATGAACAGTTCATTTTCATAAGTAGTAATGTTAAATATTCGTAGCCATATGGGGAAAAAAATTGTCCCAATCACTAATAACCAGAGAAATGAAAATTTAAACAACTTTGAAACTCTGCCTCATACCATCATGTTTTTTCAGTTAAAGTTTATTTTTAATAGTATTTTATTTTTTCCAACTACATGTGAAGATAATTTTTAATATTCATTTTCAAAAATTTTTGATTTACAAATTTTTCTCCCTCCTCTCCCCCTTAGCTAAAATGGTAAGCAATTTTATATAGGTTATATATGTGCAAACATGCAAAACATATTTCCATATTAGTCATGTTGTGAAAAAAGAAACAGACCAAAGGGAAAAAAACATGAAAAAAAAGAAAGAGAAAATAGCATGTTTTGATCTGCATTCAAACTCAGTCAATTCTTTGGATGTGGATAGCATTATGATAACATCACGAGTCTTTTGGAATTGTTTTGGATCATGTATTGCTGAGAAGAGCTAAGTCATTCATACTTGATCATCACACAATGTTGCTGTTACTATGCACGGTGTTCTCCTAGTTTTGCTCATTTCACTTTGCATCAGTTTGTGTAAGTCTTTCCAAGTTTTTTCTGAAATCTGCCAACTCATCATTTCTTATAGCACCATACTATTCCATTGTATTTATATACCGCAACTTGTTCAGCCATTCCCCAATTGATGGGCATCCCCTCAATTTCCAATTTTTTGCCATCACAAAAAGAGCTAATATAAATGTTTTGGTACATATAGGTCCTTTTCCCTCTTTTACGATCTAGTAGTGCATACTCATCATATTAACAAAGGTGAAACAAAGGAAAATTATAACCGTCAGAGAAGAGACATACTAAATGCACTATTGGTGAAGCTGTAAATTGATTCAGCCACTCTGGAAAGTACTTTGGATCTATACTTCCAAAAGCCACTATACTGCGTAATTTTTGACCCAGTATATCACTACTAGGTATACCCCAAAGAGATCTAAGTAGGAGGAAAAAGTCCCATATATATAAAAATAACAATAACACTTTTTTGTTGTTGCAAAGAATTGGAAACTAAGAAGTTATCAATTGGGTGAAAGCTTGACAAATTATAAAATATGAGTGTAATCCCATATTTTTGGGCTGTAAGAAATGATGAAAGTGATAGATTCAGAAAAATCTGGGAAGAATTGTATGAAGTGATATGGAATGAAATGAGCTGAAGTAGGAAAAAAACATATTCTTTACAACTTTGTAAAGAAAAATAATTTGAAAGTCTTAAAAACTCTGACCAGCTATGACTCCAGAAGACTAATGAGAAGACATTTTTTCCAATTCTTAACAGAGAGGTGATGGATGACAGGTGCACAATGAGACATAAGGTTTCAGAAATGTCCAATGTATGGATTTGTTCTATTTGACTATGCTTGTTTATTACAAAGGAGGGCTTTTGGAAGAGGTTAAATTTGGTAGAAATAAGGAAGCCAGTAATAGTGGTGCTCCCACCAAAAAAAAAAAAAGAAAAAGAAAAGAGGAGTTAGGTGTGAGAGATGCTATGGAGGTACAAACAGCAAAAATTAGCAACTTATTGCATATGTTAGTGAGACATTAAGGAGTTGAAGATGATGCTAAAGTTGCAAACCTGGGACACTGGAAGAATAATGTTATGTTCAGCAGAATACATAATTTTGGAAGAGAAATAGTCTTGAAGAGGGAAAATAATGAGTTCTGTTATGGAAAAGTTGAGTTTGAGATATCTTCAGGACATCTAGTTTGAAATATCCAGTGGGCATTTACGTCAAGTTTTCTGTACAATTCTTTCTTCGTAATTTTACACCCTGCTCCAGCCAACCATGTATTTCTCCATTGTCCTTTGGGTGAATATCAACTTCAATTATTCAGAAACACTAGTATTCCATGACTTAAAGCCTTATGACATCACCAGAGGAGTTTTGGTACTTAAAAGAACTATTTCATTTCCTAAAGGCATCACGGTCCATTCTCTTCTTATTCAATTCTGGGTCCAGCTCAATATCTATTCAAGATATATTTGCTGATAGATATATGTGTGTGAAATGTATATATATTTACCTATATACATATAACATAATGGATATGTTAAACATATATCTGTGTGCACATATATATGTTTATATATGTACACACAGTGTAGGTTACCTATGCAAGTACACATTATTGCATGCATAAGTCATTTTTCCACTCACTTGTTTTCACCTGTGTCGAGCATTACTGTTTAAAGTGAGTACGGATTTCACTTAAGAGGCTCTGAAATGGTATGGGGATTGATAAAGCATGACGATGTGGAAAGAGCACTGACCCTGGAGTCAGAGGACCTTGTTCCCTACCATCTGTGTGACCTTGAGCAGTTGTCTACCTCCTTGGATCTTAGTATCCTCATCTGTAAAATGGTGGAGGGTTTGGACTGGACGACCTCTGAGGTCTCTTTAAGCTCTATATTTATGCTCTTATGATGCAATCAGTACATGATAATCTGTAAGCAGGAACACTTAGAGGATGTTCTTATGTATAGAGAATCTCTCTTTTATGTTTACTGTATATTATCTCATTTATTTCATGTGTATTTTTATGTTTACAGGAATTGTTTTATCTTTGTCTTTATAGGCACAGTATCTTGTGCCTATTACACAGTGCTTGTTGATTTATCCATTGTTTGGCTAAATATCCTCCAGGATAGCGGCAAACACCTTTGGTGAATAAGTGTCTCCCTGTTTCATGACTCACTTGGCATTAATATTCAGAGAGCTGCTGAAGAAAGTTATCTCTGCTGTTACATCTATCAAATAATCTTATATTATTTTGACATATTTATAGAGAGATCATGTAGGAAGAGTGAGTTAAAGGTAGCATTTTCCTCTACCAAATCAAATACTTTTCTATAATCAACGATAAAGAACCTCAATAGGATCTTGTAATCTATACCCCTTTCAGACAATTGGAAAACATAAAACATGTAGTCTGATATAAAATATTGTTTTCAAAAGCCTTCCTGTTCCCTCCCCAAATCCTCACAAATGATGCCCTAAAAGTGTTTGTAAATTGCTCTTAAAAATTTTATAGATAAGCAAGTAAGCATATGACTTGATTTGTAGTGGTTTTAAGTAAATTCTGCATAGACTTTCTCTACCTCCTCATTCTCTACAACAGATGTCATCGCATAATCGGCAATTGTTTTCATGAAAATATTTTTGCAAATGCTCATCACGAACCCTTGCAATGTGAAATGATCAAAAGTATGTGATATGTTTCTTGTTAACTTTGGTCCCATAATACAAACCAACTCCATCATTTCTATCATTAGAGAGGCAAAGGAGAGAGAGAGGTTCTCTCCAAGGAAAACCCATGAACCATCCTTCCATTTATTCACAACTTCCTTTGGTCTGTTAATTTCATTCAGAGCAAGACTATCAAGATGGATACAATTCAATAATAAGTATAGTCAGCAAATAGGATCTCACATTTAAATTACTAATAGCTGTTAATGTATATAAATAGTCTAAAAGTATTACTAAAAATGATTCTTAACACACTATGCCCTCTTTTCTGACTCTCTCCATCACTGCAGATATCTATGGGGGCTGCATAACACTAAAAGTCATTTTGTATTTTTTTTCACTACATCCACTGCTATTGATAGAGTTATCACTGAGTGTCATAAAGTGATGACTTCATCCATGGTTAGTTAGGGCAATCATAGGGAAGGGAAGTCATACATAATCTGTTCCTGAGACCAAAATTGAGGCTTTTCAGTATGGTAGAACCTGGCACAGGTTGTACACTATAGGCATAGCCTTCAAGAATCTAAGATTACTTCCACACACCAGAGTAAGATTTTGGGTGGGAACCCCCAAGGACCTTTTTAAAACTTTCCCCTTTACTCCATCCATTTTAAGCATCCTTTTAAATGTTGTCTTCCTCTATTAGACTCCTTGAGGTCAAGAATTGTCTTTCTTTTTGTTTGTATTTGTATTTGTACAATGCCTGGCAGTAAGTGCTTAATAAATATCCTTTCTTTCTATCTGTCACTCTATCTATCTATCTATCTGTCTGTCTGTCTGTCTGTGTCTGTCTGTCTCTTTCTGACTTTTTCCCCAATGGTTACTTTGTCTTTGCCTGAGAAAATGTGTTGCTCTTGGTTTTATTATTTTAGTCATTGCTTCCTTCCCTTTCTGAGTTGGAATCTTTGCAAAAGAACTTGTGCTATGGTTGATAATATCCTAACTCTACTTCCTCCTTGCCACTTCTCACTCACATGAACCTCTCATGGCCCTTGGGAATGAATTTTCTGGCTATAAGTGTGAGAATCTGCTTGAACCTCAACAAGCTACAGCTGGTTCATGCCTTTCTCTGACAACATTCTATAAAGCCTGGTCCCCAGTGTCTATGCAGAGCTCCTTAAGAAAAGGGAATATGTCAATGCTAACTAAAGTTTGTCTGTTAGAAAGACCCTGCTGTCACACCTCATTGATATAGCCAAGAAACTGACAATAAGGAGAAGCAGAACTACAGTTTGCTCAGGAAGAAACATCATACCTCATAATTCACCAAGCAACTACCAAGAGAGATGGGAATATTATTATTGTTGTTGATGGGAATATACAGATAAAGCCAGAGGAAAGGAAGGAGGAGGGAAGACTGCAGCTGCCATCTACGGAGTCCTTTCTCTTCTCTTCTTAATAAGGTGTTAATCCCTTGCCAACCTTGCCAAGATTAACTCCTCATTAACAAAGTTAACACACATACATCCTTAACTGGGAATTCGTGCCCTTTGGATAAGTAACACAAACTAAATCTAGGCAAGTAACCCAAAGTGTGTTCTCCAGAGGATATACAGAAAGCCCTGGACATCAGATGCTGCTGCTGCTGCTGCTTTCAGGGCACTGAGGAAGGTGGAGCCCTAGGGAAAGAGTTTGACCTGGCCTGCCAGCTGTTAGCATACTAATTTAACTGTTGCTAAGTGCTAAACTCTGTTTTTATGTTGCTCTCTGCTGAATTCTGTTTCTATCCTGAAAGACTGCAAATGCTGTCAATTTCCTCTCATTTGGTATCTCCTATATTTAGCCACCCTGGGGAAAAGCCCCTAGTTACGATTCCAAACATAGGCTAGGCATTTGTGTTGGCATTGATATTAGCTCCTTGGTAAGATAGGAGCTAGCTTTGGCCTGGCTCCTTGACCCACCGTTAACCACATTAAGGCATCAGGCTTTCTTCATGGACCTGAACTCAGACTTCAGTTGGGTGGGTTCTTCACCCAACTCCAGGTCCACGGCATTAGCTCAGCTGGTCCATGATCATTCCAATTTAGTATTATGTTCATTAATAATAATAATAATAATGATAATTCATATTTCTATATTACTTTAAGTTTTACAAAGCACTTTCTTCATAACCACCCTGGGAGTTATCTTGCTTTCATCCAGTATGAGAAATCATTCTCTAACTAGTTAGGTGTTCAAGGTATTTTGCTAGGCATGGGACATACAAAGACCACAATGAAATATTCCCTGCCCTCAGGTAGTTTACCTTCTACTAAATGGTGTTATTGTTTGTCCTTCAAAGAGGACTAATGACATCACAGATGATGTCTTGACTCATGTATGAATTGGATACATATGAATTGGATTTAAGTGAGGGAGAATTGCACAAAGTTGTCAGCCTTGCTCTCTCTTCCAGAGTCATTAGAGTCCAGTGACAAGATGAAAGTCAAGATGACTGGCAATGACCCAAGATATAGTGGATGACTTTAGCATCTTTGATGTCTGACCAAGCTCTAAGCGTTCCACAGTACCTGCTTCAGCTGCCTTTATGGCCAGTGGAACAAAGTATTCTCATCCACCGATTCTACCAGGAGAAGTCTTCACATGCTTGGGGTAGACATCCCCCTAACTCATCAGTGGGTTTGAGGTCTGTTGGTTGCTCTCAACCTGGTTTAGCCATCTGCTGAGATATTTTACCAGGGTGTGGCCACTGCACTTGCTACGGCTTCTTGGAGCCACAGGTAAGAGTTGAGTACCAGGTAGATAGCAAAGGTGGATGAGCTGCCCTGAAAATGGCTTGACAAGCCCTCATACCAGAGGTGCTAGCCCTCCATGAACACCCCATATACCCCAACTGAAGGTAATATGTAAAGCAAGAGTAGATATGAGAGTAATTGTTCTCCTGGTTCTTTTTTTTTTTTTTTGCTCTGTATCAATTTATACAGTTCCTTCCAACTTACTCTGAATTCTTCATGACCATCAAATTCTTAGGGCGCAATAATATCCCATTGCATTCACATGCCACAATTTATTCAGCTTTCTCGCCAATCAGTAGGGAATTTATTTTCCTTTTTTTGCTACTCCAGAAAGTACCACTATTGTATCTATTTGTATATTTGGGGCTTGTCTCTTTATCTTTGATCTCCTAAGAGAATATATCTAATTGTCTTGATGGATGTCCTCTGCTTGAGAAAAACAAAAGTTTTATAACTGATGCTATGTGGAGTACAATAGCCAGCTAGCCAGAAAAGAATAAAAAGGTCCTCAAGAGAAAACAAAGGACTAATTGATAAGAAAGAAGAATTTGTAGTGGATCTAGCCCATAGTGTCCAATAGCATAGGAATAGAAGTAGAGAAGGAAGATGGTTGGGGGTAACCCAGAATTGGGGGTTGGCAAGGCATGAGGGATAATAGGATGAGAGGGTAAAGGATTCCAGGTTAGAAGACTGTGCATAGTTGAAATGGTTCACTACAGTGTCAAGAATAGGAAAGTGATGTCAGAGTACAAGTGATGGACTGGGAGAACAGGGAAAGAAAGGTTGGGAACATAAAGAATAGATTTAGGAGTGATGTAGACATATAGAGATGAAAAGGCAAGTGATTCAGATCAGAAAGTGGGATTTCAGAGTTTGCAGTCATGGAGGATGCAGAATTACAAGTGATGGGAAAATTTAAGTTTTGTTCATGTGGCTGAGGTAGAGTATAAGTGCAGATCTTGGGAGTTGAGGAGACCAGGGCATTTGAAGGGGATGTTGGCATTTATGCTTGTGTTCCCAATTATTTGGGTAGAGAGGAATGAAGACCATAAGCCAAATAGTGAACTCCCTGAGAAAGTATAGAGGATGATCTGAGGGTAGGCAGATGACTATAACAAGGTTCTGCAGAACTGTGATATAGATTGATAGACTGAATAGCAAAATATAAACAAATAAATAGATAGATAAATAGATAAATGAATGAATGAATAAATAAATAAGAGGAGTGGTTTGCTAAGTGATGATGACAGAGGGAGGGGCTGGAAATAGCAGTAAGAAGCAAGGAATATTTCTATTCTCTCTCCTGGCCCAGTGTGTATGTATATGTGGTGGTGGGGGAAGAGATATGATAGAAGGTGTACCTTGTGGTGGCCAGAGGGTGACCAGGAATACAATGTCTTCTGGGGACAATTGGGGGAAGGACAAGAAAATGCAAGTAAGTTTAGCATGGATAGGAGGACAACATGGAAGGGTATCCTCCCAAACAGGGTAGGAACTCAGGAAGGATAAAGTTAAAATGAATAGAGATGAGTGAGTGGAAATAGTTTGCAAAGGAAAAGGGTTTTGTACAAGCAGGGGCCACCTCTGAATCACAGAGATTTGGAGAGGAAGAGGGGAGAATTTGCTAGCCAGAGGAGAGGGCACAACTACTAGACAGATTCCTACTTTCAAGCATCCTGTGATGGTGGAGAGCAGCTCAATTCATTCTCTCTCAAACATCAGGAAGACAGGAGATTGCGTCCACAGCCTAAGTCAGTAACAGGTCCCTAGGTCCTGTATTAGTCCTTACGGACACAATTAGACTCATATTCAGCTCCATTTCCTTTGCTTTGTTCCAAGATGGAAAAGGATAATGTACCATCAGAAGATTCTCTAAATGTTGAGTGGAAAGAAATGTGTTAAATGAGCCTATGGTCTTTTCCAGATGCTTCAGCAATCTGGGTATCTTCTAATACAATTAAACAATTTTAAAAAGGCATCTTGGTGGTGTAGCAGACAGAGAACCAGGCCTGGATTCAGGAAGACCTAGTTCAAATCTGACCTCAGACATTTATTAGCTTTATGACCTTAGACAAGTACCTGTTTGCCTCAGTTTCTCCATCTATAAAATGAACTGAAGAAGGAAATGGTAAATCACTCCAATATCTTTGCCAAGAAAATTCCAAATGGGGTTATGACCTAAAGTGACATAACAACAACAAAATGACCTCTGATAAAAGTGATGTATTTTAGACGCTGGTGCATAACTCAGTGTTTCCCCAGTATCATCATTAAACAATCTTCAGAATTATTTTATGAGACTTTAACTTTCCTACTTAATAAACATTCCCTTTGAACAGTGAGGAAGAATTCATGTTTAGAAAGGTCCATGAAGATGGGAGTTAATGTGAGTGCCAAGTTTTTATTATTATTAATAACATTTCAAATTGGATACTTGAAATTTGTGGCCATTCTTGACAGCATTTTAATTAAGTTTCTAATTTTACCAATGAAGGGGCAAAGGGAGATTATTTTTATCTCCAAAGCCTGCAGTCATGCCAGGCTGCCTGGCTACCAAGGTGCTTGCTGGGGAAGGCTGGGCTTTGGCTAAAGATGTCTATTCAATAGCTCATTTCATCAGTTTTCTAAGTGGTTTGGAGAAAATGCTTCTTCTTTGCATTCTCTTTTGCTGTATTGCTCCTTCAGGTATTTTGCTTTACAAAAGATAGATCACCTAGCCAAAAATATTAGAATCTTGCTAACTCTTGGGAAACTTCAGTGGCTCCCTCTTGTCTCTAGGATAAAATGCCAACTCTTCCATCTGTATTTTTAAAGCTGTTCATGATCTGGCTACAGTCTACCTTTCTAGGCTGTTATGTACATAATGGAAGATTACTTTCTTTCACACACTTTCCAGTCTAGCCGCACTGGTCTGCCTTCTGTTCATCTTCTACCTCCATGCCTTTGCATGGACTGGAATCCCCATGCCTGGAATGTACGCCCTCCTTATCTCCATCTCTAAGAATCCCTACCTTCCTTAAAAGCTTAGGGTCAAGGGGCAGCTAGGTGGCATAGTGGATAGAGCACTGGCCCTTAAGTAAGAAGGACCTGAGTTCAAATCCGACCTCAGATCAAACACTTGACACTTGCTAGCTGTGTGACACTGGGCAGGTCACTTAACCCCAATTGCCAAAAAATATATAAATAAATAAAAAGCTTAGTTCAAGTGCCATCTTCCCATAGGATTCTAGCTTACTGTGATTTCCCTAATTGCTAATGTCTTTCCCCTGAAAGTTACTTTGCACATACGTTTTGTATTTCATTTTGTAAGTACGTGTTGTTTCACTCCTCCTCCAAACCCAGACAATAAAATGTTAAGTTCCTCAAGGGCAGGGACTATTTTTGTTTTTTTCTCTTTGTATTCCAAGTGCCAAGCAAAGCCCTAGACTATATTAGTCATTTAATAAATATTAGTTAAGTTAATTAGAATTATATAGATGTAGCGCCTCCCCTTCTCATCTTGTCTATACCCAGGACTACTATTTCCCCAGGTTAAAGGTACTCTGGGAATCCATATTCATAAAACTATATCTCACAACCCCCCCACCCCCATCAGTGCATTTACCTCTAATAACTAGCTAATTTACACAATTAGTTTCAAACAAAGGTATTCACCTAGGTGGTATAATGGAGAGAGAGGTGGGCTTAGAATCAGGGAGACCTAAATTCAAATTCTGATTCAGACACTTACTAGCTCTATAGCCCTGGAAGAGTTACTTAACCTCTGTTTGAAATAGTGTAGCATCTCAGCCCCTTGGACCCAGCAGTGGGTTATAATGGTAGAAGAGCAAAATGGACTTTGCACTACACCATTACATAGTTTATCCACAGATTAATGACCTTCATCTAAAATTTCCTTCATTCCACTTATCCATAAAGATTTAATTACCGCCACATGTAGGAGTGGCTCACTACCAGGAATTTAAGTTTTCCATGACCTCTGATTGTAAGAGTCCTCCCAACCTCTGACACCAATTTCCCCTAAGGGACAGGGAATAATTCAGAAGGTACTGTCAAGAATTCAGTTTTCCAGACAAGAAAAGGTTCTTACAGTAGAGGGGAAACAGGGGAAGGTGAGAGGAAATGAGGGAATCTTATTCTCATAGGATTTGGCTTAAGGAGGGAATAACATACACACTCAATTGGGTATGGAAATCTGTCTTACCCTACAGGAAAATAGGGGGAGAAGGAGACAAGAGAGCAGGGGGATGATAGAAAGAAGGGCAGATTGGGAAAGGGGTAATCAGAAGGAAGTACTTCTGAGGAGGGACAGGGTCAAAAGAAAGAATAGAATAAATGGGGGGGCAGGATAGGATTAAGGGAAATAGAGTTAGCTTTTCACAACATGTCTGCTATGGAAGTGTTTTGCATAACTGCACATGTGTGGCCTGTATTGACTTGCTTGCCTTTTCAATGAAGGTAGGTGGGGTGGGAGGAAGGGAAAAAATTTGGAAACCAAAATTTTAAAAACACATATTTAAAAAAAAAAAGTTTCCACATGCAACTTGGAAATAAGAAATACAGGAAATGAGGTACAGAAATCTATCCTGCCCTACAGGAAAATAGAAGGGGAAGGGGATAAGAGAAGGGGGGGGGAGATAGAAGGGAGGGCAGACTAGGGGAAGGGGTATTCAGAATGCATGCCATCTTGGGGTGGGGTGAGGGGTGAGATGGGGTGAAAATTTGGAATTCAAAATCTTGTGGAAGTAAATGTTGAAAACTAAAAATAAATATATTTATATTAAAAAAAAGAATTCCATTTTCACTCACCTTGTGAATAAGATTAATCACAACCAAATTGCTTTCTGCTATTCAGCAGCTAAGGGGCACAGTGGATAGAGTGCTAAGCCTGCAGTCAGCAAGACCTGAGTTCAAATCTAGACCTCCTAGCTGTGTGACCCTAGGCAAGTCAGCCTCAGTTTCCTCATCTGTAAAAGGGGATAATAATAGCACTTACCTCCCAAGGTTGTGGTGAGGATCAAATGAGATAATATTTGTAAAGGGCTTAGCACAGTATCTGGCATGTGGTAAGAACTATATAGATGTTAGCGATTATTATTCACAGATGACAATCTAGGCACAAAACCTTTGGTAGCTCAACAACAAAGCCGGGAAAACAAGCCCACCTCCACCCCTAGAACATCCACAGCAGGCAGAAATACCAAGGGGAATGCCCTCAGTAATACTTAACTCACCACAGCCACACTGCCCTGCCAGACTCCTCTTTCTCCTCCGCACACACTATACAGTTCTGCCAAGTTAGAGTTACGAAGGCTAATTTCCACAAACTATCACTGGAAGCCCTTCTTCTCCCTGCTTGTGTGTGCCCACTGCAGGCAAATCCCATGAACGATAGAAGTTAGTGCAGTAATTCTCAAAAAGTATGCCTCTCTAATAAGGAAATATGTTTTGCCCTGACCACATGTATAATCACTATCATATTGCTTGCCTTCTCATGCGATGAGGGAGGGGGTAGGAAGGAAGAAGAGAATTTGAAACGCAAAATTTTAAAAATTTATATGTAATTAGGAAATATTCAATGAAATAAAAACATATTACCAAAAATAGTGTGCCACTAACATACTCTGAGTTTCACTTTGTGCTATGAAGTATATGGAACTTACATGTGTCATAAGAATTTATTCTTTCAATAGCATATGCAAACATGAGTCTCAGGATTCTCCCAGAGCATACTGCCCTTCTACATAGTAAAGTATAATACTACGTTTTAAGCAAAAAAAAAAAAATTTTGAGACCTGGATGAATTCCTTGAAGCTAGTCTCCCGACTTCTTTCTGCACCAGTAGAGGCACTACCCCCACTCACACACACACACACACACACACACACACACACACACACACACACACACACCACTTACTTTTCAGCTTCCTTTTATGTGTTGTCTTCCCTCATTAGAATGTAAGTTCCTTGAGGCCAGGAACTTTTTGCTCATATTTATATTCTCAGTGCTTAGCACAGTGCCTGGCACATAGCAGGGGCTTAATAAATACTTGCTGATTTCTTGACCTGCAGCTTCTTATCCCCACCATTCAGCTATATTATCTCCTTTATTGTTTTAACTAAATGTATTAGGAAGAATTATTGCAATTAAACTGAAGCTCTTATAAAAAAAAAATTAAGTCCTCTCAACCATACATTTGAGTTTTAATTTTAATTTCTATGTTTTTGGTTAACTTCTAAAAATTATATTATCTGTAAAAGGTGTTCAATGATTGATCTAAATGTAACAAATAAAAGCAAAATTGCTGCAAAAAAAATTTGCATGTAACCCCCTTGTTTTACCACCACTCCATCCATTACTACAGAAGAGAGTTTTGGGAGGAGGAGGAAAAAGCAACTAAGTCGGGCTATTAAGAGATGTCATATGTCTCTTTGCCACCAGCAATGAGGACTGATACACTTAAGGTCAGAGAGACACCAGACTGGAATAGCAGGAATCTTATTTGCCTAGAGCCTATGCTGGAATCCATTCCCTTTGCTCCATGAGTGATGAACCAGCTGAGATGAAATGCAGCTAGTGGTCCCTACTAGGGACAGAACACCAGATGGAAAAGTACTGGACATAAAAGCTTCTGTATGTACTGGGCCCAGTTCCATGCCCTGTGCCATAAGGAGGAGGAGCTGAGTCCTTGGCCCAGAGTTCCTAAGTCTTCACCTAATGACCAGCTAATGTACAGTGTGATTAAAGTATCAACTGGAAATGGTATTGTATGGTCTACATTCTTTTCCCCAATTATAGAAGGAAGGCTATGGTAAGGCTAAACAAAATGAACCCTAATTTTCCTAGAACTCCTTGGTCTGGGGCAGCCTGTGTATGAGAGAAGTTATAGAACACAGTAATTGTTTTTATTATATAAGGCCTATTACTATGGCTCTATTGCTCCTATGCCAAAAGCAAAATGCTGTACATAGTTGAAGAAGTTCTGTCTTTTGCTGTGAAGAGTGACTCTATTGTGCCAGTTGTTTCACTAGGAAGTCAATTAAATATAGCAGGCTCAGGAAGGAAGTGAGACCTTTAGTGGGTCAAAGCCTCTGGAGCTGATTCTTATTTCATGAAGCCAATGGACCTCTTCTCAAAAACTTTTAAAATTTATTTTAAAATATTATTAATTAAAGTAATAAAATATTTAAATTTATTTTAAAATATTAAAATTAAAAATAATAAAAATGCTTTTTAAAATTTATTTTAAAACATTTTTAAATAACTAAAGGAAACTCAGTTGGAGTTAAGTGAAAATAAAGATTTTTTTTTCCTCCCCAAGTTTACAAGACTCTTTGAAATCTATCCATGGACTCTTTCCTGGACCCCAGGTGAAGAACCCTTACTCTAAACCATATCTTTTCTTCCTTCCTTTCTTTCTTCTTTCTTTCTTTTGGGGTTAAGTGACTTGCCATGGGGTCATACAGCTAATAAGTGAGAAAGGCAGGATATAAATGCAGGTGCTCTATACACTGCACCACCTAGCCGCCCCTAAACCATATCTTTTCAATTATTCTGTGATGCTCTGGTAGCTATACATACTTCCGATTCAGATCCCCTCCTTCTGCTTAGCAGCCTGCATTTCTGGTAACTCACTCCTAATATTAAACAACCAACCCAGTGCTTCTGCCCTACCCACCACCCCCCAGAGATTTTCTTTCCTTGACTTTTCTGTGCTTTTCAATTCAAAGACGCCTAGCTAGGGCAATAGAAGACTCCTAAACTCAGTTCTTTCTTTAGTTCTGCCCCAGGGTGAGGATAGAACTATCAAGAGCCCCCTTAGAACTGGGGGGGGGGGGAATAGGTGGCACAGGAAAGACCTTTGGGAACCTTAGGCAAGATTAGAAAATGGAGCCTCCTCTGGGCCACTGTTCACTAGAGGTTTTAAGCCTTCCTTGTAAAATATGATTTGACTTGCTCCAAAAGTGTTCTGGAGAGCAGAATTTTCTGGAATTAAAGTCATATTAAGAAGAGTCTCTTATGGGTTTACATGGGGTAGCAAGATACCTTGCCTGAGGCAGCTTCCACCTGAGTTAGACAGTATAGTAGATAGAGTCCTGGGCCTGGAGTCAGAAGGACCAAGTTCAAATTCAACCACAGGTACTTAAGAATTGTGTGACCTTGGGCAAGTCACTTAACCTCTATTTGCCTCACTTTCTTCAAGTGTAAAACTGGGATAATAATAGCACCTACCTCCCAGGGTTGTTGTGGGGATCAAATTAGATAATTTGTAAAGAGCTTTGCTTAGGGTCTGTCATATATTTGGTGCTATATAAATGTTGCTATTATAGTCCCTAGTCCTGATTCTGCAAAGAGGTACAGATTAAGATTTAGAGCTGTTTCAGTGTCTCATTAATGACAGTATCAAGGAAGTTGGAAAGGAACCCATACCTCTCTTCTGAATGCCAGTACTAGAGAGAAAGCTCCCATCCCTGCCAGGAGAATCTCTCTCTTCTTAATTAGTTAGATTCCCTTCTCTTCTGCTCTGGTCCCAGCTATTATCAGTTATATGCAGAGTCAGGAACAGAAAAGCAAAAGTAAACATTGGAGGAAGCATATTGGAATAAAGATACAGATTGCTCCATTTCTGTTCTATCTCATCCTTCTTGTCACATAAGATGTCCCCTGTTCAGCAATTTTTCTGGTGAAGGGAGTTGAAGTCAGACATGTGGTATCAGATGAGTGACTTGTTGGATAATTTGTAGGACACACCATTACTTTTTTTTTCTCTCCTTTGATCTGTAGAATGAAGAAACAAAACTGATTCTATGAGAGGAGACAGTGGAATGTGTTGCATGCAGAGTCAGAAGACCTGGGTTAAAATCCTGGTTCTGCCACATACTATTTGGAAATAAGGCTGTACTTGGACAGATCATTTCCTTTGAGACCTCTGTTTACCTAAATGTAAAACTAGAGATCTGGACACAATTATCTCAAAGGTTCCTTCTATCTCGAAGTTGGTGCTCTCATACTGGTCTAATCTAATCTCTGTATGTGTATGATTTTTTAAACAAAAATGTATTCTGGGGGCAGCTAGGTGGCGCAGTGAATACAACACTGGCCCTGGAGTCAGGAGGTCCTAAGTTCAAATCCACCCTCAGGCACAACACTCACTAGCTGTGTGACCCTGGGCAAGTCACTTAACTCCAATTGCCTCACCCCACCAAAAAAAATTTTTTTAAATGTATTCTGGGTACTGATTCTGGAGCTACACTGGTTTCAATGGTGGACCACATGCAGACATATGAGCTAGCTAGGACCATAAACCACAACAGAGAAACAAGAAGGCAACCTCACCTGGAGTTGTTGTAAGCTTCACAAGATGTAACTTTGCTTTTCAACACTTTCCCACACTCTATTGTTGAGCTCACAAAAGCAGGCTGATCTGACAATTATATACCAACGCTACAAGGGATTTGAATCTACCTAAGAGACCACATCTTCTCTGAAGCAAGTGTGGGACTTCTGAAGTTCATCTTTAGTGTTTGGTCTGTGTTGCTCTGCCCCCTCACCTATTACTAACTTCTGTCACCTGTCCACATCCTAATGAAAGTAACTGCTCACTCCACATTCTAAGCCTTCCTCCCAGTTAACTTCCTTTGCTTGGTTCCAAACTTTGGGATCCCTGCTGTATTCCTCCCACACAAAGTTCTAGTTTCTAGCCTGGGAGCAGTTGGGTTGATGGACTTGTGAGGAAAATCAGCCAAAACCAAACCAGAACAAAACAAAACTTTCCTATAACCAGGCTGCTAGAGTCCACAGTTCTCCATCCTTTCCCTAAAGCACAAAACCAAGGGGGTGTGGTCCATTCTACTGTCCCATTGTATGGTTTTTAAATCTCATAAATATTTTAGACTTACATTAGTAAGACAGCAATTTTCACCTACAATAAAAGGAGGTGCCTTTCATAGTACATTTACCCTCTTTTTCCTATTGGTCAAATAAGAATCTCAGAATCTTAGAGATTAGGTGTGACCCCAGGGCCCATCAAGTCTAAGACATACCTAAACAAAGATTCCCCCTACCATATGTCCAATAAGTGGTCACCTAACTTTGCCTGAAGAACTCTAATAAGTGGAAACCTCTGGAGGCGACCCATTCTGCTTCTGAATAGCTCTCATTTTTAGTAAGTTTTCCCTCACATCCAGCCTAAAGGTGCTTCTTTGTACAGTCATCCATTGATCCCAGTTCTGTTCTCTAAAACTAACCCAAACAAATCTAATCCTTTCTCCCAAAGAACAGCCTTTAAATACTTAAAGACAGCGATCATATTCTTTCTGTGTCTTTTCTTTTCTAGGCTAAATAGTCCCAGTTTGTTCAATCAGTTTTCATGTGGCATAATCTTCAATGTCCTGGTTATCTTTAGGCCTTCCTAAAATTTCATCCATAAAATCAAATACACAAGATTATGGATGTGGTCTGACCAAGACAGAGCATAGAAGGACAATGACTTCCTCAGTTCTAGATACCTTGCCTGTCAATGCAGCTAAAGATTACATTAGCTTGTTTTGCAGTCATGTATTGAGCTTGCAGGCCACTAGACCTCAGAACTACTGTCTAGTCACAAATCCTCCATCATCTGCTGATTTTTGAGCCCAAATGAGAGAATTATATCTATCCCTACAGAGAAATGATTATTAATAAGCAATGACTTGGGGAGATCCAGAGTTCCCCCTTTTTCTAAAGGCTTCATTTCAAAAACTCAGTCTTTGAAAGCTGAACTTTCTCCTCCATCAGACCCCACCCAACCTTACAAGGAATCTCTAATCTAAGGTGAATTCCTCTCAATCAAACTTGGGATACATCTTTTTGCCTAGATTACCCAAGGTTGGGGGTAGTCTGAGTATAAGGATAGTCTCTTTGTTCAAGAGTGACTTGATGTTGGATTGAGCTCACTTCTCTTTGTAAAGTACATCTCTCATTAATTGTTAAACAAAGTTGATTGCCACCCTCAAGAACACCCTTTTTCCAAGGGCATATAAGCCATGAGACCTCCACCATGATTGTGTTTGGCATTCAGTAGTGCCACTGACCTTCTATTTAAAATGCTGGCATTATTAATAAAGTGATCAAATTACCCAGCAATTACATCTCTCAAACTTTTTAATTGTCACATTACTAAATTTTATCTTCAATCCAGCCCAATATTCTAGTCTTTCAGTCTCTTCTTGGATCCTTACTCTGTCATGTATCATGTTAGCTATTCCATTGTGAAATTAAGTATTTGCCAGGCAGAAAAGAGGAGGACTAACAGGACAATGTATTGTAGAGGTCATCTGTGGTAAGGCTTATTCTTACCCCTGCCCCCTGAAACCCAGAACACTTGGTCCTATAAATGGGGTTTAATGGGCCAACCCCAAACCAACCATTATCCCTCTGTAGATTATTGTACCCACCAAAAGTAATATCTAAAATCTGAATAAAACTTGGATATGGCTCTCATCTTGGCTTTCTCAAAAGGAAGTTATAGGGTACCCACTTTCACAAAGTTACACTACATCATATTGGTCTTGGACACAGCTTTTATTTCCATCACAGAAAACATACCAGATGCAAAGGGCTCAACAAAGTCCATGAACAAATATGAGAACTGGAGTCAATAAATATTTGGTGATCAGGTCCTTAGAAGGCTGACTAAACTCATATTCAGTTCTTGTTTCTTTGCTTCATCCCAAGACAGCAGGAACTGATGAGAAGTCAGAAACTTCCTTGAAAGTATAGTGTGAGGAAGCATTTAAATGATCCTTATGCTGTCCACATCCTCCAAGGCAGTCACTTTGTGGGACTGCTTAACAAAAACTCCCAATTTATTTTAGATTTTGCATTATCCAAGCAATTCTCATCAGTATCATAGAAAGTCAGCAAGGCACAGATCGGCTGACCTCTACAATGTGACTTTAGTCCTTCAGCTGCAGGACAATCCTCTCCATTTTCCTAATTGCATGCTGTTGAAATCTCCTGAGAAGACTGATGCCTGACTCTCAAAATCCAACTCTTGATCTCTTGAGAACTAGAGAATTTGAACACCTCAAACTCAGAATTATCCACAAGGGAATCCCCAAGATTGGAAATATACATATTCAGGATTGTTCATCTCTGATCTTTTCTCAGAAAAGGAAACAAGAAAGGCAGAAGAAGGCATCCAGGAAATGAAGGTTCAGAAATTTCCCTCTCTAGATCAGCAAAACAAACATTTTTGAAAGTTGCCATTTTCTGCTCTTGGTGTAGAGGGCAAGGGAGAAGAGGGGAGAGAGATATCCCTTCAGTCTGGCCTGTAAGTCTAAGGTAAAGAAAGAAAAAGGACAACATATTTCACAGCTCACTCTTATGGGCAGATGAATAAGGGGGTGGTCCTTTCTGAGCCTCAAGATGCAGCCCCAACCTCTGAAGGGTAATATAGGCTTCATTCAGCACCTGCAGCAAGGTCCACTCAGTAACAGAATAAACTTGATGGGGGAGTGGGGGGTTGGAGGGAAATCATCATTAAGAGGATGCGATTAAGAACCCAAAAAAGAAAAACCCTGGACTTTCCCTAGATCCCTCCCATAGTCTTTCTGTATATAAGGTCCATCTTGTCTCCACTAAAATGCTCAGATTCTTGGGGGCAGCTAGGTGGCGCAGTGGATAGAGCACCAGCCCTGGATTCAGGAGGACCTGAACTCAAATCCGGCCTCAGACACATAACACTTACTAGCTGTGTGACCCTGGGCAAGTCACTTAACCCCAATTGCCTAAAAACAAACCAAAAAAATGCTCGGATTCTTATAATCTAGCCAATAGCTTACTAATGTTCAGACTCCTTAAGAGTCTGCCCAATATGATGAATGTTCTAATAAACCTTGTCCTTGGCTGAAAGAAGGTTTGGGTCAAATTCTTTTGGACAGGATCAGGGTGTTGTGATTTTGGGGTCCAAGCACCCCTAAACCCCTAAACCTCAACAATTAGATTGACGATCAGGGGAGCTCTCTTAAGCCCTGGTAATATATACATTGTCATATGCTGTCACAGCAATGTATATTTTTGCACAATTATTTTTCTTCCTTAAGAGCAAAAGTGCAATTTGGGTGGGGGAAAGAAAGAAGCCAGAAATAATGTGATCAAAAGACACCAATAAAACAAATTAAAAATAGCCTCTAACTATCCTCAGCAAAAGCTAAAGGTCAACTGAGGCTAAAAGACTGAGGCAAGAATCTGAGGGAGAAGGCCTGCAATGCAAAATAGACTTTACCAACCCTTCAAAGGGTTAGAGGCTTGAATGCTTCATTTGCATATGAAGAGGCCAGAAAGACAATGAACGTGCCTCCAGGCATAGACTGTATTCATACCTTTGTCCTTAGCTACTCATCTACATAAGATTCCCAGAGGAATACGAGAAGAGAGAACAACTGAATTAAGACTAAACACCCTAAGGTAACTTGGAGTGACTTACAGAGAGAATGGACTTTGGAGGTAGGAAAAATTTATCAAAAGCAAAGGAAGCTAACAAACAACCTTAGAGCTAAGAGTTCAAGGGTGTCAAAGGGAAATAGCTTCTGTTGATTTTAAGCTAAGGATTTTTTCCCTATTGAAAGACCTCTGAAATGCTCTAACTAAAAAGTACATGTTAACAGTACTATGGAAGAAAGAGTGACATTGAGCATAGGAGATTGTTCAGCAGAGTTCCTTTCAGTAGCCACGCAACCTATCTGGTCCAACAGGGAAAAAGCTACCCATCAGCTGAGGAGACTAGCCCAGCCTAGCAGCCACTGCCCAGTAATATGGAAGTCCATCCAGCACTGAGAGCAGCTGTCAACTCTGAAAAAATAAAATAAAAACAAAGAGCCAATAGTGGTCATGATGCGGAGACATACAGTGCCCTAAGAGGTAAGAGAATGTTAATGCTGCTTTTCCAGTATTTTGTGAAACTGAAGCTTATTCTGTAACTTGAAAGGCACCCTAAACTCTTTTCCCCCTTATCTTGAACCTGTACCAAAAGAATTGCTTTTGTTTCCCTTATACTTGTGTTCCCCCTGTCCTTTAACCTGTGCCCTCATGCCCTGTCCTTAAATCCTTAAGCCATAAAGAATTCCCCTCATCTCCTTCATCCTATGGCATAAAATCCTTCCTTGACCTGTCTCTAATCTTTAACCCCCATAAAAACTTTTAAAACTATCTTTAAGCAACCATCTTCCTTGTCCTATCCTTATAAAACAAGCCCCTGTCTCTCTTTAAGTTGCTAGTCTTCTTTCCAGGGCTGGTCCACTGCTTTGGCATCAGTAAAGCTCCCAATGGTTACAGAGAAGATCTAAGTGAATTCTTTCACACCTGAACCAGCTCTCCCAACTCTAAACCTCAACAGTCATAAGCAAAAAGCAAAAAAAAAAAAAAAAAGCTAGAAACTAGATACATGTGCCAGGGCCTCCTCTGATACACAGGAGATTGTTATCTATATTGTTAAAAAAATCTAAAATAAAAAAATCTACTACAGTGTTTGAGTGAAGGAAAGCCTTTATTACACTTCTCAAGAGAGAAGCGGACACAACATACTTCAGTAGCATGTGGGTACTGGTTCAGTGGTAGAATTAACTTTTAAACCATTAGTAAGATCCATACTCCACCCATCAGGGCTCCTATTGGTTTAGTTCATCTGAGTTATACCCCTCCTGGACAGCCATCAAATGTTCGTCCATGTTCCGTTAACTCCACCTACTTCATGGGTCCTATGTTAAAAAGTGTCGGCTATCTCTGCCCTTGGGGTGTGTCAGTTCATATTCAATAAGCTTATTAAGCAAGGCCAGTGGAGAAAAGCCTTTTCCTGGCGCAGCCCCATCCTTGAACTGGACCAGTTGCAACTGGTTTAGCCTCTAGGGTTCTTTCTTAAGGAACTAATTGTTTATAGAAAAGTTTGAAACACTTTCTGGTTGGTTGAGGAGCTATGCACAAGATCTTGGAATTTCCTATCCTGCTGTGGAAGCCTAACCCCCTAAAACCTTTTTCACATATATCAATATCACAAATTCCATGAAGCCACTGTTGAATCAGGAAGAAGTATTATTAACAACCTGGGAAGGCCAGGCGTCCCCTATGTGTGAGAGCACATGTATTGACAAATGCACACCTTTTATTTCCTATTCCCTATTCGAATTTCCTTCCCCTGTTTCCTCATTCGTAGGGGTACTATAGAGGTTACAGCCTATCGGAAGCACCTAATTTCCCCACATGAGTCTCGGCCCCTAATTACATCTCTCACTCCCCACAATTTGTCGACCTGAACTTTACTTGGGAATGCCCCTTTTTATGTTAACCTCAGACCTGGTTTTCCTGCCTGCTAGTCTACTCACCACCAAGAGTGTTTTCTTATTCTCATATAACTCCCTTTGTTCAACTTTCACCTAGCCCCCAGAATGCATTCCTTAAGGTTTTCACTCAGCTTTTTGTGGAAAAACTATTTCTCTGACTTCAGCCTCTGACTGAGTGACCTGAAGAAGTGACATCCATATATCCCGCAGAGACCAGATTACTGTGGGCAAATCTCAATACATACACTAGTGGCTACCCAGTGAGCTGGAGCCCTGACAGTGAGGTATAGCAGCAACAATGAGGCAAGTTTGATTCAGAATGTCAACCTTACAGAGTTCATCCTAAGAAGACAAATAAAATTAGGCTGCATACGGGTGTTTATTTCTCTCAAAGCAGGTAAAGTGTATGGGTCTATACCCAGGAGTCACAAGAATGAGGATAGTTGAAGGGGACCTTATATCCTCAGAGCAATTCCCCCTCCCTTCCCGACTCACGATGCCTATATTAGCCAAAATTATAGTCTCCATATGTGTCAGTCATAAACATGAATATCATAACAGGTCATAACATAACAGGGTCCATAGAATGGCAAGATAAGACAAATGCCATTATTCAAGATAGTGTCCAGTTCAAGGTGCCTGGTCCTTATCAGTCATAAACAGAAGAATGCTCCTGGTCAGCTTCCTCCGGCCTTGTAGTTGCTGACACAGAAAGGGGCATTGTGGGTTTGCTCAGAGACCATGCAAAGCCTTATGGTGGATTAAGCTCAAAGTGAGCCAAAAATGTCTTTCTCCTCATTGGCTAATCCAGGTTTTAGGCCTTTGGGAGGGGAGAGGGTGCAGTGCTCAAACTGTTTGGTTCTTTTTTTTGGTGGGGAGGGAAGCTGGTATGGTTTACAATAGCAAGACTTCATCACAGGAACATGGTTTCTGTAGGCACTTGTCTGAGCTCAGGGACAATACCTGGTGCTGGCGTGAAACAATTCTGGGATTTTGCTGTGGCTGAGTTCATCCAGAAGGTGAAGGCAAAGGATTTTGTTGATATGCCAAGCTCAGGGCACTGCTTTCTTGCTGGGCCTTGTCTCTGAAAAATAGGGTGTCTCCTAATAGGAGTAAAAAAAAGAGGGGTGGTCTTGGCACAGGGATATTGATACTACCCAGCAGCAATGTAACTCAGTCCAGCAACAGTAGAACTTGGTAAGGAGCCCATATAGCCATCTGAGTCACAGGTCCAATGTAAACACTATACCCTGTGAAGAGCCAGGCCAGCCCATGTGAACAGAGGAGTGATTCAGTAGTCTATGAAGACCCTCTGGAGAGAGAAAGGACATTGAAGCTCTGCAATCCTATAGTTGTGAGTTGCCTTGGTCATTTATGTTCCCTCCATATATGCCTTACTTTCATTGTACAACATGATTCATGCATATTCTTATCACCACCACTACAGGGTATATTTATGAAAGAATATAGCCCTGGTGTTGAGGGAAATGCTTTGTAACCATCAATCTTGCTATGTTTTAACCAAAAACCTGAATATACTGGCTTCATTAAGGGGAAGCACACTGGTGGGGGCTCAAAAATTAGGGGTTTAGGAAAATAGTTATGTGCTTACTGAGTTATCTCTTAGAAACCAGAAAGCAGCCATAGTCACTACTCTGGGTGCCCAATTTAGCAGCTGTACTGAGAGGGTGTTAAATTTAAATCACTCTAGTAAAGATTTTATAAAGATGGGAAGGGGAGAAAAATATTTGATATGTCCAGTCTGAAATATGTGAGTGTGCTTTGAAGACTTCTGAAAGGCCCACCATCCTAAAATGTTTTTCCTCATTGGCCTGTCGTGGGGCCCTGAAAACTCAACCATTAGGAGCAATCCTTTGGTTGCAGGAATTATATTTTCAGAAAGCTTCTATTAAGGCACACATGTTTCCTGGGAGGGATGACTCAGTAACCCACATTAGCTAACACATTTTTTTACAGATTAATTTATCTAATTAATTAATTTGTTAACCCTAGTAGAGTAAAGCTTAGGGCAAAGGATAGAGGACAATTCCATTTTTTGTGGCTGAGATCAGGAAAAGTTTCAGGCATTGTCATTGCAAGGAGAGGATAGGCTATTATATAATGCAGCTCAAGGGGCATAATTTTTCCATATACCAAGACACAGGAGCGCATAGGGCATGGCCTGAGTGTTCTGACATACATTAGAATAAGAATTATCATTATCAATGGTGATGCTAGACCCAAAGTGAGTTGGCATATCTGAGCACATCTTATCTAAGCTCTATTCTCCCAGGATCTTCTTGCTTCAGTCAGTTTTAGACATCTCAGTGACATTTCTTACCACTACAACTGAGAAAAATCAGCAGAAGAATAAGGCTGGAAGAGACAGGAGTGATAGAAGCATGATCCTGAAATCATGATTGGGGAGAAGTAGCCACCAACAAGGAGAAATCCTAGGGAGGAAGTTTCTCTTAGCCCTCACTCTTACAACTCACACCACAATTGGTAAACTGGGTACCCAAAATAGTGACTATGGCTTCTTTCAGGTTCCTAAGAGATAACCCAGTGCATAACTATTTTTCCTAAATCCCTAGTTCATGAGCCCCCATCTGTGTGCTTCCCCTTAATGAAGACAGTATACTCAGGTCTTTAGCAAAGGCATAGCAAGAATGATAGTTTCAATGGTGGTTGTTGAGGAGAAAAAGAAGAGACTAAAAAAGATTCATCACTGTATTTTTTTGCCACTATATAATAAGGAACAATGAATCATTAATACTTGCAGATTAAACCTTTTATATATGTTGTTTTTTACTATTAGTCTGTGAGCTCTTTGAGAGGATGGACTATCTTATTTTTCTTTTTGTACCTTTAGGAATTAGCATAGCGCTTTGTACCTAGTAAGCATTCAATAAAGGTTCTTTGGGCAAGCAGCTAGGTGACAGTGGATACAGTGCTGGGCCTGAAATCAGGAAGATTCATCTTTGAGATTTCATATCTGGCCTCAGACCCTTACTAGCTGTGTGATCCTGGGCAAGTCACATAACCCTTTTTGCCTTGATTCCTCATGTGTAAAATGAGCTGAAGGAAATGGCAAACCACTCCAATATTTTTGCCAAGAATACCCTAAATGGGGTCATGAAAAATTCTTCAGGTCTGAACAACAAAAATGGTTTTTTATTCATTCTTTCTTTCTTTCTTTCTTTTCTTCTTGTATAGTATCATTGTGATTCTCCCCAAATCTTCCTCCCACTCCTCCCCCTCAAAAAAACCAAACCAAACCAAAACAAAACAAGGTTGTAACAAACAAGGATAGTTAAGCAGAATAAATTCACACACTGGCCACCCAAAAAGTATTTCTGGTGTGTACTGGGCCCAAAAAGAGAGGATCCGTAGTGGTGAAGAGTGCTTATACCACTTGGGATATTCAGAGAGCTGCTAGAAGAGCCAGAGCCAGGAGTGGCACTGGACTTCCTTAATGGGAACTGGGACAGACAGAAGAAAGGAGGTCCGACAATAGCCAGTGGGAAACCTTCCCAGCTCTGACTACAAGTAGGGAATGTACTGGAGCCAACTCTAATTTTCTGAGGGTCCCTTCTTAAATTTTCAGTGTGAACACTTATACCTCAGAAATCAGTGATATAAATCAGGGCTTGATTTATTGTTTCATTGATTGTCTAGACTTAAGAAAATGTTAATAATGCAGATTAAACTTAAAATGAATACATACATTTTCCCTCCAGAAAATCCAGTTGTTAAACATTTACCAGCTACTCCTGTCTTGCTCTTTAAATATCCCTTGAATTCAACAGGATTACATTAGAATGCTTAGTGAATTGAGCTGTCACTTGACCTGGTGAATGCAGAATTGTAATAATAATAACAATAACAATAATGATAATAATAACTAGCATTTATGTAGTGCTTTAAAGTTTGCAAAGTACCTTCTATCCATTTTTTTATTTGAGCCTCACAAGACCCTTGACTATAAGTAACTAAGGCTATGTGGGTCTCTGAGGAGTGGGTAATCATTGGCAGGTGTCATTTTTCATGACTTCTGTTAGGAATTACATTTTTTTTGTTCTCTATATAAGTTATTTCTTTGTATTATTCTATCTTTGTGAATCATATTTTTTTCCAGGGGAGGTAACAAAGAATTGGAAACAGAGCTGGTGACCATGGAATGGGGAATAACTGAATGAAAGTGATGAAATACTATTGTACTGTAAGAAATGATGAAGAAGATAGTTTCAGGGAAACCTGGAAAGACTTGAAGAGTGAAGGGAGAAGAATTAGCAGAATAATTTATACAATTACAACAATATTGTTAAGACAAGCAACTTTGAAAAATTTGAGGACCCTTATCAACCCAGTGATCAACCATGAGTCCAGAGGATTCATGATGGAGCATGCTACCCACTTCCTCATAGAGAGGTGATGGACTCAGAATGTAGATTGAGACTTTTTTTTCTTGACATGGCCAATTTGATTTATTTTCCTTTACTATACATGCTTTTATTACTTTGTAGTTTGGGTAGGGAAGGTAGGAGAAAGAGAAGACAGATTTTCAATCAAAAATTTTTTTAATTAAAAAAAGACAGATTGCAATCTATATACAATCTTAGTCTGGGTTATTTTTGTCTACGTCTTTCAACAACTTCTCCATAGAGAACCTACCCAATATGTTTGAAGCCTTCCTCTGGTTCTATTAACATTTTAGAGGAAGGTGACAGTTCAAGCTCTTTACTATAGTATCCTGGTTGTCTATATGTTATCTCTTATTCTTACCATATGACCTACCCACTTACTTTCCCATTGTGTATGTATGTGTATAGCTGTGTGTATATGTATATATACACCTACATACTTACTGATATACATATACACACACATACATACATACTTATGTCAGGGCAGCTAAGTGGCTCAATGGATAAAGTGCTGGGCTTGGAGTCAGCAAAACCTGAACTCAAATCTAACCTCAGACACTTACTAGCTGTGTGACCCTAGGCAAGTCACTTAACCCTGTTTGCCTCAATTTCCTCACCTATAAAATGAACTGGAGAAGGAAATGACAAACCAGTCCAGTACCTCTGCTAAGAAAACCCCAAAAAGAGCTAATGAAGAGTTAGACACAGCTGAAATGACTAAACAACAAAACAAAAATATATTTGTGTCTATATGCACATATTATCTATCTATCTGTCTATCTATCTATCTATCTATCTATCTATCTATCTATCTATCTACCTACCTACCTCCTTGATGATGTCTTCAATACTATTTCCAGCATGCAGGCCATCATTAGTAATATATGCCTACTACTTATACTAATCACTAGTTTTTACATTCCCCTTTGCGTCAGGTACAATTTTGATTGTTTTCAGATCATGTTGTTCCATGTAGCATCGTGGGTGTTAGGAGTAGGGGCATGTAGGTTGTTGCATCACTTTAGATCAGTGAAAGAGTTGTATAAATGTGATGAGTCTTGTTTTGACTCCTGTTCAATTCTGGGACCATATTATTGCATACTTATTCAAGATATGTGCTAATGGGCCCAGTGCTGCCTGTCAAACTGTGAATCATTATCTGTATAAACTTTGTTTCCCCATTATGAGTACTTACACTTAATTTTTGGAGTGACTATAGATTTCATTGAGGAAGAACTGTTGTCTTCTGAAAATTGTTGCAATTAGTATCATCTTTAAACAGGGTTAGTTGCAAAATTTTGTGATATTGGACTCTGCATAAAATAGCCTCCATGACAATGGCAAAAACCTCAGGTGAACATATATCTCCCTGTTTTTGTTTCTTTTGATGTTGATACTCAGTGAGTCACTGACCCAAGTTATCTTCATTGTCACATCTCTCAAAACCTTGCTTGATTTTTGAAGATCCCCTTTGAGTGAGGGGAGCTTTTTTTTTTATAATTACTTAGAAGAGCAAATAGATCATTTCTTTCTTTAACTTATTTTTTATTTTATTTTTTAAATTCAATTTATCTTTATTTATTTATTTTTAGTTTTCAACATTCACTTCCACAAGATTTTGAGTTCCAAATTTTCTCCCCATCTTTCCCCTCCCCCACCCCAAATCTGTGTGCATTCTAAATACCTCTTTCCCCAGTCTGCCTTCCCTTCTATCACCCCCTCTCCCCTTTCCTTATCTCCTTCCCCTTCTGTAGGGCTGGATAGATTTCTATATCCCATTGCTTGTATATCTTTTTTCCCAATTGCATATAAAAACAATTTTTAATGTTCATTTTTAAAACTTGGAGCTCCAAATTCTCTCCCTTACTTGCTCTCCACCCACCCTCATTGAGAAGGCAAGTAATTCGATATAGGTTATACATGTGTAGTAATGCAAAACACTTCCATAATAGAAATGTTGTGAAAGACTAACTATATTTCCCTCCATCCTATCCCACCCCCAGTTTATTCTGTTCTCTCCTTTAACCCTGTCCCTCCTCAAAAGTGTTTGCTTCTGATTACCCCTTCACCAGTCTGCCCCCCCTTCTATCATGCCACCCTTATCTTTATCCCTTTCCCCTCTATTTTGCTGTAGGGTAAGATAGATTTTCATACCCAATTGAGTGTGTATGCTATTCCCTCCTTAAGCCAAATTCAATGAAAGTAAGATTCACCATTCCCTCTTACCTCCCACCTCTTCTCTTCCACTGTAAAAATTTTTCTTGCCTTTTATATGAGATAATTTACCCCCTTCTACCTCTTCCTTTCTCCTTCTTCCAGTACAATTCTCTCTCATCCCTTAATTTTATTTTTTCGGATATCAACTTTTTATTTTCAACTCACCCTGTGCCCTCTGTCTATGTATATATTCCCTCCAACTACCCTAATACTGAGAAAGATCTCATGAGTTACAAATATCATCTTTCCATGTAGTAATGTAAACAGTTCAACTTTAATAAGTCCCTTATGATTTCTCTTTCCTGTTTACCTTTTCACGCTTCTCTTGAATCCTGTTTTTGAAAGTCACATTTTCTATTCAGCTCTGGTCTTTTTATCAAGAATGTTTGAAGGTCTTCTATTTCATTGAATATCCATTTTTTTTTCCCTGAAAGATTATACTTAGTTTTGCTGGGTAGGTGATTCTTGGTTTTAATCCTAGCTCCTTTGACCTCTGGAATATCATATTCCAAGCTCTCGCATCCTTTGAGGTAGAAGCTGCTAAATCTTGTGCTATCCTGTGGTTCCACCATATTTGAATTGTTTCTTTCTGGCTGCTTGTAACATTTTCTCCTTCACCTGGGAACTCTGGAATTTGGCTATAATATTCATGGCAGTTTTCCTTTGGGGATCTCTTTCAGGAGGTAATCAATGGATTCTTTCCAGTTCTATTTTACCCTCTGGTTCTAGAATATCATGGCAGTTTTCCTTGATAATTTCTTGAAAGATGATGTCTAGGCTCTTTTTTTGATCATGGCTTTCAGATAGTCAAATAATTTTTAAATTATGTCTCCTGGGTCTATGTTCTAGGTCAGTTGTTTTTCCAATGAGATATTTCACATTGTCTTCTATTTTTTCATTCATTTGGTTTTGTTTTACACTGTCTTGATTTCTCATAAAGTCACTAGCTTCCATTCACTCCATTCTAATTTTTAAGGAAGTATTTTCTTCAGTGAGCTTTTGGACTTCCTTTTCCATTTGGCCCATTCTGCTTTTGAAGGCATTCTTCTCCTCATTGGCTTTTGGGACCTCTTTTGCCATTTGGGTTAGGCTATAGGTGTTATTTTATTCAGTATTTTTGGGGGCATCTCCTTTAGCAAGCTGTTGACTTGTTTTTCATGATTTTCTTGCATCGTTCTCATTTCTCTTCCCAGGTTTTCCTCTACTTTTCTTAATTGCTTCTCAAAATCCTTTTTGAGCCCTTCCATGGCCTGGGACCAATTCATACACTGAACTGCGCTCTTCTACCAGGCTTGCACAACAGACCTTTCCAATCAACCATCCAGGTTGTCTTGGGCTGGAAATTTGTTTCACTCTGTCTTTTTGTGGGTTCTGCTGCTCTAGAATTTATTTAGAGCCATTTTTAGAGGTATTTGGAGGGGTTTGGGGGAGAGCTCAAGCAAGTCACTGCTTTTTTCACTAGATCTGTATTCTAAAGACATTTTTTTAAAAAGGAAAAGGACTTATATGTAAAAAAATATTTATAGCAGCTCTTTTTGTAGTGGCAAAGAAATGGAAATTGAGGGGATGCCTATCAATTGGGAATGGCTGAACAAGTTTTGGCATATGAATGTGATGGAATATTATTGTGCTATAAGAAATGACAAACAGAATTATTTCAGAAAAACCTGTGAAGACTCACATGAACTGATGCAATGGGAAGTGAGCAGAATCAGGAGAACATTGTACACAGTAAAAGTAGTATCGTACAATGATCAACTGTGAAGGATTTCACTATTTTCAGCAATACAAAGATACAAGACAATTCTGAAGGAAAAGTGCTATCTACCTCCAGAGAAAGAACTGATGGAATCTAAACGCAGATCGAAACATACTTTTTTTTAAACTTTCTTTTTCTTTCTTCTATGTGCTCTTTCACAACATGACTATTATGGGGGAAAAATAAAGGGATGCCTTTGTAAAAAAACAAAAAAAACCCCTACCCTTCCCAAATAGCTCATGAGCCCCCATCCAAAAACAACCAAAATACATATCAAAGTAAAATCATTTAATTAAATAGAATAGTGAGATTAAAACAAATAGAAAACTCTCTTCTCCTGTATACATTGCTACCAGTGGGAGTGGGAACATTTATAGCCTTTGAGGTTGCATCTTAGGTGAACATCTGCCTACTTGCTATGTTTCCTATAGAGCTGTTATGTCACCTTGTTAGTTTTTTCCTTTGCTGAACTATCACCTGCTGCTTCTCTAGTGACCTTCTGTTATTTGGTGCTTTTCCACTTAATTTCAGCTGTTACCTGGCTCCTTTCCTGATTCCTCATAGGGAATTCTCCTCCTCCTCCTCCTCCTCCTCCATCTTCTTCTTCTTCTTCTTCTTCTTCTTCTTCTTCTTCTTCTTCTTCTTCTTCTTCTTCTTCTTCTTCTTCTTCTTCTTCTTCCTCTTCTTCTTTCTTCTTCTTCTTCTTCCTCAGTTAGCATAGCAGAGAGTCCCTCAAATGAAATTTATCTTTTTTGAATACTTTGCTTCCCCTTCAGTGGCAACTCCTCCAGGTCTGCTTGGCATTTGGGTGAGTAAATACTTTCCAACTTGTATCATATTATACCCCTGGCTTATAGATTTAGGACCATATAGGTCATCCTGAACTTTATGTAGCCCCTTCAGAGGTGGGGTGGGGCTGGTGACCTTTGTCTTTCATTGTTATACCTACCCCCGAATCACTGCGCTCCCCCTTTATACATATAGTATTAATATGTCTTTATTGCCACAAAATTCAAAAGAGAATATAAATGAATTGTGTACCATCATTAGACTGAGATTTTAGATCCCCTATCATTTTTATTTTGTATGAAGAGTAGGAATAGTAGTGTATTAAAAAAATATATTTTCAACTCACAATGAGTAGGGGGCTCATATTTTTCTTAGTTTGTCTTTAATTCTAATGATGAGAGAACTTCAGGTTTTTTATTCTGATGAGCAACTGAAATTGAAAGCAATGTGATTACAGTGACAAAAACAGTGCTCCAATTTGACAAGGAGAGGTAAGTGTAAAAAGAAGGTAGAAAGAAGAGAGAAAGGGGGAAAAAAGATTTTGAGCCGATTTGTCTCTGATGTTTCCTCACTAAACAAAAAGTTTTAAAGAAGTGGAAAAGCCCAGAGCCAGAATAAGTTCTTACTAGGCTCATTTTGGGACAGACAAACCCCACAACATGAAACAGAAGAAAACATTTCCTGTGGCCTTATTCTCATAATGAATATTGTATTGTTTTAGGAAAACACTTGCAGTTCCTGACTCATTCCAGTGACTCATACCCAACCTGAAACTGAATACCTGAGGGAAGAAAAATTTTTAAAGATGGAAAAAGATGAGATGGACAGAGAAAAAGCAAGCATAAAACCTCTAGTCAAAGAAATCATTAGCATTTTCCACAGAAGCAAAAATAGTACATACAAAAATTTGGCCCATATGATGGATTCATGAGACAAATTGTCTTGTGTTTTTTTTCTTCTTTTTACTAATGAATTTTAAAAAATATATTTTGATTCATCACCATTTACATTTCCTGCTGTATCCCTCTTTGAGCCATCTCTTATAAAAATGGATTTTATAAAAAAAGAAATAAAAAAACCATTTGTAAAACTAGTTAATGTTAAAAAAGCTGATGTCACATGTAATATTACAACATATATTTAGTCTTTCTACTTTTGCAAAGGAGTTATTTCTAATTGTTTGAGTGGCAAAACTCTACCCAACATTGTAGTGTTTGAAGAATCAAACTCTGACAGTAGTTTAGGATTAAATATGTAGTGTTTGGGGCACCTAGGTGGCTCGGTGGATAGAGCACCTGCCCTGGAATAAGGAGGACCTGAGTTCAAATCCAGCCTCAGACACATAACACTTACTAGCTGTGTGACCCTGGGCAAGTCACTTAACCCCGTTGCCTAGCCAAAAATTTTTTTTTAAAAATCTTTAAAAAACAAAAAACCATGTAATGTTCAGATACTTGGGATTAAGAAACAGAATGAAGTGCCATTTGCTCCATCAGATTGGCACTTCTATAAAGCCTGTGTTTAGGGAATTTTTAAAAAGGAACTTAATTGCCCTTGCAAGCAAATTCCTTGCAAGAAGTAAAGAGTCAATGATTAGTCATAACATGTTTCACAAGAAATGATGTGATGAATTGTAGTCACCAGTAAAGTCAGTTAAGTTTTTGATTGACACACTGCATTGCATTAGAAATGAATCTTTGGTGAGCTGCATTTGATTTTCTTTACTGAAAACGCTTTATAAAATGTAATTCTTCTTTTTCATCATCATCATCTTCTTCTTCCCCACCATAATCCTTTACCATTTGCAAAATGCTTTCCTCACAATGACTCTATGAGGTAGGACAAGCAAGTATTTTTGTCCTAATTTTTTAGATAAGGAAAATGAAATTTGGAGAGGTTTAATGACTTTGCTTAGTAACACTGGTAGTAAATGTCCAAGTTAGGAGCAGAGTCCAAGTTTTTAAATTCCAAATTCCATGTTCTTTTTAGTACTTTTAGTTTAGTATCTGTTTAGTCCTTTTTAGTACTCAAAAGCTCTATGTTAGTGTAAAGCATCATCATCATCTATATATAGTATGTTTGATGCTATCAACTGGATTATAATTTCCTTATGAGGAAATTCTTCATATAGTACAAAGTTCTGCATACAGTTGGTATTCAAGAAATGGTGCTATATGGTTGACATCACCTAGAGAACTATTCTTCAGAAATATGATTCTAGTTACTTCAACTGCTCTTACTTAACCCATAAACTCACTCACAAATTTATATTTGCCATGTCGAAATGCTCTCCACTATAATATGGACTAGATTGCCTTTAGGAAATTATATAGTACTTTTGTACACCCAAAGCTTCTCCCTGAAGCTAAGGTATATCTTTTTAGAAAGCAACATTTTTCCTATGCCAAAGTCACTGAATACCAGTCTCTGGTATTTCAAACCATCCAAAGGGCAATGGAGAGGTATCCGATGAGTATATTACACCAGAATAGTTTAAGAACAAAGAATTGCACAAGAGAAATGGAATAAAGGATGCCTTCAGATGAATGATCAGAAAAGAGAATGAGCCAGTTATAGAATGAGATGGAGGATATTATAATGGATGGCCTGAGTGATCCATTGGTATCCACAGAACATGGAGGAAAGACCCAAGCACAATGGATGGCCCTACAGTGGAGGATTTATGGGAAAAAATGGACAAGAGTCACATGGGATTCATAGGGTATAGATGGGTCATGGAGAGAGTACCCACATTGATAAGATCAAAGATCCATAAAAAATCAAAGTATAATATGGACACAAAATACTTTTGTATAGGTTCTGAGAACCTATACAAATCTTGAGAAATGGCTGCATCATTCAATTTCACTCTGCTGGGAAAAATTTTTATATTTTACATAATTATACAAATGTGCAAATCTGAATACACTCAACCATTTCATGGGATTTATTATTCGCAGTAATTGAAATGTCACAATTTAAATTGGCAAAGAACTTCCCCACATATAACTCAATTAGTCAACAAACATTTACTTTAGCACCCACTTTGTTCCAGGCACTGTACTAGGGCCGGGTAAATAAATATAAGAATGAAATAGTTCCATCCCTAAAGGAGCTTAAATTTTCCTGGGGGTGGTGGTGGTGAAGCAATATGTTCACATATAAGTAAATACGGAATATATTGTGGGAAGTCAGCCATTGTGTTGAGTCAGTCTGGGGAACTCCAGTTGAAAACCTTGTTTATAACTTTGAGTAGATGGCGGGTGCTTAAGATGATGGTAAGCATGTTTACTTCTTCCATTTCCCCATAATACCTTAATGAGGGAGAGGCTAAGGTGATCCTATCTTCTCATAGATTATGTGGTCCAATCAAAAACTGAGGCCACATTAACCCCATCTCTTCCTTTGAAACTTGGATCAATTAAGACTGTCTTTCTACTATATGTAAATTGTTCACTCCTGCCAATAAAAAGCAGAACAGAGATTAAATCTGGCCAGTCCACCAAAGTGTGCTGCCTTAGTGTATTAATAAACTCCTTTTGTCTTACTTTTTGAGTTTGCCTCAATCGATTTGGGCAAGGCCCTAACCTGGGTTTCTTTTAAACAACATATGAAATAAACAAACAGAGATTTGGCTGGTTGGTGGCAGGACTTTGGATACTCACAATTTAGGGACTCCAGATAAGTTTCTGGAAGTCCAAGATTTCACAGTGCCTTGACTTCTTTCACTTCTTTATTCTTGTTCCACAAATAGCTGAGTGCACATTATATACAAAACAATTTGTTGGCAGTTCTGGAAGTTCAAATGAGCAAACCTCAGGGCATACATAGCTAGTGATAACCCACGCATACATCATAGAACCATAGATTATTATTAGTGAAAAAGAAAAACAGTTGGACTAGGAGTCAGGGAAACTAGATTCTTGACCCTTTCTATTGGGAGTTACCTATTTGGCTTTAGGGAAGGTACTGAACCTCTTTTACTTTCAATTCCACCATTTGTAAAATGGAATTCATATCATAGATAGAGAATTAGAAGGATATAGAGCTTATGAAGTCCATCTCCTTCATTTTTCATGCTTTTTAAAATTTTTCTTATCTCTTTTTAAAATTAGTTAATTTATTTGCAGTTTTCAACATTCACTTCCACAAGCTTTTGAGTTTTAAATTTTCTCCATCTCCCTACCTTCCCCCCTCCCCAAGACGGCATGCAGTCTGATATAGATTCTACATATACATTCATATTAAACATATTTTTATATTAGTCATGTTGTAAAGAAGAATTAGAATGAACGGGAGGAACCACAAGAAAGAAGAAACAAAACAAACAAAAAAAAGAGAGCAAATAGTATGCTTCCATCTGCATTCAGACTCCATAATTCTTTCTACGGATGTGGATAGCATTTTCCATCATGAGTCTTTTGGCATTGTCTTAGATCCTTGAATTGTTGAGAAGAGCTAAGCCTATCAAAGTCAGTCATCACACAATGTGGCTGTTACTGTGTACATCTCCTTCATTTAACAGCTGAAAGAACTCAGGCCCAGAGAAGTTAAATAATTTCCTCAAGATCACAATAGTAGCTCATAGAGTGGGATTTGAGCCCAAGTCCTCTGATTCCAAGTCTAGTGCCTCTGCTATCTCATATAGTTGTTGTAAGTATCAATAAATCAATAAATAATAACATATAAAAGAAGTATACATATGTAATAATCAAGAAATGCTTTTTGAACATATATCTTGCCAATGATGCAGATGTAGAGTAGAGGATACAAGATTATCCTTAGAACAAGAAAGAACTGCTTTCAAGTTTTGCCTCTGACTCCTGTGATATGAGTGACCCTGGGAAAATTACTTACCCTCTTGCCACAGGCAACTCTCTAATACTATGTTACGGTATATAAGCTGCACTGGCAGAGTCTCCACTCCTATAGTTCATTAGAGGATGAAATCTTATATCCAGATTTTTTTAAAAATCATACATACGGGCAGCTTGGTGGTGCAGTAGATAGAGCTCTGGCCTTGGAATCAGGAGGACCGGAGTTCAAATCTAACCTCAGCCCAGACAGGTGACACTAGCTGTGTGACCCTGGGCAAGTCACTTAACCCCATTGCCTCACCAAAAAAGAAAAAAAAATATCATACATACAAAAGAGGTAAATTTCATGCTCTGTATACAATTTAGATGAAGAGACAGAAACATACACATAAATATTTAATAAGGCAAAATATGAAAGGCAATGTAGTATAGTGGAGTTTGGAGTAAGAGTTAATCAAGAGACCTGACTTTGAAAGAAAATTTTTATTATTATTTTCATTTTATCAGCTTCTGCTATTAGTAAAGATGATGTATGTAAATAGCTTTGCAAACTCAGTTCTATATAAATATGAGCTATAATTGATGATGTGTTTGATGCTGGTAGTTTTTATACAGACAATTCAGAGATGAAAGAATTATTCTGTTATACAGTAGAAGAGGGTATGTTCTCATAGAATGCACGGAAAGAATCACAAGATTTAGATTAGATTAGTACTCCCTTTGCCACTAGCTAGCTATAACCTTGGGCAAGTTCCTGGGCTACAGCTGTCATAACTGTAAAGTGAAGGAGACACACTAAATAATCTCTAGGGCCTCTTTCAGATCTAAAATTCAATGATTTAGACGGGCAATAATTTAGACAGGGACTCAAGTTTGTCTTTGGCAAGTGTAGACAAGTTTGCTGGGAGGATGTTTAAAATACTTTAGCTAATTAACCCTTTTCACAAACTCAAAAGGCAGCACCTATTTAGCCATAATTGATGCTAATTATAATTCTTTCTTATTTATTCCTTAAAGCAAGTTTCTACACTAACCTCCTAATAAGCAATAAAGCTAGTTTTGAGTAATCCATTCCTGAAAGTAATAAAATTGAACTTCTGCTAAAAAGCAAAATCAACTAACAGACTTCTCATTAATTCAGATTCACCTTTCCCAAAATTAGTAAGATTTTTTCAGTACTGTTAAGATGGAGTACAGCAAAGCACAAAATAAGCATTCAACAACAGCTTTGCGGGAATTATTTGCCATCCTGCTGTTAAGCATTTCAGAAATTGAAGGTATTTAAAAAGCAAACAAACAAAAACCAAATGCAATGTTCTCTCTTTGTCTCATGTTTCACAAATGACCATCAAGAAGATCTAAAAGAATTTTTTTTTGACAAATCAAGATTGAATTGTGGTGGGTAATTAAGGGGAGGCTGTGCACTCTGACTTTAGCCACTGAAATCAGAACTGAAGGCTTCAAGTCATCCTACTTTATAGAGTAGTTCTAGAGCTATAAGGTATAGTAGGGATCATTTAGAACAACCTCTTCCTTTTTAACAGAGGAGGAAACTGAGACCCAAAGATACACTTAAAGGCACAGCTGGGAACAGGGTCCAGGCAGCATGATTTCCCAGTCAGTGTTCCTTCATATAGCAGACTTTTTCTTTTTCTCTTTATAAATTGTACACGCCAGGAGCTGAAAAGAACGTAAAATCCAGGGAAATCTTCCCGCCTTTCCTCTCTTCTCTTCCCAAACTCACACAGCCCTGCATTCCTGGGGGACCTGTTTCCAGAACCATATGGATGATTTTTTTTTGTCCACTACTTGGGTCTTCGCCATCTAGTGGCTTGCCTCTTGGGTTGGAGGGCTGGCTTATATACTGATTGAGTGTCCACCTAATTGGGGGGATGTGGGGTGGGAGGGATTAGCTTAGGTATTGAGGGGAAGAGTTGAAGTCTGGTAAAGGATTTATTCTTAACCTCTCCTTTCTTAACCGTCCCCCCCTCCCCCGCTCCCGCCCTCCCTCCCCGCTTCCCCTCCCCTGAGAGCGTAATGGAAAGTATTTCCAGAGGCCTGGTGGTGAGGGCTAAGTAAGGGATTCCAGGTAATCAGTTTGGGTCTCTGGGATACAAATCAGCCACATGCTTGTTCTGGGTCAAGAAATTTGGCTTCTTATTCGTAGGCTACTGCTAATCAGCAATATCACTTTGTGCCAGTCACTTTACGAACAGAACTGCTTCTGTTTCCCCATCTGTGAAGTGGGAGGGACTGGTGTTTGGCCTTGATCTTTCTCCAAATACTCCAAAGCGCGAAATTTCCGTACCCATGGTGTTTACCACTGCATAGCCCTCCTGGACCAAACAATCCCCCTCACGGAGGAACAGGGAGCAGAAAAGCCCGGGGCCGTTAGCGTCTCTCTTCTCCCGGGTTCCTATTAGCTGCGGCAGCTTTGTTCCTTCCCTCCAACCCCCTTAGCCTGAGGACTGCAGACTGCAGGGGCAACCCAGAAACTGAACCACCAGGCTGGGATCCCAGGCAACGCGTCCCCTTTGCTGTTTCCCGGATCTCAGTAGCCTTAGCGAGTTCCATTGCCCCCGCTGCCCGCTACGCTTATGCTGTGAAATCGCCTTAGATGCAATCACAGACTGTGGGGCGATTGGGGAGAGCGCTCTGCTGGGAGGTAGCTCGGGGGTGGGGGCATATGAAGAGGCGATAGAGCCCCTGCAACAGCATCAGCACCCGCAACGTCCTATGCCTGCGCACCTGGGGATTGATTCCTTCTCCATCCCCTGGCACACAGGCTACTTGACCTTAGGTGTACAGTTTTTCCTCTTTCTTCCTCGATTCAACCTTATTTCCCTTAGGGGAGGTGGATAGGGAATAAAAGTGTTCCGGTTCTATGGTTGTTGTTCATAAGGAGAAGAAACGACAGACGCCACAGTTAACAAGAGAAGCCTGCATCTCTCATTCTACTCGTGGGCGAGCTCAGATGCTCCCGTAAGCTTTCACCCAGAAAACAGTCATAGAAGGGTGTGTACACTCAGGACCACTTCTGTTGTAAACTAAGACGCTCACAAAGTGTAATGTGTACAAGAACTTCCAAACAAACTAAAAACCTCTCTCAGCTTTCTCCCTTCCAATCCCATCCTTCTCACTCATGCCCCAGGCTTCTAGTAAAAGCAATCGGGAGAGGGCGGGGGAGAACCGAGGCTGTCTAGTTCTCCTGGGTTGGCCAGGCTCTCCAAGCTCACTTGGGCCTGTTGCCTTCCCTAGTTAAGGCTCTGCGCCTCTTCTGTGGCCTCGCAGGGCCCGGGGTTGCGCTGGGGCTCGCAGCCCTCGCTTCTCTCCTGCTCGTCCACTCAGCCTCACCATTCCAAAGCGGAAACTCTCCAGTTTCCGTGTGAATTCATAGAAGAGGCTGTGGGGGAGGGCAGGAAGGCATTGGGCAAAACTACTGGGAATTTCTGCTTCTGGGGTAGCGGTGGAAGGACTGCGAAATGAGGAGGAACCCAGGAGAAAAAGGGGAGATCTGATCGACCGTGAACGCGCGCGCGCGCCTGGGTAGTCTCGGGGTGTGTGTGTGTGTGTCTGTCTGTCTGTCTACGTGTGTGTGTCTATGTGTTGGGGGGGCAGGGGGAGCTGGAGGAGGCGTGCAGCTTTGGGGCGCATGCTCACACGCGGGTCGTGACGTTCGCCGCCAGAATTGCCTGGGAAGGATCAAAGAGCCTGAGCTCTTGGAGGGGGAGGTGAGCGGAGAGCCCTGGCTGGGCTGAAGAGACAGAACCGATAGCCACCGCGAGCTCGGGAGGGAAAAGAGTCGAGCACCGACCCGGGTCGTCTGAGGCAGGAGAAGGAGACCCCTGCCTGCCTGCAGCCCTCCCAAGAGAAAAGCCGATTTCAGCCCTGGGAGGGTGAGGGGGTGGCAAGAGAAAGCGAACGAGCCAACCACCAACAGCAAACCCACCTCCCCCCAACCCCACCAAAACCCTTCCTTCTCCCCGGGCTTCCCCACTCCGTGCAGTGCCCCGGGAGCAGCCAGGTGGCTGCGCTCCCCCAGGGCTTGGGACAGGGCCGGGGAGGAGGGCATGAGCTGGGAGGTGCCGCCCCCCGAGTGCCCCATGCGCCCCCCCGGTTGGCAGCCTGAGCTGCTGCGGGCGTGATTGAGGCGGGAGACCCGAGAGAAGAGCGAAGGAGGCAGGCGGGCGGCGAGGGAGCCCCGCGGAGCCTGACGACGGCGCAGCGGCAGCCTCGGCGGCCCCGGGCCGGGTGCATGCGCTCGCCTCCTAGCAGCCCCGGACACTAGGGTGGCCGCGAGACCGATGTAGAAGCAAGTCCATGGCCGTGCCAAGTGGGAGTCGGAAGAGATAAGGTGGCCCCGAGCTCAAGCTCGCCTAGGGGAGCTAGGAGCTGCGCCGGCGCGGGGGCTTCATCCGGCAGGTACCATGGCAGGAACCATGGACTGCAGCTTCATCCGGACTCTCATCAACCGATACGTGAGTACACGGCCCCGGCGGGGAGCCCCCCAGGCGGGAGGGGGAAAAGAAGGAGCGAATAAAAGTTCGGGGCTTGGTGAGCAGAGTGAGACACCTTTTGCATCCCTGAGCCCGGGACCCTATCTTTGCAGGGACTGAACCCTTTTCTTTGCAAAGGGGAAAGTGCTGTGGCCGAGTCTGCATCCTCGGGTGGAGGGAATGGGGCTGATCTCTGGTTGTTTTCCACCCTCCCTTCCTCATCTTAGGGCCCGGCCCAAGACCCGATTGTTTCGAACGGGGGATTGGGTAATCATGTGACTGGAGGCTGGCATCTTTGCCGGGCACTTTACCCCCGGACTCGGAATAAAGTAGGTTGTTGGGGAGGGGAGGGCCCCGTGATTAGGAAAAGGTTCCCCCCCCCAGTCTATTTCATTTTGGCCCGGGGTTCTTTCCATTCGTCTGGTTCATCTTGGCCAGGGGTTCTCTGCGCGGCCCCCCACTTCACTCGTCTATTTCTTCTTGGCCAGGGGTCCGTGACTAATATTTTGATCCCTTTCCTGCGACTTCTTTGCCTTTCTGTGCTCTCTGCAAACACTGCATCACGTCGGCCCCCTCTTGGTTTCTCCACTGCAACTAGTAGTTCTGATGTTTTAAAAAAAAAAAGAAAAAAAGAAAAAGAAGCCCTAAATATCTTTTCAGACGGAGAAGGGAATTCGGGGTATGGGTATGAACTCTTTGCAGGTGCATTCCCCGCTTGTGTAATGAACGCCCCCCCTCCCATAATAAACCTAATTAAACTGGGATTAGGGTGGAAGGAACAGTTTGAAAAAGGGGTTTTAGGTTCTGCTAAAAGACTTTATTTTCTGCTTGGAAATCTGGGACTTGGGGGTGGTGAAGGTGTTAAAATATAATTAAAGTGTAGTGATTTCAAAGAAACTAACAATGTTTCTTTTCTGATTCAGAAGGGCCGGTTTCTGTCTGAAAGTGAACCGATCAGATAAGAGGCCCCGTGGGTTCTCAGGTTCCTTTGGAATGCCACCAGCGGGAGAAGACTAGCAAGTCTGTTTCTATAGTGAACAAGTGGATGAGATGAGGAGAGGATGATTTTAGCTCATTTTTTAAAATGTTGGCTTTGCATTACTTCAAACCCGTAGGAAGATGCAAAATTTTTTGGTGCTTGTAGTAACTAATTTGAGCTAGAGCATAAGGGGAATGAGCCAACAGATCCTGAGGACAATCGTCCTTCCTACTGTATGTACATGGTCCATCATGTGTCTTTAAGTCTCATGACATACGCTGAAGTCAGAAAAATATGAGAAAAAACTAGGTAAAAGAGTGTTTTAATTTTTGTTTTCTTTTGTTTTCTGGAAGTAAGATGTACCTCTTTTAAAAGTGCAGGTATTGATTGAAGATAGTTTTTACCTTTAATTCTGGAAAAGTAGAAATCAGGGCCTGCCAGCTAATTTGTTTATTTTATGAATTCCTTTCAGAGTAGAATTACTTGTATCTTCATTGAATTCTATTAGAAAAAGAAAGTGATAAGAATGTCAGTAACTTAGAGCTAAAGAATCATGGGGTAATAGAAATGGAAGGGGTCTTTGAGATCATCTGGTTCCAGACTCACATTTGGCACACATGAGGCCCAGAGATAGGTAGGGGAATAATTCTTTAGAGGTCATGCAGGAAGTTACTGGCAGTTCTGGATGCCTGCTTTAAAAGTTCCAGTTGTACAAAAATAGCGGACAAATCATTTTGAAGGATGACTCTTATTACTCTAAGAAGGTGGTAATCTCACTGTACTCTTCACTGGTCATGCAACATTTAGAATGTCCTGTCCCACTCTGAGCCTGACATTTGGGAGGAATGTTGACAAACTGAAGTATTTCCAGGAAAATGTGGCCAGGATGATAGAGAAACCAGAAACCACAATAATAGTAATAGTGACAATGATAATAATAATGATAACTATACACTATAAAGGTTTGCATCCTACAGATGAAGAAATTGAAACACATAAGTTGTGACTTGTCCTTGATCATGCAACTAGTAAGTTATAGAAATGAGGGCTTCCTGACTCCTAGCCCAGCAGGATATCCATTACATCATATAAGGAAGAGAGGAGACTTTGGTGGGGAGGGGGTACATATGGGAACATGGTGTAGTAGTCTTTGAATATTTAGAGTTGGAAGGGACCCTAGAGGTCAAAATCTGATCCTTTTATTTTACAGATGAGGAAAGTAAGTCACAGAGAGGTTTAGTGACTTGCTCAATAATAACTGTTATGTGTAATAGGTTTTAAAGTCATCATGTACAAGACTATCTCCATCATCTTCTCTTTTTGGTAATCCTTGCTATTTCTCCTCTGAACTTAATTGTGTGTAATTTTATCTAGTTTCATGAAGAAGCTCCTTGTTATTTTGATGAATATTGCTTTAAATACATAAGTTAATTGGGTTGTCAAATGAAAGAGATGAAATATGGCCCTCAGAGGTAGAACTAGAATTAGTGAGTGGGAGTTACAGGGAAGAAGATTTCAGCACAACATAGGGAACGACTTTCTAAAAATGGCAAGTGCCCTCAAATGGAACAAGCTGTACTTGTGTATTGATTGGGTGGTAGTGAAGTAATGAGGTCCCCATCACTGGAAGTGTTTGATTAGAGAGGCTGAACAGGCACTAGAAAGAAGCTATAGACAGGCATTGTTACGTGGGTAAAGGTTAGACTAGATACCTTGTCTCTTCTAAATCTAGGATTCTACATGCTAATGATTAGTGGAGGCAGGAGGAGTGGTAGGGGCTGCATTTACCTCAAATATTCAAATGTGATATCATCCATTTGGGAGAGTCTACACCTGCCAGTCCTATGCAGCTCTTTTCTGGATCTTCCCATAAATTTATTGTGGGAGTCTGCCTGGTGTGTTGGAGGCCTTGTTCAGTTTCTCCTGTAGGAAAGAGGATGTTGGAGCTGTCGATCTGTCTATCTGTTAGCCCTCACTCTTGTCATCTCCTTTTTATCACGTTTCCTTGATAAAGTCCTTTACTCCAGTTCTTCTGAGTTCTTTTTTATTATATGTTCCAGTCTTCTTACTTTCACTATGCTTCTCTTTTGCCCTCATTTTTAATTCTGATGTATTCCAAATATGAAAGTCATTTAGCAACAGAAATTGTTTTTTTAAGCAGTAAATGATTTGTGACACCTGTTGCTATGTACCCATTGGATATATAATACTATTTCTCATATACACTAATTAAATACATAATAAATAATTGGATATCTATATGGCAGTTAGTAGACTGAGAGAGATCAGAAATGCCAGCCCTGGCAGTGCTATTGGTTTTCTTTTGGGCAAGTCAATTAACTTCTCTAAAATGAAGGTGTTGGATCCCTGGGATCATGATACGAAGTTTAAGAAGCCCTGGACTAGAGGATCTTCAAAGGAGCCTTCTAATGCTAAAACTTTATTTATTCATTCATTCATTCATTCATTCATTCATTCATTCATTCATTCATTCATTCATTCATTTATTTCTGCTAGGCAATGTTAAGTCACTTGCCCAGGGTCACACAGCTAGTAAGTGTTGTGTGTCTGAGGCAGGATTTGAACTCAGGTCCTCCTTACTCCAGGGCCGGTGCTCTATCCACTTTGCCACTTAGCTGCCATACTAATATTTTATTATTGAATTGAGATTTGGTTTGTGTGAAATAATTCATGCCTGTCTACCTGTTGGATCCAAAGTAGATGGTTTTTTTCCCCCTCTCCATCATTGTATGTTGCCTCATAGCCCCCACACTGCTTATTCGGTGTCTCTTATCTTTCTAACTTATTTCTCATTTTTTAAAAAAATGAAGATATATATTATCTTCTTGTATTTCTCTTATCTTTCTTGGCTTCACTCTTATCAGGACTACAGTTGTTTTTGTTTGTTTTGTTTTGTTTTATGCTGTCAACCTTAGCCTGTGGGTGAATTTTTATGTGATTTTCATTAGTTACAAGCATGGCTTTCCATGTAGTAGTAAATTTTATGAAATTAAGCTTTTTGATCAGATACTTAGGGTACAGGAGATAACAGCTAAGGTCCAAAGAACATCCATGGAGTCATAGAATCTTAACTTTTTCCTGTGACTTCCATTCTGGTTTTATATATAAAAACATTTTAGAGCATTCATTTATTACTTTTACTATACTAAGCTAATATGACTTGTTTCAAAAATTGTCAGGTAACTATTTTCCTGTAGTTATTACGTATCTAAACAAAGTTGAATTATTTGCTTATATTTAACTTTATTGTTTTCTGTAGGGCAAGGATTCATAATCTAGAGTCTGTGACTTTTTAAAACAAATTTTGATAATTGTATTTCAATATGACTTTTTTTATGTAATCATGTACCTTATTTAATTCATTTAAAGACCTTCTGAAAGAAAAGAGTCCATAGGTTTAATCAGACAGTCAGAGGGTGGGAATCTATTATGCAAAAAAACATGAAGAACTCCTACTCTTAGGGGCATACATAGATTTTAAAACCCTTCATCTCTTTTTATCCTTTTTCATAGTACAGGGTCTGGCAGGCTGGACCAAAGTAGAATGACTTTCAGTATGTTCCCAGTGATTCAGGGTGTCCCAAAAATCTTACAGGGCTAATCCAGATGACTTCTGGGACACCCAGCTGTCTTTTTGTGTAGCTAAATGCTGACCACCAGATTGACTGTAGGGTGGCAAATTTTTTTGGCCAAGAAGTTCCAGTGCAGGATGTGTCTGTCTTTTAGCTTTCATTCTTTTGACCTGAGAAGCCCACTTGCTTTGCAGGTCATTCAATTATGTCATTTCTTGCAGTCAAGTGATCTTTGGTGCTGTGTTGCAACTTGCTAATAATAATGCCTACTCAGAATATGCCACTGTAATGGAAAAATTTTTGGGTGTTTACTTTTGGAATTTCTGGTTTTTGGAAAATCAATTGAGTAAAACTTTATAGTTTACTACTAGTTTGCTTTTGAAAAATCAGATCAATAAAACTTTAGTTTACTACTAGTCTTTTAAGTTGTCAGACATAGCAACATGGAATAAAAAATAATTACTAACCTCGTAATGCATGATGGATCTAGAAAGATGCAGCTGAATGATGTAGTATCTAAGAGTTAGAAAGACCTGAGTTCAATTTCTGCCTCAGATGCTACCTAGGTGACCCTGGATAAGTCTCTTAACACTTCTTTGCCTTCCATTTGCACAACTGTAAATCAAGGATATTGGACTTAATGGTCTCTTAGGTCCCTTCTGGATTAAGTATTTACCAAAATAATGTTTTTGGGAAACACTGCTATCTGGTTTTTCCTTCTTGGTAATCCAGATGGTCATTATAAATGAGAGACACTACTGTTAATCAAATATGTTATGCTTTAGGTCTTTTTTTAAAAGAAAATTTATTAATAAGATTGTGGATGAACAAATCTATGTGTATGTGGGCTTTTGTATCTAAAAGTAGTACATACTGTGTGTGCCCATAAAAGTATGCTGGCCTACATAGAATCATTTTTGTATATTCGTGCTATTCTCATAACATTTGTGTGAAGGAGCTGGGGAGCTTGTGCTCCCTCCCTTTTATAGACCTTGTGGGAGAGAAGGAGGCTATAGAATCAGGTAGTTAATCCAGGGATAAGCAGTTTGTAGTGTTTTTTTTTAAACCATGAGCTGGCTTATATCACCCTTACCTGTGCTGTTCAGTCATTGTTGGCTATTGAGGGACACTAACTGGTTAGAGACTGGAGAAAATGAGCAGATATCAGATCAGTTAGTGCAGGACACAAGTGCCTAGATTAGTGGAGTTAGGGTGAGATGAGTCTAATTTAGAAAAAGGCAGGTGGATCAGTGAATGAGAAAAAAAAAGCATTCATTAAATGTTTACTATGTCCAAAGATACCAATAGTAGAAAAGCCTGTGCTGTTGAGGAGTTCACATTCCAATGGGAGAGACGGCACATGGAGTTTTAGCTGCAAGTCAGATGGAAAGGTGGCATGATTCTTATGGTACAAGGAATGCATCTTTTTTAGTTTCATTTCCATTGATTAAAAAAAAAGTATCTGTTTCTGATGTTAAACCATTCAACAGTGCCCCAAGGGCTTTGGGGTAAAAGCTTTATTCAGTTTTGACTGTTATAGTATTAGGGGACATCTGGACTCATCTCTGAAAGGATTGCTCCCCTGGAGCTATAGGGACTGGGCTAGAAGTAGAATTGATGGTCTAGCAAGCTCTGCTATTTATGGGGCTCTCGGCCTTATGTGACTGTTGCTGGTACTTGGTCAGCAGTTAGTGATGGTGGTGGCAGAGATGGAAGGTCCATTCTCCACAAGGGCTGTTTCATTTGATGGCTTTAGGGGCAGATTGGAAGAAGAACTGGTTGTCTTGGGGTGGGAGGAAGTGATATTCCCAGAGCAGTCAATTACAGGTGGTAGTTTAACCTGCCTGGCACATGCAACCCTCTTCTGTCAGTCAAGACTCTTTGCTGCTCCAACCACATTTGCATATCTGCCCCATTGGTAGCATCAGCGATGTCAGACCCCTACTCCTTAAGGGTTCCTCCCATTGATGTTGGCTACAGGGGACCTACGAGACTCGAAAGCAGGGCCAGAGGATTTAGAGTAAATGAGTGTGGTCAGAAAAAAGATAGATCAGGAGAAGAAACCAGCACTGGCTATGTTGGGTAGTGGGTTTGAAGTATGAATTCCTCTTAACTGAGCAAAGAGGAGAAAGACCTCCAACTTTTTAGACACAGAGATCAGGAGAAGCGATGACCTCCCCATTGAAATTTTTATCAGCCTCCCCTCCCCCACCCTACCAATTATTTTCATTTCCCTGAAAACACCACTAGATAGTTAAATAGTCTCATGACTTGACTTCTGACTGCTTCTTAGGCAGAATTAGCTTATTTACAATGGAGTCATAGTGGACATCACTAGAAAACACGTGAATAAGAAAGTCTTCTTGGAGAGGGGTAAAGGGGTAGGGGGTGATTTATGAATCTCTGTGTAATGACCCTGCCTGCCATTAGCCCTAGCACTCAGATATACTTTGAAGTTCTAAGTACTGAGTCTCAAGTCCAGCCCCCTGAGACCTACCAATGAATCAAGGCTAATAGGAGCCAAAAGTAGGAAACGAGGATGACTGAGCCACATTGCAGCTGGCTCTCTGCCTTGATCTGCACGTGATGTAGAGGGAAGGCTGTGCGTTGGAAAAGGGAGAATTGAGTTCAAATCTCAGTTCTGAAAGGGATTAGCTGTGTAACTTGGGGGAATTGTGTCATCCACTGAAGACTACTCATTTTCTTTCTGTGGAAAATAGGAAGTGGTAAATGTGCTATTACTTTATAGGGTTGTTGTGGAGAAAGCACTTTGCCATCTTTGAAGTGTTTCTAAAACTTGAGGTACTTTTGCTTGGCCATAGGAGCAAGTCTACACTGCAAAAGAGTGAGAGCCCATAACCACCTACACACCCCATTCCTCCCTTAATCTCTCCTTTCAAAAGTTGTAAGCACCAAAATCAATCTCTCTCTCTCTGCTCCGCCCCTTTTCCCCTCCCCTTCCCTCTCCCTCTTCTTCCCCCTCTCCCTCCCTCCCTTCTCTTTCACGTACCTCCAGCCCCATTTACTCTTAATCCCAGCATCTTTTCAAATGTAAGCACCAATAGAATCCCAAAGTACCTGCATAGTTTGCTTCTGGTGAGCGTCCTTGCTCTTGTCTGCCTGCCCAGCAGCCCGGGGATGGAAGATCAGGAGCATGTATGGCAGAATAGGGAAAGTTCTGAAAGGAGTATGCTTACCACTGCTGCCATGACCCAGGCCACCTAAGGATTAGAGCATTTTAACAGGTGTTTCTTGTCTTTCCAGTTTAGTACCAGATAGCCTGTCAATCAGTAAGTATTTATTAAGTGCCCACTGCATACCAGGCACTGTGCTAAGTGTTAGAGATGTGAGGACGAAGAATAAGATGATCCTTTTTCATAATAAGCTCGATGGGGGCCAAGCTGATAGAAAGTAAGATTTCGGGACCATTATTCACAAACATTTATGCAACCCATCTCACTGGTGAGCAGACTTTAGGAGAGCCTTGTCCTCTGTCCCCGTACATACTTTAAGGCTGTCCATGCTATTGCTGTAAGTGGAATTATGGAATTCTACTTGTAGTTACTCATGTACTTCAATGATTTGAGCATCTGTGATTTCTTTGGTTGATAATATTATGTTGTTGTGCCTCTATGACCAAGGAGAAGGTCGTTGGGAATTGTTATGGTCCCCAAATTTGCTGGCCTAGTGATAAGCCTCTTTTGGACTTAAGGAGACTGGTGTTTGGATAACATATACAATCCCTGGTTGGCTCTACTCACTACTTTTCCAGTTTTGGTGGGACCTGAAAAAAGCTTGCATTTCACTGAGAGAGCCTTTGAGAATCTAGGGTCCCTGCTGCTCCAAGATGGTTCATTGGAAGAGGAACTTAATGGAGGAAATATGCTCCAATAATAATAAAAATTAGCATTTATACAGTACCTTAATATTTGCAAAGTGCTTTACATTTGATTCTCACCACAACTCAATGAGGTAGGTGCTCTTATTATCCCCATTTTACAGATGAAGAAATTGAGCCTGAGAGAGGTTAAGTGACTTGCCCAGTGTCATGAGGCAGGATTTGAACTCAAGTCTTCCCATCTCCAAGTTTTAGACTTTATCTCTAGCTACAGAGAATTATGAAGGGGGAGATTTCAATCACTGATCATTTTGTTATAAGCATCTGTTTGGTCCAGAGTATCAGTAACAGTTATGCAGAATGGAAACTTTATTATTGATGATGTTAGTAAAGCCGGTAATTGTGTGTTAGTGATTTTTCCTTCATTATGCAGCATATTAAAAATGCTTCTTTTGCTCCCCTATTATTTCCTTTACTTTCTAGCTTTTCTAGCCATCAGTGATCAGAAACCTGGGAAAGCTGAAGGTTTCCTTGCTGACAATACGATTATTTGTTTTAGCAGTGCGTGTTGTTTGATAAATTGTTCTGCTGCAAAGGAAATCTATAAACATCTCTGGTGCCTGGAGAACTTCCAGCCCTGTTACATTAGAGTGCTTTTAAACCTTTTGAAAAGCTCAACAATTTAAATTCATCAGTTTCTACTTTTGTTTTCCTTTTCAGTTAGATAATAGGCTGGTAGTTTATGAGATCATTGTTGATCTGTGAGGTCATTATTTTAAAAACGTCATCTGTTTTGTTGAATTAGATTGGCTTTTTAATTAACAAAATTCATATTAGATTATAGTTTTGGAACTTCATTTCTCTTTCATATATTAGGTATGTAGCCTCCTTCTGATTCCATTTTTGCAGTCTATACTATCTGGTCATGTTACAGGTTGGACAACTTTATTATAGTATTCAGAATAATCAGGACCGATGGAAAAAGAATCCAGGGCTAAAACGTGGATATTGACCTATGACACAAAGTCTTGGGTTTGTATAGGACAGCGTTTAGTAAGCATTTGTTAAAACATTGACGTAGGCAGTTTATCAGGAAGTGAAATAAGCATCTTCCTGTTTCTGGGGACATATGTGTTTATATGCAACGTTTAAAAACAATGTGTGTTGGCGTACAATTTAACCTTTAAGGATACATACAACATTGAACTTGTTTATGTGGTTGGAGCTGTTTTATGTCTGTAAGGATCTAATGCTCTTAGTGGATGTTTACGTCATGCCTTGGGGTGGATTCCACAATCTAGAAAAAGATATATCGTTTGGCATATTCTGCAGTTTTGTAATTCTACAGTTAATCGAATTGCTAGAGAGGTGAACAGTGTGCTTGGTTCACAACTACATAAACCTACAGTTCAAGCCTTGCCAAAAAAAGCGTGACTACCAGATGATACAGTTCCAAAAGTTCATTTGTGAGCAGCTTTTTTGGAAATCAAGAGCACATTTTCCCATGGAAACTACATTATAAATGGTGGCAAAGTTCATAGGCTAGCCCATGAAAATCATCTCAGCCCATTTACATCTTATTGAAATACTATACATTTTATTAGGAAAAAGTAAAATAAAATAATACTGTACTATTAAGATAGTACATATTTAAACAACTGAAGACCCAAAATCGAGTAAGTGTTTTTTAATTTAGCTTGAATGGTAGAGAGTGAGAAAAGGCGGAATTTATTTGGAGGAGAAGAAGAAGGTAAAGAAAAAAAAGATGATTATATTAATGGCTTTAGAGATTGAGGCCAGTAGTTTTTATATCTAATTTCATTACAAAACTTAATGGTTTTCCTTTTACTTGTTATATACATTATGTCTAATGATTATACTGAATATGTGGTCTATGAGTATTCATATACATGATATATGGCATATCTACATACATACACACACACACACACACACACGCACGCACGCATGTACACATCTGTCTCTGTATTGATCTGATATAGTAGTGTTTCTTAGGGTAAGAAGGTTTTTTTGAGATTATCTAGTCCAGTCCCTTCAATTTACAGATGTGGAAAGTAAGGCCCAGAGAAGTTAAGCAGCTTGTTTGCAAGGTCATACAGCAAATTAGTAATGGAGCTAGGATTAGAACCAGGTTTCCTGACTCCAGATTCAGAACTTTTCCACTAAAATACATTGCTTCTTGGGCAGCATTTAAATTCTGTATAGTTTCTGTGTTAAGTTTTACCTGACTTGAATTCTTTGAAAATTGGTGATCAGAGCATGATATATGCATTTTAATTTTCTATTAATTAGGGTATTTGATTAACCAGGATGAAGAACTCACATAGTCCAGTATATTCAATTTATAGATCAGGAAACTGGAGCCTGGAGAAATTGTCGCCTCCCAACTACACACAACCAGTAAGTGGAAAAGAGAGATTTGAATCTGTCTTTTGGCTCTGAGGCCAAAGCTTTGCCATTTCTAGTAAGCCACATTGCTTCCCTCCAATGGAAGTTTTATTGTAGATGATTTTATTTTTAACATAGAAATCATTTACCATTTATTTCCCATGTAACCTGCAGCAGTTTTCTGGATGTGACATGGCATCATGGAAAGAGTCTTGAATTTGGAGTCATATAACGTGGTTTCAAATATTGACTGTGGTCTACCACTGTGATTTTAGGCAAATCAATTAATTTTTTGCTTCTAGTTTCTTCATCCAACTTGGGCTGAATCTCTAAGGTCCTTTCCATGTCTAAATCCCATGATACGTAGGGATCAGAAATGAAATGAACATTGATCACAACATTTCAGAGAAGCCTTTTCATTTAGAGTATATATAACTTTTCAGAAGCTAGAGTTTCATATCTGTTTGTGAGTATCTTACCTATTTTGTGTTGACAGGACAGAGCATTATTCTTCTTAATCTGCAAATGATCTGCATCAGGATTTGAAAGCTTTCTGAAAGCCAGGGTCTCTCAAATCTAAGAAAAGTCTTAAGTGATAACAGTGTAGGCTATTATTTTGTATTTATTTCAGGAATAAACAGTTTATTCCTATTCTAACCCTAGAAATATCCTTACATATTTTGGATGGGTTTTGGCTTCCAAATGGAATTATGAGAGAAAATATTTAAAAAAAAAGGTAGATTCTTCAAAGTAGGAGATTGTGAACTTGACGTTGATTCTTGGCAAAATTTTAAAAGAACAAGATGATGTTATTTATGAATTGTCTCAGAATGTTTACCCTGCAGAAAGATTTAATACTTATTTAACTTTAAAAAAAATCACTTTGGGGAACTTTTCAAACTCATTTTATTTGTGTTCCTTTGGACTAGTTTAAAAAAAAGAGTCTGTGGTTGGATTCAAACTCTATTTGGAATTTTCTGTATGGCAAATTGAGGAGCATTTCTTTTTATAGTTCAACAAAGAGAGACAGAATGACTTAACCAGCCAACTCCTGGCAATTCTTAGTACCTCAGGCAACTTTCTAAGTCCATTAAATTGCTGAGAAGGTGTCAATCTGCTTTGCTAGAGGGAGTTCCTCCCTAGGAGCTTCTCACACTGAAGAAATCACAGGCTCAGTCCCTCAACCTCTTCCCCCTCTCTATCCTCTCTTCCTTTTGCTCTCTCTTCTTCTCTTTCTGTCACGCACGCAGCAGCACAAAAGGGTGGTTTATGATCACTCAGGGAAACCATTAAGATCAACGAAACCTATCATTGGTGCATTAAGAACAAGGCATGGCAGGCTAACCTAATTTTTATTTTGAAAGGGCTGCTAACTTGGTAGAATAGCAAAATGCTAGAAATATAATATGGGATTTTAGGAATATATTTGATGCTGTCTTGCAACTTATTCTTGTGGGAAGGATTCAGTAAGCTGGATTCCAAACTGATTATCTGCCTGACTCCAAAAAAGATGATGTCATTAATGAATTGATGTAAAACTAGAGGGGGCTGTGTGGTGGGGCATCACAAGGCTCTGTCCTTTCCTTGTTTCTGTTTTGTTGAATACTTTTTTTTTTATCAATTATCTAGATTAATTTATTGATGTGGTTGTCAAATTTACAAATGTGCCTTTCTGGGAGTGATAACATATTGAATGACAATATTGGCATCCAGAAAGATCTTGATGGGGGAGGACAGTATAAAAATGTTTTTATAAATGACATTTAGTAAGATACAGAGTATTTGGGTTTTTAAATTTACCACACAATTAAAGGATGGGGGAGAGACATGGTGAAATTGGATTGAAGGCTGTATACAGAGTAACAGTATTTTGTGACCCTCAGAAGTGTTCATGTATTCTTGGGTGGTAGCATGATTATACTGTTCAGAATGAGAGGCAGTGTGGCTAGGTGGGTAAAAGAGCTGACTTGGAGACCTTGGCTCAATCCATAACTCTGATGCATACCAGTTCTATGGTCATTGCTAAATCACTTAATGTCTTGGTGCTCCTAGCAGGGATCTAACACTATTAGATATCTGCGTTGCTGTAATCACCAGTTAGGCCTAAGAAAGTATATGGAAGGAAAGGGTGGGTGAACCTGTTTTCCTCTGACCTATTTAGACCATATCTGGAGTATCGTGGCCATTTCTGTGCGCTGTATTTTAGGAAAGACATTCATAACCCTTGCCTGCGTTCGGTTAGTGACGGAGGGTAAGGGGGAGAGAACTAGAAATCATGCAGGGTTGTTTGGAGGCACTGGGAATATTTAGCCTAAGGAAGAGAAGAGGATGCTTTATTACTGCTCTTATGGGCTGTAATATGGAAAAAGGCGTTAGATAGATGTATTCTTCATGACATCATTAAGCAGAACTGTGACCAATGGGTAGAGTGTGTAGGGAAGTCATATTTTTGTCTTAATGTTAGACAGTTTTTCCTTATAGTTACAATTGTCCGTAAGTGAAATGGATATCCTTGTAATATCATGAGTTCCTTGTACCTATAGATGTTTAAACCAAGGTTGAATGACCTCTGGTCAGAGAGCTTGTAAAAGGAATTCATGCTTCGAGTATGGGTTGGCTAGATATCTTAGGAGAATCTTTGCCAGATTAGATTCAGGGTAAACAGATAGAGTACAACTGTAATTGGCCAGGTGTGAGATGATAACAGCCGGGACTTGAATTGGGGCAGTGGAAAAGTAAAGATGAATGGGACAGACATTGTAGAAGAAGAATTAATAGGATTTGAAGTTTGGATTGGACCTGGTGACAAGAAGTCAAAGATACATAAAAGATAAATGCTTCAGGTAGGGTGTGGGCTACAGGACTTTAGTCAGTCAATCAGAAACAAATGCCTACTGTGTGTCAGGCACTGGAGGTACTACAAAGAAAGTCAAGTCCCTGCTGTCAAGGAGCACACAGTCTAATATAAGTCCTTTAAAGTTTTAAGATTTGCTGAAGCAAGATTTTCCTAAGGCTTCAAGAAGAGCAGGATGAGAAGGGGTCCAGAAGGAAGGGTTTAAGGAAAGGATCTATGTGATTGTATGGGGAAAAAAAGATTTTCATTTTGGGTGGGAGAAGTGTGGATTCAGAGAACTAAATGTACAGCCACAAAAAAAGTAAGTGTCCATGTAAAAATGCTAGCATATATGCACAATAGGTGGTGTAAATTATACATTTCTTGTAATTTGGTAGGTTGTGGAGGGCTTTAAAAGCTACATGGACAATTTATATTTTATTTTAGAGGCAAGAGAAGGCCAGTAGAGTTGGTTGAAGAGGGAGTAACTTGATAAGATCTGCCCTTAAGGAATCTTACTTTGGTATCTGTGGGTAGGATGGAGGGGGTGGTGAGAGACCAATTAGGGAGACCAATCAGGAGACTGTTGCAGTAATCTAATTAAGAGGTGATGAGGGCCTGAGTTTAGGTGGTCGTTTTTTGAGTGGAGAGAAGGTGTTGAAATGCAAGAGCTGTTTTAAAGATAGAAATGGCAAGATTTAAGTAAACTAGTTGGATATATAGGTGAAGGGAAAGTGAAAAGTCTAGGATAATGCCACCATTATGGTGCTGGGAGTTGATTGTTATCTCCCTTGTCTCAGTTTCAAAGTTCTTCAGAGAGACCTTGATGGTGTGTTTGTATGGGTTCTTCTGGCCTCAATGTAAACACTTGCCCTGTGTGAGTTCTCCATAAATAGCCTTTTAGGCAAACACATTTGGCATTCAAACAACTTGGCCAGTCCATCAGAGTTGTGCCCTCTGCAGTAGAGTTTGAATGCTTGGCAGTTCAGCTCGAGAAGGGACCTGTGTGTCTGGTACTTTATCTTGCCAGATGATCTTAAGAATCTTTCTAAGACAGTTCATATGGAAGCAATTCAGTTTTCTGGCATGGCACTGGTATGCTGTCTAGGTTTCACAGGCATACACCAATGAGCATACAACATTCAGCACCAGGGCTCAGTAGACCTTCAGTTTTGCAGGCATCCTAATACTTCTTCTCCTCCCCAGTTTCCTTCAGAGCCTCCCAAACACTGAGCTAGCTCTGGCAGTGTGTATGCTATCCTCATCATCTATATGTACATCCCTGGACAGCATACTGCTAATATAAGTGAACTTATCCACAACATTCAGATTTCTCCATTTGCTGTAACTGATGGTTCCATGTATGGATGGTGTTATGCTGGCTGGTGGAGAACTTCTATTTTCTTGGTGTCGTTAGGCCAAAATTAGCATAAGCAGCAGAAAATCTATCTGTACTTTGTCTCAGCTTCAGAGGATACATTGATACACAATCATCTATGAACAAAAAGTCATGCACCAACTCTATCTCCACTTTAGTTTTGGCTTATGTCCTTTTCAAGTTAAATGATTTACCATCAGTGCAGCAGCTGACCTTGATGCCTATTTTATCCTTGTTGAAGGCATCTGACAACATCGATGAAAAGCACACAGACCTGCTTCACTCTTTTGGTAATTGGGAATAGTGTCCAAAAACCCGAGAGAGGAGATAGTATCCAAGAGGAGACGGTGATTGGCAGTAGCAAATACAGCAGATAGATCAAGAAGGATTGGGACCTGAGAAAAGGCCATTAGCTTTGGCAGTTAAGAAATCATTGGTAACTTTGGAGAAGGCAGTTTCAGTTGAGTTCTGACGTGAAAAGCCAGATTACAAAGGATTTAGGAGTGAGTGATGAGAGGAAGTGAAGTCGCAAAGCTTATGTCAGAGAAAGAGAGGAGTATAAGATATTAGTTTGAGGGGATGGTAAGGTCTAATGAGTTTTTTTTTTCTTTTTTTAAGACTAAGGAAACTTGGGCATGTTTGAAGGCAACAGGGAAGGAATAAGTAGGTGTAAAGGTTGAAAATTTGGGAGGGGATGACTGAGAATCCAATCAGTTACTCTCTGTTCTGATGTTCCTATGGACTTGTTAACTGTGTAGGGCTGTTTGCCTCTACAATGAATGATTCATGCTGATCTGTTTTGAAGTTTGTGGGTCTCCTGTTGTTTTCTTCCCTTTTCTAATTGGACATTACTAATCTCCTTTGGGTTTTACAAATCCGATAACCAAGTTTGCTAGACTTGCGTGCGTTAAGAGCCAGGAGGCCTGATGAGCTCCAGCGCCTGGCCTGTGTGACAGTTATTTCCGTTGCTCAGTGGGGGGAGGTCTGTCTTATGTACTTTTTGGTTCTTCATTGTGTCCTCAATAGGTGAGATTGCCGGATACCTAGTTTGAATTAGTCATTTGTTGCTTTGGTACTCTTAGTTCTTGAAAAGATCTTTGGTTTTATAGCCCTCTCTACGTCCCACTCACACTCCTTCCATCCTTCAGGGGATGCTAATGATGAGCTCCAGGGACCAGAACCATCATCACTTTGAGACCAGACTTGTGGTGAACCTCTCTTTCCACACTTAGCCTGGTGTGTGGATGAGAGACCCATGTGCTCGGCCACCACCAATAGTATCTTTTTATCCTGTTGACTCCTTTTGTTTCTGAGGTCCCATCATGTCCGGATCTACCCCATCCTTGTTCTACTCTTTCCCTCCTCTCCCAGGATACACATTGAAGCTTCCCTTGTAACAAACAACAGGTAAGCCGAACTAACCCACCCCCAGGGGTCAAGTCTCTTCTGGGAGGAGGAAAGTGTATTTTCATTCCCATTGTTGTAGTCTTTGGGCATATGGTTCTCCTGATTTGACCTGCTTTACTCTGCGTTAGTTCATACAAGTCTTGATTCCTCATGTTAGAGATAGAGCGCTAGAGCGGAGGTCATGAAGACCTGAGTTCACATTTAGGCTCTGACACATCCCCAGGTGAAGGACCTTGGAGAAATCACTTAACCTCTGTTTTGCTCAATTTCCTCATTTGTAACATAGAGAAGATGATAATAGCAACTATCTCTCAGGGTATTTGTGAGGATAAAATGAAATAATGTTTATAAAGCATTATAAAAGCCTTAAAGTGCTGTATAAATGTACTTTAATAATATTATTAGCATACTAATAATAATATTGGGGATCTAAATGGTCCAGTAATATGAAAATAGTAATATCATTAATATAGTAAACAATATTAGTGTATGTTCAGTCATGTCCAACTCTTTGTGACCCCATTTGGAATTTTCTTTGCAGAGATACTGGGGTAGTTTGCCATTTCCTTCTCCAGTTCATTTTACAGATGAGGAAACTGAGGCAAACAGGGTTAAGTGATTTGCCCAGGGTCATACAGCTAGTAAGTGTCTGAGGCCAGATTTGAGTTCAAGAAGATAAGTCTTCTGACTCCAGGTCTGGTACTCTATCCCCTCCGCCACCTAGTAATATATAATAACATTTGGCAGCTAGGTGGTACAACACTTAGCACAGTACCTGGCACACAGTAGGTGCTATATAAATGCTCACTATATTATTGTTATTATTATATGATTATTTTCAGTCATATCTTACAATGAAGTAGTATTGCATTAAATTCCCATAGAACAATTTTTTCAGCTATTCCCCAATTGTTGGGCTTCCCCTTTGTTTTTTTTGCTGCTTTGACTATTTTGGTGTAATATGAATGGGCTCTTTGTATTCTGTTTTTGACTTCTTTGAGATATAGGCCTGCTAGGCCTGCACTTGGAGCCTTTCCAGCCAGACAAGATTTGCCAGAGCTTACACTATGCTAGTTTAGCCTTTGAAAGCCCAATGTCATCTTGACCCATGATGAAATATGGGAGTAGGGTTTTGTGGAGGGAAGGTTCCTTTTATAAGAAACATTCAAGAACTAGTTGGAATATTGAGAGAAAGCAGATATGAAATTGAAGCGGGGGGGAGGTCATCCAGGAAAAAACATTTCCATCATTAAAAAGCATTTATGAAACCCTCTTTCCTGAAAGGAGGTGATTTTCATTCAGCATTAAATCTGAAATGCCAGGATCAGGGGTTGGTGTTGGGACTTAATGCTTGTATGACCTTGGACAAATGACTTCACCCCCTGTGGGCCTCAGAACCCTTACTTGTAAAGTGAATGGGTTGGGCCAAATGACCTCTGACCCCCATTCTAGCTGTAAATCTAGAACCTATGAAGGTATAGCAAACTCTTAAGATATACCTTGATTGTAGAGTCTGTATTTGATGAGATCAGTGGTTTGGTTTGTCCACATCAGAGTCTTTACTGTAAAGATGAGACAGGTATATATACCATTGATAAGTATTATAAAATTAGAAACCATTTGAGCCTTTTTAAAATCACTAGGTATAAGGAGTGCCTGTGTGGTTTAATTAGTGTTAAACATATTGTGTGTATGTGCTTTTTTTAGGCTGCCGGAAACAAGATATAGCATGACCTTTTCCTGTTTTTGTGTGATAATCCAAGAACAAAGAGCTAGGAGTTTTGACAGGGCAGATGTTTCCATGTATGTCACTGAATTGAACCATGTCAGTAGTGAGTGAACCAGTAGGGGAAAGGGGAAGGATGAAGGGAAGAGGGAAAGGAAAAAGCATTTATATAGTACCTACTAGGTGCCAGGCATTGTACTAAGAGTAAGTATTACCTCATTTGATCGTCACAACAACCCTGGGAGGCAGGTGCTATATACAGTAACTTGTCCAGAGTCACACAGGTAGTAAGTACTGAGACCAGAGTTGAAGTCAGGTCTTTTTGACTCCTTATTAGCTACTTTTTTAAAAAAAATTTTTTTAAATTTTTTTTAGGCAGTTGGGGTTAAGTGACTTGCCCAGGGTCACACAGCTAGCAAGCATCAATATGACACTTGTTGAGGCCGGATTTGAACTCAGGTCCTCCTGACTTCAGGGTCGGTGCTCTGTATTAGCCACTTTTTACCTTTGTGGAGATTGGATAATATGATTGATACATTATAGGAATTGAAGATTGACAAGACTATTACTGGATCATAAAGTGTTGTCAACTGATTCTGTATTGCTAGATAGCCTATGTCCTGATCCAATTCTTTTAATAAATTTTATTTGCTTCTTAAAAACTTATTGACTTCTTTGATTTGATTTATTATTTCTTATTCTTATTGACCCATCCCTACATTAAAGGAAATAGTATTCTCTTTGGAGTTATTTGCAAGTGATGTTACATGTGGCTGGAAATTTAACGAGCTCATGGAATTACGTGGATTTTATGGTTGTCTTAGCTGTCCTCACTGACATTTCCACTCATGCAGGTACACTGGGTGGATTAAAATCCTATTGCCCTTAATTGGGAGCTGTGGGGGGATAGTGGTAACAAGGAAGTTCTGTAAATAAATATGGTCCTTCTTGCCCATTCCCTTCTGACAAAGTGTGCCCAGCTGAAGTGATGTCATTAAGTTGGTATTCAACACAGCCAGTGGATCCTTGTGATGCAGGTTAGAAACTAAAAAGTCTGTGGTTTTACCAGGAACTACTGAAGTTACCTATGGGTCTGTTGAGTAAAATTCCTGTTGCCTCTTTTGTTAACTATGATGGGGAAGGGAGGCAGGATGGTATGGCAAGAGGCTTGGATTCAGAGTCAGAGGGCCTCAGTGTGAATGCTAGCTTTGTCATTTATTACTACCTTTGTGGCCCTGGGCAAGTCACTTCACCTCCATTTGCGTTTAAGCCAGTGAATCCGTATTCTCCGGGCTTCAGTTTCCTCATCTGCAAGATGAAGGAAGTGGATCAGATGCCCGCCGAGGTCCTTTGCAACTCGGACCTAGAATTCTGCTGGAATGGAATGATGATTCTAGAGAAAATCAGGAGGAAAATTCAAGTGTGTATGTGTGTGTGTGTGTCTGTATGTGTCTGTGAGTGTGGGGGTGGGTGGTGGTGGTGGTGGTATTTGTTTTCTTCATCCTTTTTTTTTGTAGATAAGGTTGCTTACCCTGTGGTTAGAGCTGATTAATACATTTCCTTTGCAGTTATCTGGATAAGCGTAGTGACTAAATAGAAAAGAAGTCCTTCTTTTTCCTATTGGTGCTGACTAATCTTCCTTCAGAGGAAAGAGGATTTCCTCTAACCTATTTAAAACAAGGGATTAGGGACAATGCCGATCTTCTAGTTTCTCACCTAGATTTTTCGAGAAAGTCTCAGAAGACCAAATAACCTAAATAAAACAGGATGATATCGATAAGATCAGATAATAATCAACCACTAATGTGCAGGCTACATTTTGGGGAAGGAGAGAATAAAAATGGTCAAACTTGGATGTGTTTATATGCAGATGAAATGCTGTGTCTGGGACCAAGATGTTCTGAATTTGTCAAGATATTTCCGTTAATTTCTCACTTTTAAAGGTTTATCTGAAATATTTTAGTTTTTGAATCAGATAAATACCTATAGTTAGTTCTTTGATACTTAGAAAAATTTATATCCCAAGAAAGAATCCCCATGTCATGTACCAAAATTACTATTTGTGTCCCTTTTTTTGCTTCATAACGTAGGGGTTATTATAATTATTTGTTGATATCAGTTTGGGAGAATGATATAATGTGATGTTATATAAAGAATGATGGATTTGAAGTGAGAGTGCCTGAATTCACATCCCTTTAATGTCCTTTACTATGTGTCGCTTAACCCTCCCGGGGCTTCAGTTTCATTATCTTTCAAAGGGAGGATTGGACAAGATGATGTCTAAGGTTTGTTTCAGCTCTGAACCTATGATTTGTTGATCTTGTGAACATATCTGGAATGCTGGAAAGCTCTTAGGAGAGGATGGAGTCTCTTCTTTATGATGGGGAAGCTAGATTCTCTTGTGACTTGATTTGACCTAATTCCTTCCATGTATAAAAAATGGTAATCAACATGTTTACAACCTTTAGGCTTGAAGGAAGTAACGTGAAGATCAGTGCGACCTTTATCAGTGCCCGAATATAATTTACAAGAATATTTGTTTGAACATGGAGAAAAACATCTGTTTTTGGAGATGGATACTCCGATTGGTATGTGACAATAATTGAAGATTGCCATGATTATTCCTGGGCCATAAAGTGTTGTCAGCTTTGATTCCATATTCCTAGGTGAGGCTGAATGGAAAAGTAGTTTAAATGAATCCTCTCAGAAGTTAACACCAATCATTGTTCATTCTGACACTTATGAAAAGGCTTAAAGAGAGCCACTATATCCTGGCAGCTGCTTATTTAAAGTAATGCTTAGTTACAGTGTCCTAAAGAACTCTGCTAGCTGTTGGATCTAGAGCTTATGGGAAGACTAATTAATTAGTGTTAGCCTGGAAGATAGCTATTAAATCCACAGACTGTGAAACTGTTGCATTTTTATGAAGTTACTCTCTACATATAGCCTTTACCTTATTCATCTATCTCTCAGAATATAAACATTAGCTTGGAGAACAACACAGAAGATGCTCACCCTTCTCGTCGTGTATAAAATGAGGGCGTTGGATAAGATGCCTTCTGAGGTTCCTTCCAATTCTACATCTTATATCCTATGATCTCCACAATTAGTAATGAGTCTTTTCCTGTGTGTTAAAATATAATCAATTTCATTTTTTGGTAGTATTATTTTTCACTAGCCATGACCAGAGTTTTACCCATTCTTTTCTTTAAGGAAGTATTCATTATGTAAAGGTGTGAGGCGTCTTTGTAGTCTGTGAGTCTTTGTCTTATCATTCCTTTTTTCTGACCCACAGCTTCTACTACCAGTCTCACCATCCTCACCTAGCTCCACATTTGCATTGAAGTCACCAAGTATCAAAGTATGTGTTGATTTAATTAGGACGGTCTTGGCTGAGCTCTTCATAGGTTTTTTCTACCTCTTCTTTTGCAGTTGATGGTGGTGTGTGAACTGAAATTCTGTTCACAGTGGCCTTTTTGCAAATTAGCACTGCAGTATAAGCTGGCCAAGTGTCTGCCTCTCCAAGGAGGATCATTCTTTAGCAGCAACTTCCTTCTTTCTTCTACTTTTGTTTCTATCAAGAATGTCAAAATTGATATGATTTAGCTTCTCTGGTATTGTGCTCATTTGTTAGTCATTGGAAAATTATTTCCCTTTTAGATTATTAACAACTAAGGTAAAGTTTATTAGGTGGTCTAAAAACTGTGTGCTTCTAAACATGTTTTGCCCCCTTGTCCACCACTGCCACTGTTCTTGCACAAGTATAAAGGGGCTACATAGAAGCAAGGGCCATTTTTTACTTTTCATCATTTCAGAAGTTGTCATGGCCAAAGAATTCATTGTCTGGCCAGCCAGGTGATGTACCTTTCTGTACTTAGGTGAGCTGAAGAAGAACAAGAGTATAAGAAGTCATGAGGGAAGTGAAGTGTATGCTAGGAAGAGAAGATAGATTGAACGTGCAGAAAAGGCAGGCGATGACAGGTGGACAGCCTGATTGCACCATTAGTATCCTCCCGAAGTTCAGCAAAAGTAAGAAAGGCTTCCAGCACAATCAATAGATGTTGCTGCTTCCCTCTCCTCCAACCCCATGGCAAATATGGGAGGACATTGATAAGAGTTGCATCGGTTCTCTTGGCATGGATTGATTTCAGTCTGCATTATTGAAGAGAACATTTTGGTTGGTGGGATCACAGATCATTTGGATCTTTGAGATTATGCTAGGCTAAAATTTTATGCATACAAATATTTGAACCCTTTAATTACTGGAATTTCCTTAGATCACTGATCTAAGTTATTTTTTTTAAACTTAGAATAAAAATACTGTTCCTCAAATTATTACAGTTTCTTAAGGTCAGTAACCTTCCTGAGACAGTCTCAGGAGCACCTGTATTTAATTTTAATTTTTTACAAAAAGTCTTTTTAAAAAAGCACATTGCATTATTAATGAAAGGAACTTTAATAGGGTCATGAGAAGGTTTATTTAAACCCAGGTACTAATTAAATTTTAATGAAGCATGTGCTAAGGTAGAAATTGTATTTCTATCACTAGTAGTGTCTCTACTATCAAAAAATATTAAACACCTTAATCCCAATATATTTGAGCTTTTTGTTTTGGCTAGTAAATGCCTACCTGAGAGTGATTAGTTTGATTACACTCTTGAAATAAAATTGGTATTTGACTGTGACCTAAGAAAATAATGATATTCTTTATTAGGACATAGAAGTTCATATCCAATATAGTGTGATTTTACATTAAAAGGATTATTTGATTGTGTGTTTTAACGTGGCATGAATATCTCTTATTTGTGTTTCTTAAAAAAATAATAAATTTTATGTTCAAAATTACAAGTAAAAATCCATTGAGACTATTAATTGAATTAGTTTCCCATTTTCAGTTAATTTTAAAATAATTGAAAATGATGTAATGAAAAATATTTATGAACAGTGGCATAAAGAGTTAAAAATCTTATTTGATATCTTTTTGCAAAATAATTTTATAGTAGTAATTTTCAGTTATTTTTACTTTTAAGAGCTTCAGTGTTCCTCTTGAGTAATAGTGATTTATCTTTGATTTGTTCACAATTTTTTTCTATAGGTTTTTAAAGGAAGATATGCTTTAAAAAGCTATTTAAGTACCTATTTAAATTTCTTTTAGTTAATAAAATGAGTGAATCTTAATTATAAAAGAGAAAATTGAAAAATTACCTCTTTGGTAAATAGTGTGGATAATAAATAGTCATAATTATAGTAATAAGTTGACCAGATGGCCTAATTTGGCAGGAAATCTCTTGTGTTGACAGTGGGGTGAGGAAGAAAGTAAACAAATGAGGACTGTGGTATTAATCTCAGTGTCCCTATAGATTTTATTAGGTGTTAAAGTGCATCGATTTTAGGGTTCGCATTTATTTTGTCTTCCACTTCATAAAAGCAAATTTTACAAACCTTTTTTCCTATGATAATGTGGATCACCCTCCCCATAACAGAATCATAGTTTTTCAGAGCTATAAGGAACCCTAGAGATCATGTACTCTAGAGCACAGCTCTGGAACTTGATGGCCTGTGTTTAGAGGTAAAATGAACTGGAATTCAAATTCAGGTCTTCTGACTGCCGTCTACTGACTCCCCCAAGTTACCTTGTGGAACATAGCTGGATGTGATGTTTGCTATACTTGATATACATGAGGGCCATGACCCTGCTAGGGCTTTGGGAATTCTAGAAGCATAGATTCAGAGCTGGAAGGGCCCTTGGAGATCTTCACTCTTGAGATCCCAGGAAGCTTAAGTGACTTGTGCAGGAGGTGGCAGGTGGAAGAGTAGAATGTATATCCTCAGACAGCACCATCCCACTCGGGGAACATGCATCACCCCAGCTGGAATTCCTCCAGTTTTTTATATTTACGCAATCTTCCTATCTCTTTCTGGGGTTGTGTTAGTAAAATAAATTCCTGCAGATAACCTTGCCATGATAGATACTGAGAATTGGTTAAAGTCAATGAAGTTCAAGTAAGGTATTAGACATGAATAAAAGGTGTGACCACATAGAAATGAAATTTGTGCTGTAAACTACAAATAAAAATCAGTTTCATTACTCTGTAACCATTATCTCACACTCACAAATCTGCTATAATTTGACAGACATACCATGTGGCATTTGTGCCTGTTAATGGACACTATTACATAACTGCTGGTTCATGTAGGTATTAAAAAAAATAACAACAAAAGCCAATAACAGCACTTAAAACTGGCATTGACAGTTTAGAAAGGAAAATAAACTAAGTAGAAAGAATATTAAATTACATTTATATGTGTGCCCCACACTGGAGGACCCCATTTGTCTGTACAGGAGCATCAAGCTTTAATTATGACACTTTGTGCAATTAAGAGGGAGAGGTGATGGAGGGATTTGAAAGGGAAGTACTGATATCATTTTGAGAAAAGTCACCATGAGGCCATGTCCCTGGAAAAAGTCCCCATAGTCACTTGGGATCTGTGACTTCATGGTTTTTGTTATTTAAACCTTAAGTGTTTATTATCTTCTCTCACGCAGCATCACTAGTTTTACCCCTTTAGGTCTAGGCTCATATACAAACTCCTCTGTCATTTAAAGCATTTACAACCTGACTTCAGCTTAGCTTTCTATTTCTACACATCTTCAGTATGGAGGGTGGGCCAGCAGATAGAAACAGTTAAAAAGGGTAATATTCTCAGCCAAAAAATAGATTCTTTATGTTATTTAACAGATGCTGAATATAATACTATTGATAGATTTTTTAAAAATTTTAACTTTTTTAAAGGCTACTGAGTTCAGCAATTAAGAATATATTGAGTGCTTCTATTTGCCTAGCATTGTACTAGGCTCTGTGGAGACCCCTCTGAGCCATTCTTTAATTGCTAGACTGATATTTCTCAAAGCACAGCTCTGACTCTCTCATTCTCTTGCTCAAACAGCTTTTCTAGAAGAAGATAGAAACGTCTTGGCCATTTAAAGCACATCATCACAACCTGGCCTGAGCCTACCTGTTCAGGATTCATCACGCTTTGCTCCCCCTGCACTTTGCTCTCTGTGCGGTCTGGCTGTGATGGCTGGTTGGCTGTTGCTCACAGGCTACATTCCATCCATTTTAATGGTACCTTTGCCCAGCCTAGAGATTTCCTGTAGCAGGTAGGACTTGACCTTTGCAGGACAGGCAGGGAACTGCATGAGCACAGATTTTGAGTGACAGTGAGAATAGTTTAGGGAATAGTGGAGAGACTGGTCTGATAACAGTTGGGCTTGAGTAGGTCGTTAGAACCCCTCTAGGCTTCACTGGGCAACAGTATGATGAAGAATTCATCCAATCTGTTGTCTTCATGGTCTAGTGGGACAAGATGGCCTCTGAAATGCTTTCTGGCTCTGTCGCTATGATCTTATGATTCCATGAAGGGAGATAAGAATGATACAGTGAAAAGACCATGGGGTTTGGAGTCCGAGGATCTGGGTTCAAATCCTTGAGCCACCACTTACTTACCTGTGTGGCCTCAGGTTATAGTTAACCTTAAAGGTTAAGTCACCTAACCTTTCTTGGCCTTTGTTCCTCATTTGGAGTTGGACTCCTTGAGTTTTAAGGGCTTGTCCAGCTCTAAAGCTGTGATCCAGATGGGGGGGTTAAACTAGGAGGAATCTCAGAGGTCCCTTCTAGAGCTGAGTATCTATGATTCTGTGAATGGAGTCCTTGCGATAGAGAGAGAAGTCTAGGTAAGTGAGATTAATCCAGATTGTAGAGGGCTTAAAAGTGAGTCCTTGATTAGGTACTTGATCCTTTCTTGAAGCAGCAGAAAGCCATTGTAGACTCTCAAGGAGGGGAGTGACATGATTAAAAGCAGTACAGGAGAAGATGAGTGATTCAGGATGAACTGGAGGTAGGAGAGATTGGAGGTTTGGAGGCCAACTAGAAGGTCATTGAGGAATGAATCTTCACTTAGTTTAGAACTCAATAATTTTCTGTATTAAAAGCTAAAGGAAGCAATTTTCTTTTAATGAAGATTTGAGGGTATCAGAGAGAAGATGCCGCAATAATTGACTTTGCTGCTTAGCATATTAGAAGGTCAAGAGCAAAGACAAGAGTAGATCAGACTTTAAGCTCAGCTTTTCACACTGATATTGGTTATAAAACGCTGCTGGTACCTTATTATGGTTTTTTATTTCTAAGATTAAAGCATTTGTACTTAGTGGGTGGTTCTTTGTTTGCTTTTTACTCTTTTATAATTCAGGAATCTTGTCGGTCTGACTTTCAGAAGTCCAAAGAAATTATTTGTTGTTTAGTTTTCTAGAGTTTTATATGTCTGAAGTGGAGAGATAACTTGATCATGAAGTAAAATCAACTTCTGGTTGATATAAAGCAGATTGAAAACAAGGCTTGAGTTTCTTCTATCTCATCTCCTCTCCTCCTCCATACCGTAATCTGACAGAAACTCTAAAGATAATTCACTTTCTGGAGAATACAGATAACTAAAGGGTGGCTGGAAGTAAAGCCTTAATTAACATTCAGCTTAATCTAGGATTTGTCATTGTTGGTTTCATTACTGTAGGATTTATCTTTTTTCTATTGAACGCAATACTGAAGTAGGAATCACAGTATCTGGTTCCTAGTAATACTGGTCCAGTGTATGATGTGCTGGACTTATAGTGATTCAAAAGAAATCAAGTGCTTTTAAAAAAAATACCCACAGCTCATTAACTCTTCCTTCCTCCCTATTTCTACAAAAAATGTAGTGAGTTTGAAATTTATGTCACTACTCCTGTTCCTTCTTGGACTTACCTATTTAAACTAGAGGTTTAGCAAGAGCCACTAATCCATAATAAAGAATATGATAGTGGGCTCACAATAATAATAAACATTGTCATCTTATGGTGCCTTGTATTTGTAAGGTGCTTTTGTATTCATTATCTACTCTGATTTTTAGAAAAATTCTGCAAGTGCCAATCTAAACTTAATTGATTTGGAAACTGAAGCTTAGAGAGATTAAACGATTTGTCTAGGATTATAAAGATAGGGTAAAGCCAGGGTTTGGACTGTTGTCTCTTTCCTCCTCCCATCCTCTCCCTTCTCCCTTCCCCTCTCCCCCTCTCTCCCTCTCTCCCTCTTTCCCTCCCTCCCTTCCTTCTTCTTCCCCATCCTCCTCCCCAGAAAAAAGGAAAATTCTTAAGGGCCTGAACGGTTTGATTTTTTTTTCTTTGTATTTCTGGTAAAGAATGGCAAATATTAGGCACTTCATAATGTATTTTGATCAAGTCCACACTGTTAATTCAAAATTTGATAATTTTCTTAGAAAATAAAAAAAATTCACCCACCTGCTTTAAAATTAATAATAAGAGGTAGGCATGGTGGTGGCCTTTTTCTTTTTCTTTTCTTTCTTTCTTTTTAAATTTTTTTTGTAATCTTGGTTACTGAGAGCCTGAGGCTGGCCTGCCTTTTGAGCACAGGGGTTTTGAGCCGCACTGGGCTGTGCCAGTCGGTTGTCCTTGTTAAGTTCAGTCTGGTGAGGCAGTCCTTGGAGAGTGGGGGGTGTACCAGGTTATTTAAGAAAGGGTCATTTAAGGAGGCCCTGGTGGGAATTAAAGCGCCTGGTCAATTAATGGTGGGATTGGGACTCTTTAAGTTTCTCTTGCACTTTTAGCCTGGGAGAGATAGGGAAACCTAGTCTTAAAAAATTGATAACAAGGAATATTAAGATTTTAGTTTGTCGTATGTATGACAAATTAATCTGTTAACTTTGAGGGCATCAGTCAAGAAACATTTATTTTGTACATTATGAAACCATTCATTTTTAACTAGTTCGTCTGACTGTACTCTTCATACTCATTACACCTTTTGGGAGGAGTTTATTTTCCTAATACTTATTATTTTCCTAATAATTATTTCCTTAATATTTTCCTAATAAGAAAGGGGAGACTTAGTGCCCTTATGATCCTATATATTTAGCCATTAACTGGAGCAAGAGAGAAGGCCTACTGCAGTTGAATTTCTTAATCTGGAATATGAGGGTGGATGTTGGGAGGAGGAAAAAGAGGGGGAAAAAAAAATACAAAACCATTATATAACAATATACTTTTGTTCTACTTTGTTACTGGTAAAAGGGAGGTATATATACACTATGGGGAGAAACAATCGGGGTAGGAGGGGGAAACAGCCATTGAGGAGGGCCTCTGAATCTGACGTGTGCAGAGATTTCAAGGGGAGTAAGTCTGAATTTGTTATTGCTGTTGTTTTTATACTTTGATGACTGTATTTCAGTATACTTGGTTTCCTTTGTAATCTTATGCATTTTATTTTATCCATTTGAAAGCATTATTCTGAGAAGGGGGTCCATAGGCTTCTCCAGACTGACCATGACACCAAAAACACCTTTGCTATAGGGGAAAAAGAAGGTGAGTCTTAGTTGGTTCTGAGGTGAATATTTTAGTCGAATAACCTGCTTGTATCACTCCTTGCTGCTTCTCATATGTTGTCGTGGGTTAACAAGGGGCCTTTTATGAATCTGATTATCCTTAGTTCACAGTCCCTTTGTTCTTAAATTTCAAGTCTGAGTGGGAAGGTTCCATCATAATATCCTCCTTGGTGGAGGAGGTGGTAATGGTGGTGGAATTATTCTGGGGCTTGCAGCTCTGTGAATATGGTAGTATCATCTAGTGGGCTGGATGAAATCAAACTAAAGATTTGTAATATTCTGATAAGGTAGTGTTTGAAGTTCTTTACTGTTGTTATATATTTTAAAATTTTCTTCCTGAACTGTTGCTAACCTTATATTAATGTAATTGTTGAATTATATGTGTGCATAAAATAAAGTTTATTATATGTGTGTTTTTAAAAGAAGCAACAGAAACCAAACAGAAAAATAGATCTGCCCTATGGGCCAGAGGTTGCCCCACACCTCCTTTAAGGCCTTATAAAAGACATTTATTATTTTAAAAATTAAATTAATTTTAATTTTTCAAAGGAAGATCTGCCTTTTTTCCCCCTTCCCTCCTCCCAGTTGTAAAGCAAGAAAAAAAAACCCTGTTACAAACATATATAGTCAAGCCAAACAAATTCTCGCATTGGCCATATATGTCTAAAAAAATGAAAGACTTATTCTTGAACTTTACCTTGAAATCTTTGAACACTCACAAAGAAGTATGGAACTGTATGGAACCATACGGAACATATGCGTAAGAAAGCCCGTCTCACTCGATTGTTAATGTCAAAGGTATACACTGTTCATATTATCAGCACAAAAATGCTATATATACAGGATGTCCCAAAAGTCTTAGTGTAGTTGTAAGTGAAGACTTTTGGGACAGCCTGTGTATATGCATTTGTCACTTTCTGAAGTTGGTGCTTGTTATGGTTGTAGTCACAGATTTTACTGAAACTGCAAATGATTGTTGCTGAAACCATTAGAGAAATTTTATTTATGTTTTAAAATGGAAGGTAAATAAGGTAGAGAATTTTTGTTACAACAAATGTATGTTTATGTAGGTTCATAATAAAACCCACATAATTTATAACAAAAAATTCCATGTTCTACACAAAATGCTTACATATATTACTTCATTTGAGCCGGTGTTTATATAAGCTCATTATGTCCAAATTATAACCTCAGGCAGGTTTAATAATCTCACAAAATTAGTATTAATTTTAAACACTTGTTTTCATTTGACTTCAATAAAAGGTAGTATATTTTGCGTTATTTTATACCTTTCATAGTCTTTATTGAGATAAGAAAGAACTGACAATGTTAAAAACAATACATTGAAGAGTGAGGAAATAATAAACGTGTAGTATTTTTAAAGGGGTGATTAGTGGGTTCTTAATTATTGTTTAATTCTGAGGGAGACTAGATGTTTGAGGCAGAATAGAAACTCCAGTTGTTACTTGATTTGAGAGAGGATCACATTTAGGCTATTTGATCCCTTTAATGATAGGTAGCTTTTTAGAATGATTAGGTGAAACTCAATATGAGCTTTTTTGAGTACACCTGAAGAAAAGAGCCAGAAACATTGACCAAAAACTGGAACACAAGAAAGCTACATACAGAAAACAAAAAGTTGCCCTCACATTTTAACTAGTTTGTCTTTGGGACAATTGGTTCTTTAAAAAAAAAATCCTTCCTCTGTGGGGGATAGATTTGTTTCTTTATGGGAAATAGGTTGTATTAAGATTTCATCTTGGAAGTTACCAAAATAAAGTTTTGTAGTTCTCAGTTTCTTATTCTGCCAAAGGAATCGTTCCCCTCCCCCTCCTGTAAGTAAGTTTTCCCTCCCCACACCAGGACTAATAATCCCTTTTTAACAACCATTTAGTGTTCTCTTTGCTTCTTTTTTCACTTGTTTCTGATTCTTTAGGGGACTTGGCTTGAGCTCTCAAGACTCTTATCAAGAAGATTTGAGTCCTAATTTGTTAGGTTTAGTGCAAGCCCAGGAACCTAAAATAAAGGTATAATCATAAAGTAGGATTCATTAGTAGAGGCTTCCTGAAGGAAGTGAGTTTCCTGTCAGGTTTAAAAGAGTTGTATGAATAGGGTGGGGCACAGGTGTGAAAAATTTTTAATTCCATTTTAAACATCCAACCTCCCTCTAGGCATGAAGTTAATGACTAACATAGAATCTGAGGAAGCATTGGCCATTAATGCATGCTTTCTGTGACCTCTCTCTTTTACTGGTACCCTTCCAGATTTACACAAAACAGGTGTCTTTAACTTTGGCTAAACAAAATGGTGGGGGAAGAGGGAAATAAGGATTGTATTAAAACCATTTACTTGCCATGAAGAACCAAAAATCTCTTATCTGCCCAAAACAAATCAACTGACTAGTTGCTGAGTAGACTTGATGATAATTTCAAGCTAAAAAGGGTAGAGGAAGCACCTGAGGAAACTGATATTCTGGGACCTGATTCTCACCAAAGAGGAAGACTAGTGTTGAAGTAGAAATGATGAGAAGCTTGGGGAGAACTGACCACTCCATCTTTGTGATAGAGGAAGATAGGAAATCTGGTTGTAATCTGTTGGGCACCTTACATTTTGGGAGAGGGATTTCCTAGGGTTGGTAGGAGTAGTTGGATATAGTGCTAGACTTAGGAGTCAGGAAGACCTGAACTCAAATTCTCCCCCAGACCCCAACTGGCTGTGGCATCCAGGGAAAGCCACTGAATCTCTCCTAGGTTCAGTTTCCAAATCTGCAAAATGAGGACAGTGAAGCAGCTATTGTAACTCTTAAAGTGATAAATACTATCTGCTATTGTTATTTCAAGAGTTTCAGAGCACCTCATGACTTAACAGAATAAGCTGACACTGATAGTTAATTCTAAAGCCAGAAAAGTGCTTTTTTCTTTTACCTATGTTGGGAGGCAAGAGGAAACGCAACAGTATAACGCCTGACTTTCCTCAATAAATAACTTTTCAGTAGTGCTTGAAGGTTTTGTAAAGCACTCATGTACATTCGTTCATTTGTGCTTCATAGCCCTTCTGTGACCTGGGTTGATATAGACCCCTCATTTCATTGGTGTGGAAACTTCTTCCAGTGATACAGCTGACCTCTCCTCTAAGAATTAGAGTTTTGGGGAGTTGACTGGGCTGTGATCAGTAAAATGACTTTTACTTAGTCATTCTGTAATATGGTGTCAGAGATGGCATTTAAACCCACATCTCTGGAGTCCAAGTCTACTGCTTTTTTCACTGTTCAGTTCTGCTTTAATGAAGTCATCAAACCCAAATGCTTTGTGACTCAGGTTGAACTGTCACTGTCAGTGATCTCTGAGAGATAATGGAGGAGAGGTTCCAAGTTACTTGAGAAGGGAGAGGGTTGTCCTGATTTTCTAAAAGAGAAGTGGGTTATGTTCTGCCAACTGTAAGATTCTAAGTTTGACTTCAATCACTGGAAGAATTTCTAGAAGATTTTTCATATTTTTACATTCCATAGGTTTTAATTACTTTATTATGGTGAAGAGGTAATTGTCATTAATCTACTAGATATATCACAAAGCATTTGCTGAATTTGCTAGGTTTTAAATAGGTTAAAGTTGTGAGAATTTAATAAACACAAAAACAAGAGATTGACATTCAAAGTGAATGGAACCTTGTCTGTACCCCTTAATTTCATAATATAAATAAATGTCTGAAAGTTCATTTGAGAAATCCTTGTTTTATTTTCATGTGCCCAAATTTACAGCTGGCTTGATCTTTCATCTACAAGCTAAGGTAAAGCTTTAATGAGGCTTATGAACAGGGAAAGGACCCAAACTTTTCAGAGTTTAGCTTTTTGGGGGGTCAGCTTTATTGATGTCGTATTTTGTGACCCCTATCACAGTCATTCCTTATACGGCTCTGGTCATCAGTCGGGTCTGTTACAATTTCACCTGCAGTCCAGTAATTTTTAATAAATGCTTGCTACATCCTGAGTGACTGGGAAGGAGGCAGCATGCGCATGCCTAAGCAGCAGTGAATCTGAGAAGTCAAACACCTCCAGAGACATCACCCGGAGACCTGGCTGGCACTGTGCGGGAGTACTGCTGAATGAAGGGTCGGTGTGTGCCCATTAAGAAAGGGAAAGAGTGATCACTGAAAGCTGATAAAGCTTCGTCAAGAACAGCTCATGCCAGTTGAAGCTCACTGCCTTTTTGGCCAGAGTGATAGCTTGGTGCGGTGGGTACCGTAGGCTTACATGGCCAGAGGCAGAGAGTCACGCAGTTTGTGGTAGAACCAGGCCTCTTGACTCTCAGACCATTGCTATGAGAGGGAAGAGCTGAGGGCCTTATACGTAAGAATGGAGCAAATACAGTTGGAAAAGCACTGGGTAATTTCTTAAGGCTCAGATAAGTTATAACTTGTTGTTGAAAAAACATATGAGGAAACAGTGGCATGGATGAAGTTATCTTGTAGCTATGGGATGTGTGTCCCTCAGATAATGGACTTTTCAGACTTATGTAGGAGGAAAGCTTTAGAGAGAATCACAGAATCTTATTATCAGTGGAACTTTGGGAACTGTCTTTATCAGCCTATCCATGAATGAATATCTTTCTACAGCATCTCTGACAAGTAGTTTCTAGCCTCCTCTTAAAAACAATCAGTGAAAGGGTACTCAGTGACTCTCAAGGCAATACATTTTACATGGGGACGGTTTAATTGCTAGTGATGGCTGCTGACTGATCAGGGTGGTGGTTGCTGAAGGTTGGGGTGGCTATGGAAATTTCTTGAAATAAGACAACAATGAAGTTTGCTGCATTGATTGATTCTTCCTTTTGCTTGGACACTTAGTGGCCATTGTAGGGTTATTAACTGGCCTAATTTCAATCTTGTTTTATCTCAGGGAATAGGGAAGACAAGAAGGGCCAGTCAGTGAAGCAGTCAGAACACACATAACATTAGTAACATCGAAGCTCACTGATCACAGATCACCGTAACAGATATAAGAAGTATAAAATATTGTGAAAATTACGAGAATGTGTCACAGACACGATGTGAACACATGCTGTTGGAAAATGGTGCCAAGGGACTCGATTGAAACAGCATTGCCACAGACCTTCAATTTCTTAAAAACAGTATTTGCAAAGCGCAATAAAACAAAGTATACCTGTGTGAATTGGTTAAAGGAAGGGATTTGATGTTCAAATTTCTTTTTTTGTCATTTATTTTTATTTTATCTTTTAATTTATGAAATACAACAAGCATTTCCATAACATAGCATAACAAAAAAAAGATGATTGCCATGAAACTGCAAATATATTATGTACAACTTGCTAGTCCTTTTTGGGGTAAATTTATTTGTTTCTTTTTAGTTTTCAACATTCACATCCGTAAGATTTTGAGTTCCAAATTTTCTCCCCATCTCTCCCGGCCTCCCCAAGATGGCATGTAAATTGATAAAGGCTCAACTTATTAAGACTATTTCCACATTAGACCTGTTGTAAAGAAGAATTGGAACCAATGGGAGAAACTACAAGAAAGAAGACACAAAGAGAGAGCAAATAATATGCTTCAATCTGCATTCAGACTCTATAGTTCTTTTTCTGAATATAGACAGCATTTTCCGTCATGAGTCTTTTGGAGTTGTCTTAGATCCTTGTATTGCTGAGAAGAGCTGAGTCTATCAAAGTCAGTCATCGTATAATGCAGCTGTTATTGTGTACAACGTTCTCCTGGTTCTGCTCACTTCACTCAGCATCAGTTCGTATAAGTCTTTTCTAGGCTTTTTTGAAGTCTGCCTGCTCATCATTTCTTATAGTACAATAGTATTCCATCACATTCATATTCCACAATTTGTCAGCCATTCCCCAGTTGTTGGGCATGCCCTCATTTTCCAATTCTTTGCCACCACAAAAAGACCTGCTATGAATATTTTTGTACAGGTGGGTCCTTTTCCCATTTATATGATCTCTTTAGGATAGAGCCCTAGAAGTGATATTGCTGGGTCAAAGGGTATGCACAGTTTTATAGTCCTTTGTGCATAGTTCCAAAATCCATGCTCTCTAGGATGGTTGGATAAGTTCACAACTCCACCAACCATGCATTAGTGTTCCAATTTTCCCACATCTTCTCCAGCATTTATCATTTTCCTGTTTTGTCATGTTAGCCAATCTGATAGGTGTGATATGGTACCTTAGCGTTGTTTTGATTTGCATTTCACTAATCAATAGTGATTTAGGGCATTTTTTTATATGACTGTAGATAGCTTTAATTTCTTCATCTGAAAAGTGCCTGTTCTTATCCTTTAACTGTTTATCAATTGGGGAATGACTTATAGTCTTATAAATTTGACCCAGTTCTCTATATATTATAGAAATGAGTCTTTTATCAGAGATACTGGTTGTAAAAGTTCTTTCTCAGTTTTCTGCTTCCCTTTTAATCTTGGTTGCATTGGCTTTGTTTGTGCAAAAACTTTTCAATTTAATGTAATCAAAATTATCCATTTTGCATTTCATAATGTTTTCTGTCTCTTGTTTGGTCATAAATTCTTTCCTTCTCCATAGCTCTGACAGGTAAACTATTCTTTCCTCTCCCAGTTTGCTTATAGTATCAGTCTGATGTTTGAATTTCTGCTTGGATTTCTCCTGGTGCTTTAGTTTCCTAAATCCCGTCCAGCAGCAAGTGCTGCTGTTTAGTTTGGAGGGGTAGGAGAAGACTGAAGTCCATCTTCTCTAAGATGTTTTAACAACTCACCAACCAACTGTTGCTCATTCTGAAGGGGCCGGAGGACTATAGGCTTCTCTGTGGCAGCTGATGGATGATGAAAATGGGAGAAGACAGATAGTGAGACCAGCCATGTCTTTTACCACCTGCTTGGATGGTCATTGAAGGAAGGAAAACTAAACAGAGGTTAAGGGGAAGGAAGAAAAGCAAGATGATAAAGATGGAGAAGTTGGATATGTGATTAATGACTCTGGTATAGTAGTAACATACCCTTCTGTCACTGGTGACTCTTATCTTAATTTTGTGAAAACATGATTTTAAGTGAAATAGTCTAAAGGATCATTAGTTCCATAGGAATGATATTTTTAATAAGTGATTGGCCAAATGACATTTCACCAAGTGGGATTTGGTTGCCATGCACTAATGATGTAATTATGAAGCAGCATCAGTGGGCAGTGTTTTGCTAATTATTTTTGTAGTGGTATCCCTGTTTTCAAGGAGTGAGACAGTTGCTGTTTTTGTCAGGAGCAGAAATGTTATTGTTTTACATTTATATTGAAAGACAGTGTGTATTTTGTTGTAGGTATTGTCCTGGACTTGAAATCAGGAAGATAATGGGTTCGTATCCCGTGTCTGTCATGAGCTGTGTGATCATAAGCAAACCTCTCAGCCTCAGTTTCCTTACCTGTCAAATGGGTATAATAATACCCATAAGTGTAAACACTTATGGGATGATTGTGAGGCTAAAATAAGCTAATATATGCAGACCATTTTGCATATCCTTAAAATACTATTTAGATGTCAGTTATTACGTTAGATTTAGTTATAGTTAGTTAATTTAACATGTTCTTTTAAGAGCTAGGCCAATGATAAACCAAGGGAGGGGGCGGCATATTCAGAACCTTGTGTTTAAATTTCCCAGAAATGAGGGAATACAAATATACTTCTCATATAAAATCTTCAAACAAGGAACTGTAAGCACATCACTGTGCCACCATTCACAGGAGTATATATAATAAATTCTTTTGGTGACAGTGATCCTGCAGAAATTTTGAGTAGGTGTATAATAGGACAGGTGGTAGGAAACATGATTGTGCTTGGAGAACAAAGGAGATAGGAACATTTCTGCTTCTGTGGGTGCTGCAGTAAAATAAAATGAGAGGTAAATGGGGGCTAAGACAGGAGCAAATTTATGAAGCAGAACATTTACATATTTAAATAAAAGAATTTTATTAGTATAATTTTTAAGAAAACAACAAAATCGAAAAGGTAAACAGTCTGTTTTATTTGGTAACAAAAGTCAGTCAAAACAGATTCAGGGGCAAGCTTGAACCTAACACTCATAGTTTAGAGATTTCTATCAAAATTGCATCCATCTTGTCAAACAATACGCCTTCTGTCTCAGTCATTCCCGAAGGAGACATCAGCCATTGTTCTACATGCTACATAGAGAAATTGTCTTAGAAGATGTTGAGACTTTTGATCAAGAATTGCCTGGAATCCAATAGGAGAATGGAATTAAATGTTATATGGTTAGGACTTGGAACACGTGGATTCAAGATGCTGGTCTGAAGTCCACAACTTGTTATACAAGGCAAAGTGATGTAACACCGAGGTTGAGAAAAGGCTATTCTTGCATTGTGTTTTCAATGAGAGGTGTCAGTTTTCTCTTTTTCATGGACACTTTTCTGATTCAGATTTATTTATTTTTTTGGGAGTGATCTGATATCCTTGTGAATGTTTTTTAATGGAAAAGAAACATTTATTGGAAGTAAACATGTTAGCAAGTTTTCATTTTTTGTAGTTTGATTAATATCTGCAGATAATTTTTAATGAGGGTGTGCTAGGTGTTCACTTCCGAATTGTAATCCTGTGGGTTAAGCAGTTCAATAAATTTTAAGTATCCACCCTGTGCAGAGCCCTGTTCTAGATGTTGGAAGATTAAGATAAGGGTTGCTTCTTCATAGAGCTAACCATGATTTCTTTTTCTTTTCTCTGATACTTAGAAATAAGCACACTTATGCACTACTCTGCACTGCTTTTAAGACTTAGGCATGATTCTTTGTGAAACTCCTGATCAAATCCAGTGAATATGGCAAAGCAGGGATTAACTGTGAAATGCTTTTCACCAATGAAAAAGAGGACAGAGCAAGCAGAAAGTCTGGTGCTTTTGTTCTGATTCCCAAAATCTAAGTATGTGATATATGTACATTTATTACAAAGGATTTCAGTCTTTTTTGGGCGGGGTGGCATGGCTGAGGACAGATATCTTTGGTCACCAATCAGTAAGAATGGTATCACCATTAGAATGTAACTTAGGGGAAAGGACTGTCTTGTTTGCTTACATTTGTACCCTGGTGCTTACTTAGCACAGTGTCTGGCACATGGCAAGCACTTAATCCTTTACCATAGGATGTGTTTTGTAATAGAAGAGGTAGGAGAACTTAAAGATGCTGATGTCCAAAGGAGGGATGGTACATATCTAGTTGTGACAGTATTATTGTTCAGTCTTTCAGTTATGTCTAGCTCTTCATGACCCCATTTGGGGTTTTCTTGGCAAAGATTAACTAGAGTGGTTTGCCATTTCCTTCTCCAGCTCATTTTACAGATGAGGAGCTGAGCCAAACTGGGTTAAGGGACTTGCCCAGGGTCACACAACTAGTAAGTGTCTGAGGCCAGATTTGAACTCAGGAAGATGAATCTTCCTCACTTCAGGCCCAGCACTCTGTCCACGGTGCCATCTAGCTGCCCAAGTTGACATTATACTGATGCATGAGAAATGTTGTGTTCGAGTTCCACGAAATGATGTTAGTTTCAGGCATTCACCAGAATGGTAATCTGGCCCAGTAATCTACCAGAACTAGACTACTTTCAATTGGAAGGACAACCCATAGGACTAGTTCATTGTTCCATACTTCCTGGACAAATATTGTAAATTGACAATGACCTGGCTCCAGAAATGTTGAGGAGGAAGAGTATTGCATTTGGTGTTATTGCATTTTGCAAATTCTTTGTCACTTTTAGTAACCTCAATAACCTCAAGCTTCTCCCTTCCCTTTTTTTTTTTTGGAAAAAAAAGGTCCATCTTTTAAAAATATTCTTCCACTGATGCTATTTGACTACTCGTGGATGGACAAAATCTCTGACAAATTGAAGTTGTAGGTCACCCAGTGAGCAGTGGAGAGACACAGAGATAGATGGTGGGTGTCAAAATGCCTATATGTTATTAAGAAAGAATTGTGCAAACATGACTAATGTGGAAATATGTTTAATATGATTATACATGTATAGCTTATGTCACACTGCATGCCATTTTGGGGAGGGAGTAGGGGAGGGAAAATTTAGAACTCAAAATCTTATAAAAGAGAATGTTGAAAACTAAAAATAAATGCATTTTTAAAAAGATATTCAAAATCCAAAAAAAGAAGAAAGAATTGTGCGCCTAAAATACTATCTTAAAAAATCATCAGAGATATACTTGCAGAAAAGGAGGTCAACTGGTCATACAGCCTATATGCTTCATTGGTATCCTCATAATATCAAGAAATCTAGAAGCCCCCAAGCAACGGTGGGTGGACAGACTCCCTGTGGAGGATTTTTAGGCCATGGACAAGTCACATACAATATGAAGGTGTGTGCTATGCATGTTGAATGGACTAGCCATGTGGATGAGAGCACAGATCCATTGAAGTATTGTGTTTTAGGTTTCTGAACTTTTAAGTAGGCACTGAAGAAAAATCAGGCTCCTCAGGATTTTTCTTTAATTATTTTCCTAATTATTTTGTTTGGAATCTAGGTCATTTTCATGGTCTAGAAACTTTGAGGATTTTATTTTTACAAAATGAATGAATCTCCTCCTATATTTTCCAATGTCCTTTTGAATAACTGTTGTTAAGATTTACCCCAAGCTAAAATCCCTTTAATAGGTCTATATCATCGTGTTTGGTCTGAATAAATCCAAATTGAGTGAAAAATCAGGAAGGAAACTTGGTTCTTGTTTCTAATATAAAGAAAATTAAACATGGTACAGTGGAAAGAACGCTGGGCTCAGAGTCAGGATCCAAGTTCAAATCCCAAGGCTCCCAATGCTAACTGTGTGACCTTGGGCAAACCATTTAATTTTCTCGTTTTTGTCATCTGCAGAATGGCCTCTAAGGTGTGCCTTCCTCCTCAACATTTCTGGAGCCAGGTCATTGTCAATTTACAATATTTGTCCAAGAAGTATGAAACAATGAACTAGTCCTATGGCTTGTCCTTCCAATTGAAAGAAATGTTGAGGAGGAAGAGTACTGCATTTGGTGGTGTTGCATTTTGCAAATTCTTTGTCATTTTTAATAACCTCAATAACCTCAAGCTTCTCCCTTCCCATTTTTTTTAAAAAGGGTCCATCTTTTAAAAATATTCTTCCACTGATGCTATTTGATTACTCATGGATGGACAAAATCTCTGACAAATTGAAGTTGTAGGTCACCCAGTGAGTAATGGAGAGACACAGAGATAGGTGGTGGGTGTCAAAATGCCTATATGTTATTAAGAAAGAATTGTGCAAGCATGACTAATGTGGAAATATGTCTAATATGATTATACATGTATAGCTTATATTGCATGCCATTTTGGGGAGGGAGTAGGGAAGGGAAAATTTAGAATTCAAAATCTTATAAAAGAGAATGTTGAAAACTAAAGATAAATTTTAAAAAAGATATGCAAAATCCAAAAAAAGAAGAAAGAATTGTGTGCCTAAAATACTATTTTAAAAAATCATCAGATATACTTGCAGAAAAGGAGGTCAACTGGTCATGTAACAAGAGCTAGGAGTAACAGGTGGACAGCCTATATACTTCATTGGTATCCTCATAATATTAAGTTTGAAAAATAATGTAAAGACAGTCACTTAGAGCTTTACTGTTTTGTGACGTTATCTCAAAGAAAATGGTACCAATTTAGACTTTCAGTATGAAAATGTGGTTACATTTACTTAATCAAAGATTCTCCCTATTAAGTCAAAACTGTTTTGATATTTTCTGCAAGCATATACTATTTCTGCAGTTCTATAAAACTCTCTGGATATATCATTAATCAAAATTGGTTATAACTTAAGGAATAATTTAAGATGATTACATATCAGTTCAACTTTGGTTGTGTTTCATTAGTCATGAGAGACATAGGTAGCTATCTTGGATACGTATTTGAACAGTAATTTCCCATTTGCAAATTACATGACAACTGGTCATGTAACCTTTGTTTGAAACCTCCATTAAGAGGGAACTCACTACCCTCTTAGTAGGTAACCATCACGTCTCCAGGTCTTCTCTTCTCCTAGCTAACCACCACCTAAATTCCTTCAACCCACCCTAATTTGGCATGAGCTTGAGGCCTTTCCGCAACCTGCTTGCCCTTCTGAATACTCTGTAGCTCATCTAAAATATGTTATCCAGAGTAAAATTTTTGTTAACCCTCCTTTATTATCCTTGTCATTTTGGAAATGATTTTTCTGCTAAATTAGCAGTGCTTAGCTAAATAAGGGAGCAGTGTTCTTTTTTTTTAAAATGGTTTCGATTGCACATGAAATGTTGAACAAAATACTGGTTGTCATTTCCCAGTGGTTTGGGACTTAGTCATGGTATGAAACTGCTATGTCTTAAAAATATTTACGTTAATTAGCATTGTTTTTGGTACTTCTTCCAAAGAAATACACAGATAAACACATTGAATTGGCTGAATACTAAAGTTTCAAATCTTCCCCAAGACTTGACAATATCTGTGGTGGTTTTTTTGTTTTCTCTTTAGTTTTACATCTTAGTTTGGGTTCTGGTTAGTTGAAAAATCACCCACAGTTTTAGTGACGTACTGTGATTTTTCATCTGCCCTTTTAGAAATTACAGTACTACAGAGTAAATGCATAACTGTAAGGCCACTGTTGTGACTTAGAGTTTTAAGAAGTAGGGCTTTTTAGGATGGTTTTAAATTTGTAATCATAAGGTGATAATGTTCATAAACTAACGGTTCCTCACCCAAATTATATTTTACATGCTACTGGAGGCTCCAGGATGTATTTGTCATTGCCGAATATGAGACAATGAAAGCTTATCTGTGGCCTTTGTATTTGGTCATGCTATATTATTATTTCTCTATTAGTTAAAATCAAGTATCTCTATAGTAGAGGATATCCAAACTTTCCAAAATGAGACCCAAGAAGGTTAACGTGATTTGATATCATTTAGCACTAGAATAACAGTGGTTTTTCTGGAATGGAGACATGTAATTCATCACCTTAGCTGTGAATTCTCAGTCGAAAAGTTTTAGGCATCAAACCACATTAGTGTCTACAAGGAAGGTCGAGATAGGACAGTGCTTTGAAATATAAACCGATTGGCATTTAAAATAACGGTGGTGTTTTAAAGGAAATGAAAACAGCAAATATTAATCTGGTTTATGGTGTCATACCATGTAAGTACATTAAAGTAAAAAGCCAAATTGCCCATAGTGTTCCATATGGCTCTTAACTTTAAGAAGCTGTTTGCTTCCTGAACAGAGGATGTGTGCAAGCCTCAGTGAACTATGTGAGCTCCATTGGGCAGAAGTGGCATGTAGAGAATATGAGAAGCATGGTCATAATCATAGCTGGCTGTCATGTGGCACTTCTAAGGTTTACAAAATGCTTGACTTTTGACATAAGTTCTTTCATTTCATTCTCACAACAATCTTGGGAGGGAAGTACTTTTATTTTTTCCTCAATTTGCAGATGAGAAAACTGAGATTTAGAGTGGTTAAGTGACTAAGTGGTTAAGTAACTGTGGTTACCCAACTCAAATATTGGAAGCCGATTTCAACATGGCTCCTTCCTGGCGTCAGGTGCTGCACAGCCATGCAGAAAGACCAGTCAGATCAGACGCAGTTAGAATCTTTACACAAGAATGTGTTCTAAATTACTGTGACTCCATGATCTTACTGTTTTTTTTGCTAGATTTGGAGTTAAAAGTATAGCTAGGCCCACCTTTAGTGTTGTTTTTGTTGTAGTTGTTGTTTATGTGGGCAGCGGGCAGGTGCTGTAGTGGAACACCTGTTGGCCTGGGAGCTGGTAAGTCTGGCTTTGAATCCTGACACCGTGAATTTGGACAAGCAATATAACCTCACTGGGCCTCCTATTCCTCACCTGAGGGTTTAAACTAGAGGATATGCCCAATTCTTTCCAGCTCTAAAATTTTTTGTTTCTGTCAAGTGTATCTGGCCCCAGTGTGCTTGCAGTGATGTATAGTCATGGCAGATTGAGGGTGTTAAGCCCTTGAATTTGCTGGCTAAGTTCTCTCCAATGTTGATGATACTTAGCTAGGGATTTCTCTGAAAAACCCTAACCACTCCAAGGCCTGTCTTGGGGACAAAACATGGCTGCCTACCCTTTAACCGTTTTGCAACCCAATTAGTATGGGAAGTTTTGCCTTTATCATACGTGTGGCAAGCATTTCTTTTTTTGCCTTGAAGAACAGTGTATGTACACAGTCAGTCCATGAAGAAATAGGTTATGGCTATATGTGACATAATTATAGCTCCCACTTCCATAGGGCTTTATGGTTACAAAGAGCTTTATAGACATGATTGTATTTGAACCTAACAGCAGTCTTGTGGGGTAGGGTGATGATGTTATTATTACCACTTTTATAGAGGAGGAAATTAAGGCTTAAATGACTTGCCCGAGGCCAAGTAGTAGTAAGTCAGAATCAAGAATCCAGGCCAGTTGTTCTTGACTTAAATTTTTGTGTTCTTTTTGCTCTTATCATATGGCATTGTAAGCACTGTGGAGGATATGAGAGGTAAGACCTTTGGTGTTGCCTTTAAGGAGCTTATGATGTGGTTCAAGAGTTCATACTCCCAAGCTTTATTTTGGAGAAAACCCTCAAGAGACAAGACCAACATGGGTATAACAGGACAGCATATGAAAAATTGTTCCCCTGTGTGATACATGGTCTGAGGGTTTAAGGAGTAAGGCTTCCTGGAGGAGGCGGAGACTTGGGCCTTGAATAGGTAGAGGAGGGACAAGGTGTACTTGGTGGGAGTGGGTAAGGAAGTGACAGCATGAGTGAACGTGGAAAACAGGGGTAGGGTAATTTACTAAGTTAATAATAATTCCTAAAATAATAAGAGTTCACATTTATATAGAGTTCCTTAAGGTATGTGTATGTAAAGGACTTCCTTTGCTACAACTCTGTGAGGTAGAGCCAGCCTTGGAAGAAATGGCCTTTAAAAAAACCAGCCAGACTTTTAATAGGGTTAAGAGGGTTGTGAAATGCACCATTGAGGGAGGTTGTGAAATCTCAGTCCCCAGAGGACTTTCAGCAAAGTCTGAATCTCCATCTGTATGGAACGCTGAAGAGACAGTGAATTTGATGTGCGAGTTTGTAAATGGGTCCGTGGTAAGGGGGTGCTGTGACAGATATGTATTTTAGGAAGATAGAGTAAAGGAACATGGGGAGCATTTCAGAGGTTCCCGGAAGGCTCCTTCTCTTCACTTCACTTCACTGATCTCACAGTTGCTGTGGTGAGTGATAAGTGACCTCAGCTGCCAAGGTAAATGGGAGGGGCTGGAAGGAAAGTGAGATCTGCAGTAGTGAAGCCCTGTGCATTTCTGTACTTGGGCGTCAGGCTTTTTAATTTTCTCCTACTCTCTAGACTACAAATCTGATTGTAGGCCTGGGAAGTTAATAGTGCATCCCTCAAAAGAAAGGGGTTGGGAAGAGTCTTTTAGGAAATGATTGCCCCTCACCAGGGGAAGCCAATGTGATGCCTGTTCTGGGAAAAGGCAGGGGGAGCACACAGCATGCCTGCAGGAATGGGGAATCATGCAGGGTGAGGAAATGGCATAATTGAGCTTCTAAATGTTCATTCCCAGAAGATTTGGAGCTCTGTGCAGCAAAAGAACCAGAATCAGGAATTAGCAGAGGGGCAGTAGACTGTGGCTGAAACTTTTCACACACACACACACACACACACACACACACACACAAAGTGTTGTTTCAAGACTGCTCTGGTCCTTGCATGATTACTGCCATGGTAGTTTGGCCTTTGGCGGTAGAGAATGGGGGTGGCAGAGGAGAGGGTAATCTGGTGAATCTCAGCTTTGCTGGGCTCAAGGTGTCCTGGCACAGAAACTCCCATGCCAGAAGGTGCAGGCAGATAGTCCAAGGGGCAGAAAGAGTGCTAATTAAAATTTTAAATTACTTAAAAGTTTTGGAGTTAGGTAACTCTTCTTGGAAAAGATATTCCTGTTTACTGATCCGTCAACAAGTCTACACCTGATGATAGCTTAGGAGAAACAGCTCATTTCAGTTTGGTTCTTTCTAGTGTGCTGGAGTGGACCTGGGTGTAAATCCCTGCTCAGAGTTTAGATCCCTCAGAAGGATTACTAAAAAGTATCCATGACCCTAGGCAAGTCATTTAATCTCTCCCTCCACCTTAGTTTCAAATGAGAATAATAATAGTACCTCCCTCATAGGGGTGAGGGAGAAAGGAGTTTAGGATAACTCAGGTTAGAAATCTGGAAAATGAAATAGGGAATGAATTAGGGAGAAATAAAAGGACTGCCTTGATGCAGGGTGGGTTGAGTTGAAGAGAGGTGATATTAGTGCCTAGTGTACCCAGTCAGCCTTCTTGCTTGACTTCCACCAGCTTGCTTCAGCAGCATGGAGAAGTGGATGAGGTAGCTAGTGGGAGCTGGCTGGCCAGCTAGGCAATGGACAAAATGCCTGGACTTGAACTCTGCCTCAGACACTTGCAAGTTGTGGTTACTTAGTTAACCTTTGCACCTATCTCATGGGGTTGTCAAGATTAAATGAGAGAGGTACAGTGCTTTGCGAACGTGAGAACTCTATATAAATGTTAGCTAATAGTAATAGTTCAGCATTAGAGTACGATGGGATAATGGAGGACAAAGAACCAAAGGATTTGAGAATAGAGAGGACAATGTAGAGCATTAACTGGTTAACTCTAGGGTTGAGGTTGGAAAGTGTATAAAGGGAAAGCAAAGTGTAGATGATGGCCTGAGAAAGGGGCAAGGGGTAGAGGGATTTTAGGTTATGAGTTAGGGCCAAGAACTTGCATATCAGTGTTTAGTGATGTTTGCTATTTCTTATAACTTTGTTGAAACCCGGACATTTAAAAAGATTGTTTGAACAGTATGTACAGTAGTAGGTGATACAGAGGATAGAGTGCTGGGCCTGGAGTCAAGCAGATTCTTCTTCCTGGGTTCATATCTGGCCTCAGACACTTACTAGCTGGGCAAGTCACTCAACTCTGTTTGCCTCAGTTTCCTCATCTGTAAAATGGGCTGGAGAAGGAAATGGCAAACTACGCCATGCCAAGAAAATCTCAAAAGAGGTCACAGAGAATAGCATGTGACCAAAAACAACTGAACAACAACAAATTATCTAATCCTTACAGAGCATATCATTTTGTCACAAACATTCTTTATTTTGTCCCTTCCCATATTTACCAGTAGGCAGTGCAGTATCAATGACCAAGACACCTTCCAGAGTTGCCTAGATTACTCCCATACTTTGTTTTGGAGAAAATCCTCAGGATATTCTATTTATTAGAGCTTCAGGGGGGTTCTTGAATGGTGACTGTCAGTATTTCACCTTGACTTTCTTTTTTACCTATTTAAAATATTATTGCTTCCTTTGTTTTTATAAGACTTTTCATTTCAGAGTACATGCCTCCTCTCTCCTTATCCAGCAAGTCATTCCCTTTAACAAAGAATTAAAAATAAAAAGAAGAAAAAAAGGCAATTCAGCAAAACCAGTAGCCAGTACATCTGACATTGTATGCCGTGTTCTATGTTCGTAGTCCTCTACCTGTGCAAAGAAGGAATGGTCATTTTTATGTTTGCTACTTATATTTGTCTCTCCATTTCCATGGTTTGCTTCACTTCTGCTTGTAAACCTGTTGATCTCAATAGCCTTAAATTAAAAGCTACAATACAGCCCAACCTTTGTTGGATCCTTTTTTTCCGTTATTGCTACCCTCTTTGCCATCTTTTACTTTGTATCTCCTCAAGTCCATCCTTTCTGACCTGACCACTCATTCTTGAACCCCTGTGAGGAAGCTTCTCCCCTATTTTGATTTTACTGAAATGGCTTTCTTTGGGAGGAGGTGATGACACCATTGATGTCTTAACCACCCAACCCCATAACTTTTCAGTTCCTCATCCTCCTTAACCCCCTTTCAGCACTTGACGGTGCTGGCTGGCTACTCCCTTTTTTGTTACAAACCTCCTCTCGTTGAACTTAATGACGCATTGTACTCTCCTGGTTCTACCTTTGTGACTGTTCCATTTCTGTCTCCTTCATTGGTTTCTCATCTTCCTCTCGCCTCAGAAGAGCTATATGTGTGCACCAAGGCTTGATTGTTGGCTCTTGTCTCTAATCTCCTTCGAAGAGTTTATCGGCTTTTGGTTTCAATGATCAGCCATAGTTAGATGAATCCAAAATCTCTATATCCAGGCCTGATCTTGCTCTTGAAATCCATTTGTGGGACTCCAGCTGACTTACGGGCACTTTCACTTGGCTCTTTTGCCATCATCTCAAACTCAATATTTCTAAAATTAAATTCATTTTCTTACACCTCCTCCTTTCCTCACCCTGACCCTCAACTTTATACTTGTCAGAATTCCTAGGATCATAGCTCTAGAGCTGGACCTCTGACATCTAGTCCTCCTCCCTCATTTTCCAGGTGAGGAAATCGAGGCCAGAAGAGGTTAAATGACTTGTCCAAGGCCACATAGGTGTCAAGAATTAGAGCAAGAATTCAAACCTCCCTCCTCTGATTACAGGTCACATTCTTTTTTTGCCTTTTGGTGAGGCAGTCAGGGTTAAATGACTTGCCCAGGGTCACACACAGCTAGTTAAGTGTCAAGTGTCTGAGGCCGGATTTGAACTCAGGTCCTCCTGACTCCAAGGCCAGAGCTCGATCCACTGAGCCACTTAGCTGCCCCTGCTGTAGATCATTCTTGCATGATGTTTTCGTGTTTGCCCCCTTCCCTTTACTTCCTGTTGGTACTACTGTCCAGGCTCTTATCAATGAAATTTAGATTATTGTAAGAGCCTTCTAATTGAGGTCTCTGCCCCTAGTCCATCCTGCAGAAAAAAGTCAGATGAATTTTCCCAAAATGCTTCTTTCTTCATATGTTCCTTGCAGTCTCTATTAAAAATTTCTTGACAGATTTCCCTTGACTGCATGATAAAGTCTAGAAAATTTTCAAGGTCCTCTCCAATCTAGCCTCGATTCACCTCTAAACCTTATAACACCCTATTCTTGTCTATTCACCTTTGGAGCCAGAATGCTGCTTACTAAATGTTGCTTAACTGACCTCTCGTTGACTGGCCTGTTTTCTTTTTCACTCATTCATTTCTTGGATTTCAACTTTTATACCACTTTTCATTCATAATTAATTCCCTTTTAGGATTGTGTTAAAGCCTGCTCACAGCCACCGTGTTGGCCTCCATTTATCTTTAAGTAAAAATAATTTTCAATAGAGTCTGATGTCTTTTGTCTTATAGTTATATTATGTGTTGCATACGGTCATCTTTTTCTGCATACACCTTATCTCACCAACTCAGTAAGTTCATTGAGGGCAGCATCTGTTTTCTTTCTTTCCTTCCTTCCTTCCTTCCTTCCTTCCTTCCTTCCTCCCTCCCTTCCTCCCTTCCTTCCTCCCTTCCTTCTTCCTTCCCTCCTTCCTTCCTTCCTTCTTCCCTCCTTCCTTCTCTCCCTCCCTCCCTCCCTCCCTCCTTCCTTCCTTCCTTCCTTCCTTCCTTCCTTCCTTCCTCCTTCCTTCCTTCCTTCCTTCCTTCCTTCCTCCCTCCCTCCCTCCCTCCCTCCCTCCTTCCTTCCTTCCTTCCTTCCTTCCTTCTTCCTTCCTTCCTTTCCTTCCTTCCTTCCTTCCTTCCTTCCTCCCACAGTATGTAGCCCAGGACTTTAGAAATACTGTGTGCACAGTGTTGTATTTATTGATTAAAAGTAATAAAATCTAAATATTGTTAATGACTACTTGCATTTCAGTAGCACCTCTCATATTTTTCTCATAACGGTATGCCCTATGAGGGCAACTGTAATTTATTGCATTTTCTAGAGAAGGAAACTAGATTATAGAGTCAGTGACCTGACCAGAGTTAAAAATTCCAGGTGAGTGTTTTTTTCCATAAGCCTATGCTGCTTCTTGTAAATAAGCCTGCCAAGAAAGGAGTATAAGAGGGGCTGAGACACAAATAAATGGAGGGGAGTGGACAAACAAGAACAGAATGATTGTAGGAGTTTTAGTCTCCTGCCACAGATCCCAACCAAAGTATACAGGCGTATGTGCAACGTAGGTCACATATTTCTTCCCATGGCCCCCATCTCCATGAATATCACATATACTCCAAAGCCAGTTACTAAAATAGTGATATGGAGTTTACTGACATAGGTCTTTTGAGCACTTTTGATAATTCTTCTTTACATTCCAGAACTGTTGTAACAGTGCAATACTATTATCAAAATAAAAAATTAAATTAAAGAAAGCAAACCCAGCATTCAGTGTGGAACATAAAATGCTGCTCTTTGAGATTTAATTGTTAATGTCTAAGGAATTTTCCATTCATCCTTCTCCTATGATAATCATTGCCTTAAAAAAAGTCCTCAGAGTCTCTAGTCCCATGTTGTTGTTAATCTTTTCCAGTCATGTCTGACTCTTTGTGACCCCGTTTGGGGTTTTCTTGGCAAAGGTACTGGAGTGGTTTGCCACTTCTCTCATTTTACATATGAGGAAACTGAGGCAGATAGGGTTACGTGATGTGCCTAGGGTCACACAGCTAGTAAGTGTCTGAGGCCACATTTGAACTCAAGTCTTTCTGACTCCAGAGTCAACACTTTATCCACTGTATCACCTAGCTGCCCCTTTTCCTATACAAATACAAATAATGCAGTTGTCTTCCTATAAAGACGCCAGCAAAGATTCAAAGGGGACAGACATTTACTGTTGTTCTAGAGTGAGCTTCTAGTACCTGGACTATAATTCTTGGCTAACTTTTGGCTAACTTGCTTGGTTCTGACACCTGGCTGTTCCCTGTGACCAGAATTCTCTCACTGCTCCTGCCCATCTTCACCTCCTGACTTCCTTCAAATCCCAGTTAAATCTCACCTTTTACCAGGAGACTTTCCTGATTCCTCCTTGATGCTTGTTCCTTCCCTCCTACATCTTGTTTGTATAGATCTTGTCTTTGATCTGATTTCCCCCAATAGGGTGTGAGCTCCTTGAGAGCTGAGATTTTTCCTTTTGCCCCTCTTTGTGTCCTAGCATTTAGCACAGTGCCTGGCACATAGTAAGCATTTAATAAATACTTATTGACTGACTTGATTCAAAGACTTTGTGTGTCACTTTTCTAAATTTTTTTACTTCAAAACCCACTTGGCATCTGCTAGAGTCCCTAATATCACACTGTTAGATTTATTGCATGTTGTTCTTTTTGCTAAATCCAGGTACACGTTGCTTTTCCTAAAGCTGCTTCCCACCTCCACCACCCCCTACCCCCCAAAAAAGGAGCAGAAAGAACTTGTAAGCAACAAGGTGATGAACTAGTTCTTTTCCAGTTGTATATGTCTGTGATTAACATTTGACAGATAGTTCTATACTTGGAAAGTAGATATCACTGCAGTATCTAAGTGTTTAAAAACTCTAAACCAATAGTGGCTTCTGGAACAGTGGGAGAGAACAATAGATGGCAGGTGTAGGAAATGGATGTCAGCTCCTTGGAAGTAACAATGCCCAGTAACAGAATGAACTGCCTCATGAAATGATGGAACTGATTAAGCAGATGAGATAACCATCTTGCATTGGGTGAGAGTATGGACTAACCAAACAGCCTCTGTAAGGCCACTGATAATGCTGAAACTTCTATTTCTCCAAAGCTCATCCAAAAAGGAATTTAGGTTGGTGTATTGGTATTTTAAAATTAGTCTCAGAGAACATTTTTAAAGTCCATGTTTGTAAAAGAAGATGTTCTGTCTTTAGCACTATGACAAAAGTTAAGCTAGCTTGAAACTGCATCAAGCCTTTTGGAATACCTTTTGATAAATGTTGAAGGTGTGCTATGTGCAAGGCATTGAGCAAAGTCTTAGATATAGACTCTGGCCCCATCCTCAAGGAACTTAAAATATAATTGGGGAGACTAACACATATACATATGAATAATAAGTAGTTGGAGGTAATTAATAGGTCAGGTAAATAGTTTTCTTTTCTCCTCTACCACATAGTAGATACTTAATAATTTATTGATTGTTGATTGACCAAAAGAAAATATAATACTTGGGTTTCAGTGTGCTAGGTTTATTGCTGTTTCAAAACTTCTGTATACTTGACCCACTTCTGGCTTTAAAATAATTTGACTCCAGTGATGTGAACCACACCTAGGATATAGGGTAGGCTGCTGGTGAGAACTTATTTGGAATTTTTTTATTTTCTAAGAAGGCTAGCCTAGAGTTTTTGTTTCCTTTAAACTGATATTTTATAACCAATAGAAGAGAGTACCAGGAATAGCACGTGTAGCAAGATATTCTGAGGAACAGTAGGCACCACTTATAGGAAACAGTAATGGAGAAGGAAATGAAATATCTGTCAGGTAAGCAAAGGCCCAAAGTAAAATGAGCCATGCTAAGAAATACAATGGCCTCTATAGTAAGGAGGACTGGGAAGGAATAGGAGCCTGGCTTGTAGACAGGTGGCATGATGTTAATGGCTCACAGAGAGAGACACTGCTGAGTACCTCTGCTTCGTCCGCCTTAAAGAAAATGTGCCTTAAGCTGGAAACACTTGCATTGCAGTAGTTAAGAGGCAAGGCATGAGCAAAATATATTTTAATCAGCTCAAGAGAATGAAGATGGATTTTGGAAACTGAAGACTGGTCTTTTTGCTCTCCAACAAAACTATGAAATACAATAAGAACTAGATGAGTTGTGTAAGTGTCTTTGTATCCCTATTGCCTAACGCAGTGCCTGGCACATAGTGGGCATGTAAACAAAGCTTTTGGGATTGATTGAGTGGTGGAAACACTGGAGTCCCACAGAAGTTTGTTTAGAAGACGTAACATGCCAAGCTAACTTTATTCCATTTTTATATAATTACTAGACTTGATAGGTCGAGGAGAAGATTGCTTTAGTCATAATCTCTTGAGGCTAAGGATATTATTTGCCAAACATCAAAATATCTGCGTTTCAGTAAGGCAGGGGCAGAGGTTCTGTGGTAACAGGAGGAGTGTTGGTTGGATGGCAAGTTAAGTTCAGGTCTGGTTGAACTGCCATACCTAAAAGGTCTATTTAATTAACAGGTCAACTGGAAGGGAGATCTTCAGTGATATTTGTTCCAATTTAGTACTTTTTAGTGTTTAAGTCACAGTTTTAGAGCTGGAAGTGACCTTAGAGATCACTTATCAATCAGTCAGCAAACATTTGTTAAATGCTGTGCTTTGTGCTAAGCTCTGGGTTTTTTATTTGGTCCAGTCCCTCATTTTACAGATCTGTGCCTTGCATGAAGTCTTAGATGCAAGCTTATCAGATTTTTCAGATGACATAAAGTTGGGGTGAATACCTGACATGTTGGATGACAGAGTCAGAATATTATGAGGTCTTGACAGGTTAGAAGCACCTTGACAGCTGGCAGAAATGAACAAGATGAAATTTAATAGAGATAAATGTAAAATCCTGCGTAGTTTTAAAAAAGATTTACTTCACAAGTATAATAATGTGTGTTGGCAATTCAGATGAAAAGATCTGTGAGTCTTCATTGAATGAAATTCTAACATAAATCAACAGTGTGATATGGCTCCTAGAAAAATGAATGAATTCTTGGGAAAAATGTTGTATCCAGGTAAAGGAATAGTAGTAGTCCCATTCTCTTCTCTGTATTGATGAGACCATATCTGCAGTGTTATACTCTAGGGATTAAAATTTAAGAGCGTCATTGAAAAGTCGGACCTTGTCTGAAGAGAGCAACCAGGATGGGGAAAAGCCTGGAAATCATATGTTGGGAGAAACAGATGACGGGAACAGGGTTGTTCAGTGTATAGAAGAAAAGACTTATTGGACAGAAGAGCTATCTTCAAATATTTGGAAGGGTGTGATGTTGAAGAAGAATGAAACTTACTTCGGGGCCTTCGTGGGAGTAGCCAATAAAATTATTCTGAGCATCAACTTTTTAATGTATAAAATGATCGTAACCTATGTGTACCTCAAAGGCATGGATTTAAAAAGAAAACAAATCTGTGTATGTATTTGAATGTTGATAATGATAGTACTCAGGGCAGCTAGGTGGTGCAGTAGATAAGAGCACTGGGCTGGAAATTGGGAAGACTCATCTTCCTGAGTTCAAATCCAGCCTCACACACTTAGCTGCGTAACCCTTGGGCAAGTCATTTAACTCAGTTTGTTTCAGTTTCCTCATCTTTAAAATGAGCTGGAGAAGCAAATGGCAAACCACTCCAGTATCTTTGCCAAGAAACCCCCAAATGGGGTTACAGTTAGACACAACCGGAAAGTGACTCAATAGCAGCAAAATGAAAATACTCACACTTCAGACAATAATGCTGCATGATCTCATTGGTAGGGGACCTCCACTGGTAGACATTACAGCCCATTTATGCCTTCTCAGCTTGTGTTAGTTATCCTTGTGCATCTCTTTTCATTGATTCTCCTTGAGAGTACTTACTTAACATACCTTTTTCTATGTCTTTTAATATTGTATGACTACCAGGTTAGTCTGTCTTGTCTGTTAATCTTTTGTTCCTGGTCCTGTTTCTGTTCATATCGGCATACTATCCTGTTTTACAAAGTGTCTCATTTTAAGTAGCTATAAAAATAATTCTAACTTTGTGCTTACTACAAACAAAATTGAAGATGCAGAATATTCAACCATAGAGTCTAAAAAACAGTCACTCAAAATACAGGAAGATATAAATATACAGTAAGTGAGGATTTAAAATGGATTTCTGGGATCAATGCTGTTAAAATGCAGACCCCAGTCAGGACTGTGGAATCTTGTGGAAGTGCCTTTCTTAAAATTAAATAATTCTGATGTACATAAACCTGGGAAGTAAGCAACCAGCATGAGGTCCATCATGGTTTATGTAAAGAATAGCCACTTGGTAGGTACTCAGGCAGAAAAGTGTACCGAGCTGACTCAGCCTGAGGCTCATGGTTGTGGTCCTTTGCTGCTTCCACACTAATGACAGGGTAGAGATGCAGTCTTTCCTGCCTAACTCTGTGGTGACACTAAGCATCAACTTCTTACAGCATCAAAAAGGATTGGCCTAAGGCAGAGTCATGAAAAACCCACCTTGACCTTAAGGGTTTGGCTGGAAAATGTTAAGTTTCTTTCCTCCGTCTCTGTCTCTGTTTCTCTGTGTGTGTGTGTGTCCCTCTACTCCCCCCCCCCATCGTTGTTTATATTAAACTCAAGTTTAATGCCTGGTTAGTGTGTATTTTAGTCTAAATCTCTCTTTCTTTCTCTCTGACAGCCACTGGAGTGCAGAAATCTCCCATCTTGGAAGTTCTAAACATACATACATACATATATACATACATACATGATTCATGAGAAAGACGACATGACATTTTGGTTTCCACTTGCTTATTTTTAAATGTCTTTTTCTATGTTGTCTCCTCTCATAGAGTGGATGCTCCTTGAGAGCAAGAGCTATTTTATTTGTTTCTGGGTCCCCTAGTACCTGGCCCAGTGCCTGGCACATAGTAAATCCTTAATAAATACTTGATTAAATGGTTTTACAAAGGGAACAAATTTCAGCAAATTTGCCTGAAAAGAGCAGAACAAAAAAAAAAGAATTGAAGAATAAAAGGTAATATAAACGTAATGGGGCACTCTGGGGCAACCCAGTGAAAGTCTCTGAGATATACTATAAGTAGACCCTTTATAAAATTGTCGAGCAATTTTAATTTGTATTATGACCCTCTGCAGAGTTAGTCATAAAATTTCTGCTCTGCCATGTTATCTTTTGACCAATCTCTCAGAAATATTGCTGGAGTAAGTGAACTGCCACCTGCAACCTTATTTTCACTAATAGAACCAGTTACTGATGCTAAGTGGGGACATGCCTGTCTGTAACAGGATTCATATCCTGAGTTTGCCCTAACCACGAGGAGTCTGCAGTTTTTAGAAAGGCCCTTCTCCCAGGACACTTATCGCATGAGAAAAACAGAGAGATGTTTTCACTCATCTACCAGGGATTAGAGAGTTTGGTTTTTGTGGCATCTGTGATTAACTAATGTCAAGCTTTCATTTGGGACTTTCTTTCCAAGAAATGCTTCTTTTCTATGGGAATGTCTTCAGAAAAGCCTTTTCTAGGTGAATTGGAATTCCCAGTCCCTCAGACAGAGGGATTCTTAAAGCTCTCAGAATTTCAGTGGCCCTGCAGATTTTATGGGTTATCTTCACAAGTTTTTTGTCAGACGTTGTCAGTTTTTGTCAAAATACACATTAAGTGGTGAAGATAGCTTTTACAAGTTAAATATGCTGGTTTTAGTCCGCAACTGTCAAACAGATGATAGGAATGAAGAAAGTGTGAACTTCGTCCATAAATATTACTGGCTTTCTGAAGACCTATCAGAATTTTTACCTACTTATGGTTATTAAATAAGAGGATTCTTTATCTATGGTCATTCTCTGCCTTCTCTTCCCATGCAGATATATCTCTAGTTTTTTTACAGACAGAGCCATGCTGCCTCTCTTTCGTGTGAGTTTTTATAGTTTGTGCTACTTTGGTATTTCTTCTGTCTTTGCTCAGCTGTTCCATGTGTAGGGAATATCATCTCTTCCCCTCTGTGTTGAATGCGTATCCTTTAAAAGCCCAGCTGAAGTACTTCCGCTTCTCTGCAGATGATCCAAACCTTTCCCTTCAGTTAGACCGTTTACATCACTCTAATTCATTTACCGTATATCATAATTATTTGTATCTGTGCTACATTCTAAACCTAATTGTAAGTTCTAGGAGGCTAAGGACTGGTTTCTCTTTGTTTATTTTCCATAGCACCCAGCATAGTACCTTATACTGCATAATACAGCACATAGTGAGTATTTAATAAATGTTTCTTGAATGAATATAACATGTTGTGGTAATAACCCAGGGATGCATGAGAAGTAAATTTTGATCTCCACTTAGAAGACTTAAAACAACATACACTTGAAAATTACAATTAGAAAATGCATACTGTTTATTGTGAGAATTGCTCTTTTTTTCACTTAGAAGTAAAAATGATGTTGATAAACCTATGATATCATGGATATTAAGATAATATTTTTGAGGGAGAATAATAGAAATAAAATTGGCTTATGTCCTTCTACTTATGATAATCATCAAAGGTAGCATGGTATAGTACAGTATAAAGAAGAATGGATTTGTAAGAGTTTGATATGGATTCTTGCTGTGACGGTTATTTGCTTCATAACTTTCCCCTGAGCTTCAGTTTTATCATTTAAAAAATGGAGGTAACACTACTGCCTACCCCACAGTATTTGTGTGTGGACCTTTGTAGACCTTAAATTTTAAGACCTATGACATAGTCCTGGCTATGTGACCCTGAGCAAGTCACTTAGCTTCTCAGTGATGTAGACAACTTATTAGTTACAGAGAAGGTGTCATTGGTAAGGTGTCAACCTGAATTCCCAGAATTAATGTAATGACAAGTCTTGTCCCTGTTGCTGTCAATAACATTTCTCTTAAATCTAATAAAATTCATTGTCCTAATAAATTTTTTCTTAAGGATCCTATGATCGAGGAACCTTAGAATCCATCTAGCCCAACCCTCTCATTTTCTAACTAAAGAAACAGAGGCCTCGGGAAAGTAACTGGTTTGCCCAAGCTCATAGAGGTCATGAGCATCAGAGTAGAGATTTGAACCAAGGTCCTGTTCCACCCTGACTTGGTTTAATGCTCTCCTGCTAGGTGCTTTACAGAATAAGACATATATGGCTACTGCTCTCTGAGTTTAAAATCTAAGACAAAATATACAGATACAAAATTAATCCAACTAGCCTTTATTAAATACATACATACCTACTCTTTGTGGTGCAGTATGCCAAGCTCTGTGGGAAAGAAAAGATGACTAAAACTTGGTCCCTACCCTTTGACGAAATGTCGCCTTTGTGAATAAATATAACATAAATAAGCATATGGCAAGTGCTTAAGGGGGATGTATTATACACGAGGTGCTGTGAGTTCCCATGGAGTTAGAATTATAAGCTGAGGGGATCAGATAAGGCTTCGTAGAGGGGGTGTTACTTGAGATAGACTCTGAAAGGCAAATATGATTTCGAGGTAGAGACAGGAGTGGGAGGGAGGATATTCTTGGCATGAAAAAATCCTAGAGGCTTATGTATAAGGCATCTTTATAGTGGAATATCAAGCCCTGAATATATAGAAATAGGTATTCTTAACTACATTGGTAAATCCCTGGAAATTTGAGGTGTTAGTTGAAATAAAGACAACACTCCAGTCGTGTGGCAGCCTCTGGGATTTCAGGATGTGGGTAAGCACGCTTAGGTTGTGTGGATGGTGACTGCTGGACTTTGTGCTTCTAGGAAATGCTACCTGTAGTAGAGTGGGAGGGAACATTTTCTAACTTCATTGTTGTTGTTTAGTCATTCAATTGTGTCTGACGTTTCATGACCACATTTGGGGTTTTCTTGGCTAAGATACTGGAGTGGTTTGCATTTCCTTCTCCAGCAAACAGAGGTTAAGTGACTTGCCCAAGGTCACACAGCTCTTCCTGACTCCAGCCTCAGAGTTCTAACCACTGAGCCACCTAACCACCTCCTAAGCAAACAGAGGTTAAGTGACTTCCCCAAGGTCACTCAGTTAGTAAGTATCTGAGGCTGGAATTGAATTCAAGCCTTCCTGACTCCAGGCCCAGCGCTCTAGCCACTGAGCCAACTAGCTACCTCCTAACTTAAAAACTGGGCATTCGCTTTGTTAAAAGGCAAGTCTGTTGGAGTCATGTCCAAATCTAAAATGCTGACAAAGGCAAAAGTGAGTGGCTGTGATTCTGTGCCAGGAACACTGCTCATGGGGCACCTTGTTGGTGCCGTCTTCCTCTAGACTGGATTTGGGCTGTAGTCAGTCAATACATATTTATTAAGTACTTACTATGTTCCAAGATGGGCACGTAATAGTTGCTGAATTCAAAGTGAATTTTGTCATTTGGGTTTAGGCCCTTTCCTTTGGCCACTAGCGCTTTAAAATTTTTCATTATTGATAGTAATAGTAATAATAATGATTCAACCACTCAATGACTGGCAAGGCAAGACAGAAGCATTTTCTTTTTTTTTCCCCTGCCTGCTTTAGCCAGTGGACCATAGCCCCAAGGCCATGTGAAGTTTGGATTCGGTCAGAGGGCCACACTTGAGGACCTAGAGGGTCATAGGGGTCCTTGAGGCTGCAGGTTCCCCAGCCCTGGCATGGGTATGCTGTCTTCTTGAGCTTCCTCTCTTTGTCCTTTCTCATGGCAATGCAGGCATAGAGCAGTCTCTGGAGGATCTTGTTTGGGAAGTGATACAAAGTTTCACCACAGATGATTCTATTGAACAGTTTAAAATTGTCCTTGGCTTGATCTATTTTTAGGGCTTATGTTCAGACTGCTTTAGCAACATTTAGTTTCAGGATAATTTCCCTTGGTATCATATCTTTCCCTGCAATGATTGATTCTTTTCAGTTCCTATCCTTTTGATTTGCCTCTGTGTTCCTGGCCTGGAGAGCCATAGGAAGAATTAAAGAAAGACATGTTATTAGAAATGAGGAAAATAGCTTTATTTCAAAACTCTGGTAAATAACTTTTTACAGTGGTCTTCAGCAGAAAGATGTATTTATAACTGCAAATACTGCAGATAAGTTATTGACAGTGTGCCTTCGTGTTTCATTTGATTTTTACTTGACTGCTTTTGTAAGACAATAGTGAAGGTCATCTGCTTCATAAAATGTATTTTCTTATTGTAGAACATTGTTAGGTTTGCTGGGTCAGAGATTCTTTTGTGTAACATGCACCTGGTTGAAATAATCATGTTTTATCACATCGATCACAAGATAACTTCCGTCGTGGATTCCTGTTTATTTTTATTTTATAAATAATTAAGGCTGATCTTTCTGTTGCTTTTAAACATTGTAAGGAGCTTAGTGGATCTATAAGGTTCTTTTAACGCTTTGCTTGATACAACAACAAATATTTAATTATTTTCTAGGGAAGACTGATTTCTTTCTTGAAGATGACAAAGCAAGACTGAAGTTTTTCTGTTTAGATAAGATAAGAATGAGGTGTAGGATTGAAGCTTTCCTCTCTATATAAGATCATAGGAAGCTTCGCGCTACAAGTTAACAATGAGGTAAAATAAATCTCTCAGAACTTTTATTTTATCTCTTTTATTGACCACTGAAATAATCTAATTTTCTCAGTTCTTTACTTTACATAAAGCTGTGTGAATGGGCAGCAAAATTCTTCTTTTGCAGTGCTTATTTACTACAGTGTTTCCAGGCCTGGCTTTTATAGTACCCAAGTGTATTTATCTCAAGGGAGTTGTAGAAAATCTCAAAACAAGATTGTTTGCCCCTTTAATTTTATAATGTGTCATGTCTTAGGTTTTCTTCAGAGGAAGGATCAGAAGGGTTGTCATAAAGTCAGTGTTGTGATTAGGAGGTTTGGGAATCAGGGGTTTTGCACTTGCCACAGATTTGTTGGGAAATCTGTTGTTCTTTGAAAGCAAAGGCCCTTTCTTGTTTACTCTGTTCTCTTCTCCATGGATTCCCAAATGAGGGAGGCAAAATACTGTAGTGCTAAGTATTGCCTTTGGAACCAAAGGATTTAGGTTCACCTGTGTGATCTTGGGCTTGGACAGATGTGAGGGAGTTGGCTTCTGTGAACTCTGAGCTTTCTTTCTAATCTAAAATCTTCTGACTTCCATACACCTACCCATCATGCACTGTCAATAATATCTAAATTGAGAAACTCAGAAGCTCTGCCTCTTTGTAGTAAAACGTAGGCCTTTGGAGCACTACCATTCACACCGTGTGTACGCCTGCACGCTCTGCTTTCGTACCTCAGCTTTCCTCACTTGTGAAGTGTAAGAAGCATGCCTGGTGAGTTATGCAACAATAGTATGCTCAATCAGGCCGCACCATCAACCATCTGTAACACATGTGGGACCCCAAATGTCAGCCAGGAAAAGCCCCTCGATGGCCTGGTGAGTTACAAAGCTCACTTACTTTGCACTTGAGCAGTAGTCAGAGCAGGGCTTAGAATCGTGTGTCATGACTAGGCTTGATGATTTAACAAACTTGGGAGAAAGATTTAGAAGTAGTAGGGTTGGGACAGAGACTACTAGAAAGTGAAACACTCAGAACTGACAGTTAATTGTAGGGGCAGCAGAATCCCCAGCTCTGAGCTCATCACAGCCTAGCACAGTAATTATGCTTGATAATGATGGCCCTGAGCAAGGGAATGTTAAATTATTGTGGCTATGCCTCTGTTTGAGAAGGCAGACGATTATGTAATCAATTCTAGGACGATTTCTATAGGAAAAAAAGGATTCCTTGTAAAGTAATTCCTAAACAACACCCTCTATATGAGGAAACTGGGGCTCAGATGGTTTAGCTAACTTGTCTAAGGGTCGTGTAGCTAATGAAGAAGTAGGAATCAACTCAAACTTTCTCAGTTTGGGCCCAGTACTTTTTCTGCTATATCATGCTTAATGATATGAAATTCTGGATGACTGGAGGTATTTCTGCCATTCCCTCTATCCGTCATATCAATTAAATGGAATATTATCATCATTAGTCGAATGTGTTGGTAATCAAAAGAGTTTGGCTTGACTGTCGACTTAGGAAAGACCAAGTAGGGAAAAGGTCTGTGTCGCCTAGATTTCAACATGGCGCTTGTCCAAAGTATGTGTGTGTGGGACAGACAGTACAGGTAGACACCGAGAACCAGAGCTAAACGGGAGAACATGCTTTGGATTGCTTTCAGGAAAGCACACAGCTCCTTTATCGACCCATGGTTCCCATGGTCACCGTCGTCATGTCATTGGTATCCTCTTTGAGAATGAAGAATGAGCAAAACCTTCCCTTGAAAACACAAGTCCATCTTTTCAATACTAACATTCTACCAGTATTGCTATGTAGTAAGACATGTAATACAACTCTCTGCAAAGAAGTAAAAATTAATATCATAGAGAGAGGACAAAGGAGGGGCACAAGATGAGTAAGAACAGATGTCTGCAATGTGTAACTAACTAGGATAGGAGTAAGAGGTGTAGTCAAGGAATTGTATGATAGAGAAGATGGGATGGTTACATGGCAAGAATGAGGCATGATACTGGTGGGCAGGTAGATTTGTCTACTAGAGCCCTCATGGTGTCAGGAGAAAGAGCAGAAGGCCTTCAGCAATCACCTCTAACAAACTTTTCAGGAAACGTCAGTAGATGTTGCACAGGATAGACAGGTATGGATTGTGATCTGCATCAGTGGAGGGAACTCTGTAAGCGAGGGGATCATTAATCCATTTGAGTAATTAAGAGAGCATTACTGTTACAATCTGAGCCAGGGTGCCATCGGGTTTGCCTGACACTTGAAAAGATATACTTCCAGGGAAATCGATAGGTATAGCAGGATCACTTACTAGTTCAGGGCAGTATCACATACTAGGAATCATCTTCAAGAAAGAAATCAGTCTTCCCTAGAAAATAATTAAATATTTGTTGTTGTATCAAGCAAAGCGTTAAAAGAATCTTATAGATCCACTAAGCTCCTTACAATGTTTAAAAGTAACAGAAAGATCAGCCTTAATTATTTATAAAATAAAAATAAACAGGAATCCACGACGGAAGTTATCTTGTGATCGATGTGATAAAATATGATTATTTCAACCAGGTGCATGTTACACAAAAGAATCTCTGACCCAGCAAACCTAACAATGTTCTACAATAAGAAAATACATTTTATGAATTTACCATGCTGGCATTGTGAAGTAGATAGAGAAATTGGAGTAGAAGTGTGGTTTGGAAGGAGGCAGGACCAGACAGATTGGCAGTACTGATCTCTCTGGGCTGTCTGACTCTTGGTAAAGTATCAGATTTAAATGATCAGACCAGGGTCTAGGTAGCTCTGGGCAAGAATGATTGCCAAAATCTTGTCTAGGAGCAGAGCAGTAGATGAATGTGGAAATTGCATCTATATCTGTCCCAGATGAGCAGGGGAATAGGAGCAGGAAGCTGGGTCAGAGGCCAAGCCCACACTGGAAATTGTAGCTGTATTTGGCTCGAAGTGAGATCTTACTGTAAACCCTTTGGAAGAATTACAATATACAGTTACTGTTCTCTGCATACTCAGCGATGCCAGAGGGGTTATGTGACTTCAGCAAGAGTGCCCATTTCTTTTTAAGCTCTTCTCCTCTCTCTGGAGGCACAAGGTGTAACTTGTGGATCATAAAAATGGATTCATTCACCAAATTATTCCACTCAGGACATGTTCCTGAAGTGAGAACACCCATTCCACACAGCTGCCTCACTGCCTGCCACATTCTACATTTTTTTCCACTGCTGTCTACTTTCCTTTGGTGGAACTCAGTTATAGAAACAGTTTCAAAAAATGATTCCTAAAAAGCCTTCTTAGAACAAACAGGCCAGGAAACAGTTGTCATTGTTTAAAAGTGGGAGGAGAAGATGGAAGCAATGTTGGAAAAAAAAAAAAGAACCACCGATAGGAATGCTGGTTGTCTCAGAATCCAGCCAACTTAACATCTGTAGGCCGACACAATTAGACTTCTACTTTAGAGTATGTGACTGTTGATTCCTAGCTGTGTTCCACAAAGATAGATCAAAGTTGCTTTTTATTTTTTGTCATTTAAATAGGTAATCCAGTGGGTATCCTGTGCAAACTTTAGCTGTATTCTTCAAGGAACTTTTCTTTTGTGCTGTATGGTTTAAAAGTAGGTGGGAGGCAGGAGAACCTGGACCCAAGTTCATTCACTAATTAGCTGAGTGATTTAATGCTATTATTTACTTTTTCATTGATAAAGTGGGTATATTAACAGACTCTATGCTCTTCTTAGGGTCATTGGAAGTACTAATAAATAATAGTGCTATGAAAAATGTAAGGCTATAATCAGATAGATTGCATTAACTATTTAGACATCAATCCACATTTTGGTCCACAGTGCAGTGTAGATATGGTAGCAATAATTGATATTATTCTACATCACCTACCTAGTTAAACCGTACACTAAAAAGGAGGAGATTCATTCAGTCTTCCTGAAGATGCTTGGAATTCCTGCCAGAAGCGTGGCCGCTTTGACCAAGGATGGCTTCATTTCAAACTGGTTATCAAGCTAACTTCTCTAAGTAGCTCCATCCCATCATCTGTGAATAAGTCTGAAAGCTGTGTCTTTTTAGTTTGCAGCTAGGTAAAATAAATATGTTTGGACTTTAATGATTGCTTTTCTTTTCTCATGGTAAAGCAAATTTATGAATAAAGTGGAAGTAATTTACCAGCTTTGTGAAATTTACTCTGTTCTTTTACCCTCAGGTGACCTGAATGCACAGCCACGTAGTATCACTGGCCCAGGGCCTGAGACTAGCTCCGTGGCTGAGGCAAAATTGTTCAGCCTTAACGTGGCAGTGGCATTCATATTCTAAGAGCATCAGAAGGTGCCTTTGAACTGAAATGTGTCGCAGAGATCCTGTAATAAGGTTTATAAAGAGAAGTGGACTTATGTAATAGTTCATAGGACATGATTTATTTGCCAGGGCATTTATTTTCCAGGATAGCTAGGCTGTGTCTCAAAGGGTCATATGGGTGGTATGAATTTGTCTTTTAGTGGATTGCTTGCTGAAAACCTGAGCTACTTTTTATCTGTGAAAGAGAGACCAATTTTATTAATGAAGGCACTTTACTATTAAGATCACCTGATATATTGAATAATCCTTATTGCTGCTGCTTATGTCATATCATTCTGAACGTCATTAAGGATGAAACCAAGCTTGAAATGCAATTTATTAAAAGTGGTTTGTAATACTTTTTTTAGTGTTATGCTTTCTGGAGCTGGTGTTGAAGATAAACAGGAAAACATGTTTGACAGTTTTATATTTTAAGAGTGTAAGTAAAGTTTTGTGAGTATTTGTGTCTGTGTAGTTGAGCATTTTTTTGAACATGGAGAACATTACAGATTGTCTTCTAAGAGTATTTGTAATATGAAACATTTTAAAAAATCCATATGATAATTAGGAGCTGAGGCTATATGAGCATGTGACTTACTAACAGATAAGATCATAGGATTTAAATGAAGGGGCATCAGAGATCATTCAATCCAACCTCATTGGTTTGTAGATAATAAAAATAAAGCCAAGAGAGGTGAAATTATTTACTGCAGGTCTCATAGCTGGTTAGCAATAGATCCAGGATAAGAGGCCAGGTTACCTTACTCCCTGACCATCTCTTTTCCAAGTTGTACCTCATGTAAATTATACCATTTTTGAGAAGTACACAATACTTAATTATATTATCTTTAATTATTTCATTTGTATTAATCTCTCCTCAAATGGATTGTAATCTGTGAGTGGGCAGAGACCACACAAAACGTTTAATACAGTATGAACAGTTGTTTATTGTTTCTTTATACTCTTACACAATACTAACAGAGCATGCTGATCCCCAGCATGTGCTTGAACTGTGAATGGCTGGGTTGAGAAGCTGGGGAAAGGGCCACTGCAGCATTTCTGATTCTCTCCTTCTTACGCTCTGCCCATATTCTACCTTTTTGCCAGCTGACTTTTAACAATTAATAAAGGATTTCTTTGTCATTTTGCTCAATTTTAATGGGAACATAGTGGTTCTTTGTGGCTAATTCAACTTTCAGGACCTCATTTTCCTTATCTGTAAAATGAGAGGGTGATGCTTATTGACAGCTGAATAACTAACTCTTAAATCTAAATAACTCTAAATAATTTATGGTTCTGAATCTGTGCTTCTAGAAAATCCCCTCTTTCTTGGTTCTCCTTGCCTGTCCTTTTCTGGATCCTCCAGATCACACCCTCTAATTGTACTAGTCCATCAGTGTTCTCTCCTGGGCCCTCTTCCCTTCTCCCTCTATGCTGCTTCACCTAGTGATCTCATCAGCTCCTACGGATTTAATTACCATCTCTATGCTGATGATTCTCATATCTGCCTAACCCTCCTTGATCACTCTGCTGACCCCCAATCCCTCCTCTCTGTCTGTCTGTCAGACATCTTGAGCTGGATATGCACTAGACAATTTAATTTAGTATGTCCAAAACAGAACTCATGATCTTTCCCCCAAAATCCTCCCCTACTCCAAACTTCTCAGTTACTCTTGAGGGCACTACCAATCCTCACAGTCCCCCAGACTCACAACCTAGGAGTCATCCTGGATTACTCACTCTCTGTCAGCCCCATATCCAATATATTCCCAAGGCTGTTGATTTTGCTTTTTTTTTTTTTTTTTTGCTTTTTGGTGAGGCAGTCAGAGTTAAGTGACTTGCCCAGGGTTACACAGCTAGTAAGTCAAGTGTCTGTCTGAGGCTGGATTTGAATTCAGGTCCTCCTGACCACAAGGGTGGAGCTCTATCCATCACGTCACCTAGCTGCCCCTGTTGCTTTCACCTTTGCAGCATCTCTCGAACATGTCTCCTTTTCTCGGATGCTGCCACCCCTCCAGTGCAGGCTCTCATCACCTCACATCTGGACTATTGCTACAGCCTGCTGGTAGGTTTGCCTGCCTTGAGTCTCTTCCTCACTCTGGTCCATCCTTCATTTCGTAGGAAATGATTTTCCAAAAGTGCAGGTTCTACCTGTTGCCTCCCTATTCAACAGACTCTGCTTCCCAATCACTTCTAAGCTCAAATACATAATCTTCTGCTTGATGTTCAAACCTCTGCGTAGCTTGTAGGTGTTTTACTGTTGGAATCACCCAGTGTATTATATTAAATACTCTTTATTGCTTCTGCTTACATCATATTGCTCTTTGAATATCATTAAGGATGAAACCAAGTTTGAAATGCAATTTATCAAAAGTAGTTTTTAATACTTTTTAAAAATTTTCATGGTATACTTTCTGTAGCTGGAGATCTTCCTACCTTTCCAGGCTTATACCTTATTCCCTGCCATGTAATATTTGATAAATGACACTGACCTCCTTGCCGTTCGGTGAATAAGACACTCTGTCTCTTCTGCTCGAGGCCTTTTCTTTAGCTGCTTCCTGTGCCTGGAATGCTCTCCCTGCTTACCTCTGCTTTTTTGCTTTCTTCAAATCCCAACTAAAATCTTACCTTCTACAGAAGGTACAACCCATCTTAATTCTAGCGCCTTCTCTTCTTTTAATTATTCCTGCTTATCTTGAATATAACTTGTATGTACATATTTGTTTGTTGTCTCTTCCATTAGATTGTGAGGTCTTTGAGGGAAAGGCCTGTCTTGCCTTTTTTTTTTTTTAATATCCCAAGCACAAGAGGCAAAGCCAAGATGATGGAATAAAGGCAGGGACTCGCCTGAGCTCTCCCCCAAACCCCTCCAAATACCTTTACATGATGACTCTAAACAAGTTCTAGAGTGGTAGAACCCACAAAAAGATGGAGCGAACCAGTTCTCCAGCTAGAGACAACTTAGAAAGTCAGCAGGAAAGGTCTGTCTCACCTGGGTGAGAGTGGGGCACACCAGCACAGCCCCAGCCACAGCAAACCAGGAACAGGACTTGGGAGCCACTGAGCAAGTATTGGTAGCAAAAAACAGAGTGAAAGAAATTTCTAGCTCAAGACAACTTAGACCATTGGCAGGAAAGGTCTGTTGCACCAGGTTAAGAGAGGAGCATCGTCCAGCTCAGGCTGTGCCAGCATAGACCTGACCACAGTAAACCAGGAGCAAGCCTTGAGAGTGATTGAATCAGCAGTTGCAGTAGCAGTGGCTGCGTCTGGAGCTTTCAGCTCCCAGAGACTAATGGAATCAAATAACTGGTCTTGGATCCGGTTGCTTGTCCTGGGTGGCAGGCCCAGGGTGAGGAGGAGCACTAGCATAGCAGAGCTTGCAGCCACAATGGAGTGAGGACCATCCTCACAGTTCTAGGACAGAAGAGAGCACTTGTGGTCACTCACAGACCAGAGCACAGACTGGGAGAGTAGGAAACACCTCTCCTTAGATTGTACCACTTTGGAAGAACTGAAAACTTATAGGTCCCTAGAGGTGTCTCTGAAAACAGCTGCATAAAACCTCTGAAGCTTGGGACAGTGCACCCTCCACCCTGGAAGCAGAGCCCTACCTTAACAAAGAGTTAAAAGTCAAGTAATATGTTGGGAAAATGAGCAAACAACAGAAAAAATTCAGACTGTAGAGAGTTACTATGGTAACAAGGAAGATCAAAACACACCCTCAAAAGAAGATCACAAAGTCAAAGCTCCTACATCCAAAGCCTCTAAGAAAAATATGAATTGGTCTCAGGCCAAGGAAGAGCTCAAAAAGGATTTTGAAAATCAAGTAAGAGAAGTTGAAGAAAAATTGGGAAGAGTAATATCCCAAGCACTAGCACAAATGCCCAGCATATAATAGGTGCTTAATAAATGCTTAGTAACTGATTGTGGGAGGAAAATATTTGCAACCTCTCTCTTTTCTGCTTCTAGATAGGATGAGAATATGATGCTTCCTTTCATCCTTATGAAAGTGAAGAGGAAGGCCAGTCTCATTACGTATACATGTAAAGAAGAGAGACTCAGGACAAAAAAGTATTTTCATATACACACATATACATATCTATATACATATATTTGTATTTTAAAGATACCCACACATATGTCAATTCTTATCAAGTGGTAAGCTTTTGAATAAGGTTGGACTAATTGCCTCCAGGGTCCTGATTTTATAAGTCTCTGCTTATTAACAGAGTCACTCTGAAGAACCTTGGAGGCATTCAGTTTTATTACCTATTAGACTATCAAGTTAAATTAATTATCTTGTGAATGACACTGCCCATACCAGGCAGGAAATTCAAAAATTGATGTCTTCATGTAGCTTTTTAGTCCCTTCCTAATATACCTATCTCCACAGAGCTTCAATACACAGTTTTGGATTAGGATAAATTAAGAGGAGAGTGAGGCCAAATGTACTTTTTCACACTTCACTTTTACATTATGACCAGTTGGGAAGGAACTATCAATGCTCCCTTTTGAGATTTCAAGGTTGTGTTGGCCCACTGTGGGAATACAGTTGAGAAAAAAAAAATTGTAATAATATCCTGTAGACTTCATGTGGTGGAGTAGAGAGAATATTAGACTATCAGGGGTAAGGAACCTGCAGCCTCCAGGCCACATGTGGCTTTCTAATGTCCTTAGGTGCAGCTTTTTTGACTGAGTCCAGGTTTTACTGAACAAATCCTTTTATTAAGGGGATTTGTTCTGTGGAGTTTGGATTCAGTCAAAGGGCCACACTTGAGGACCTAGAGGGCCACATGTGGCATCAAGCCTGCAGGTTCCCCACCCCTGGACTAGATACACAAAAGGTTTGGTTCAAGGCCTCATTTGTCACTTACTGTGTGACCTTGGGTAAAGCATTGTATTTCTCTGAACCTCAGTTTCCTAATCTGTAACGTGGGAATGGTACTTCCCCTGTCTATCTGAGACAGTTATTTTGAGAGTCAAGTGAGATAATATGTGGTTGATTCACCAACTTCATTATCCCTCTGACATAGGTGTGTTTTGGGACAAAACATATTATCGTTTTAACATTGGGTGAAGTAGGATGTTAAGTGAATCATATTGACAAACCAGTGATATATGAACTTGACATCTGATAAAAATTTTCACTCATAACTTGGAAAGCCAAGAAGTTTTCATCCAACCTTTTTTTTTTTAACCTTCTAGGAAGGAGACCAACCTGCAATGCAATTAGTGCATAATTTTGTGTTACTTGCCTTTTGCAGAAATAGAAACTTAACAAATTTTATGCAGGCCACTGTATTTAGATTTGCATTGTAATTCTTAAATTTGGTCTTAGAATGAACAGATTTATCTTTTACTCCAAAAATTTGAGGTTGAAGAGGTAATGACAGAAGGAGAAGAGGAAGACTTCTGAAGTTCCTGAAATGATGCAAATACAGTCGTCAACTTTGTTTATAAATGAGGTCACCTCTGGTTTCTGCCTTGTATTTTGTCTTGCCTTTACAAAGTGATTGCATATTGCTTTTTTCTTTGTTTTTCCTAACCTAGGAGCTTCAAAGAAGCTTTATACCAACATTGCTTTTGTTTGATAGTAAACAAAAAGGAATGCTTTCCATTGTAGAATCTGGTTTCCTCTACTTTCAATTTCTTTTTCCTGTAAGTCTACTGTCTTCCATTTCCTGAAGAATCCTTTCTAATATACTGGGTCAGGCAGGTCTCCTTTACTCAGAAATCTTCAGTGAGTTTCCTCCTTAGTAAAGTCCAAACACCTTGGCTCCTGCCATCAAGGAAAACTAGAGTGGGAAAACGGATATAATTTATGTCTTCAGTAAAACTCTCTAACAGACATTTTAACTTTCAGAACCCTATTTGTTGTGTGTTGTGTTGTGTGTGTGTGTGTGTATTTAAACTTTAATCTCTAATTGCAGGAAAACTCTTTTCAAAAGGAATTTTAAGTTTTAGGAAGTTGGTTGGATTGTTGGCCACATGTGGCCTCGAGGCTGCAGGTTTCCCACCCCTGTTAGTTTAAAGGAGCTTTATGGGTTCGTTAGGATGGGGCACTGACTAGGGAACCATCTTTGGAATCAGGAAGGCAGGGGTTTGGGTCCTGCTTCTGAAACATAAGAGCTGTGTTACCATGGTCAAGTTATATTAACCTCTCAATATCCTGGACATTTCTTTAAGACTCTCATAAACTTGAAGCTGCATATCTGCCTCTGGAGGGAACTTCCACACAAGGAGTTTCCTACACAGATGAAATCACAAATCTGCAAAAATTACGCAATGCTCTTAAGTTTAAATAGGATAACAGGAGGTGAAAACAGTCCACAAATAGGCAAAAGTGTGTTTTGTAGAAAATAACTCATATCATGCCTACTGTGGACTGCTAGGTGGTGCAGTGGATAGAGCGCTGGCCCTGGAGTCAAGGCGAGAAGACTCCTCTGAGTTAAAATCTGCCCTCAGACACTTAGTATCTGTGTGACCCCGGGCAAGTCACTTAACCCTGTTTGCCTCAGTTTCCTTATTTGTAAAATGAGCTGGAGAAGGAAACGGCAAACCATTCCAGTATCTTTGCTAAGAATATCCCAAACAGGGTCACAAAGAGTCAGGCATGACTAAAATTGACCAAATAACAACAAAATGACCACTGTAGAGAAGCGAAGTAATGATGGCCTCAAATTGTATCTATATAGTTTCAGGTTAAACATTAGCTTTAAGAAAATCAAGAGGGGCATTTAGCTGCTTGAGGTCATGGAATTTCTTACAGCAGAGTCTTAAAATAGTTCTGCACAACCAACTGCCATCCTCATTTATTTAGACCTCAGATGATTCCATTAGGGTTTTGTGGAGGATTCCATCCCGGTATATGAAAATAGAGTGCTAGCTTCTCTGTCTGTAATCTTTGTGCCTATATAAACTGTATAGCCTATTTTCAGTTAAAAAGAGATCTGTAAAGGTGATGGATAGGGGTGCCATTCCTCCCACCCCTGAAAAAAGAGAAAATACTTGAATTATTGCAGTAGATCAATTAGGTCGTGGTTAATAAGGCCAGCTGGGAAGGTTAGCTCAGAATCCATTCATCTTTGTTAAAATGAAGGGTTTATCTTTAATTTAGGGGAGAGTCAGAATGGTGTGATTCCAAGTCTTTATTCTCTTCCCTTTTTAGTCTTCTCTTTTGCCTACAGATCCTTCCATGGTCCATGTAAGTGACTTTGAATATTCTGCACTGAGTATAAAATGATTCAGTAGCAGAAGAGAGTATTTGTAGGGATTGGAGTCAGTTTTATCTGTTTACCTACCTCCTTCTTGATTTAGCCTTTTTTAATGGATTTTTAAAAATCGTTGTTAAAAAATGCCTAGAAGAAGAAAAGAAGTTCAAAGAGGGAGACAGACAAGGAGGATTGCTTTGAAATTGACGTGTTGGATTTATTACATATTTTTTAAAACGAGCTTAAAGCTTCAAAGTTTTGTACACAGTCCTATATTTCATATGCAATACAATAACAAAAAGTGTTATTATTCATTGATAAATGTAGTTAAAATTTCTCATTATAGCAGAAGTTTAGGGCTAATGTATGGTGTTAGTTAATTGGTTCAGTAGGAATCTCTAAGGTAAGAGTTAGCCATAGTCCAAAGTATGGTATAAATTTAGAATTCCATGAAATGAGCTAAAATATATTCATGTAATTAGGGTTATAGTGTTTGGAACTGAGTTATGGTGGATGTGGTTTAAAACTATTTTGCTGTGGAAGTCATGGAAAATGCTGAGGTGTTGGGAGAAAAATCAAGCCGAGTTCTATAGTTAAGTCCTCTTGTTACCCGTGTATCTCATTCAAGGCCTTAACATTTCAGAATCAAAGAATCATGAGGACGTTGGAAGGGACCTCAGGATCCGTCTGATCTACCCTGCATTATTTATATGGTGTCATTTTTAAATCTATTGGAAGCGATTTTTTCCCTCTTGATTATCCAGTGCTTCATAATCTGTAAAATAAAGATATTGACATAAAGGAAGAGTGAAAAGTCTGAGAAAAAAACCTTGAAGTGAATGACCATAGCTAAGCGGCAAGAAAAGGAAGGGAGAACCTATGAAAGAGATAGTATCAGGAGGAGTTAGAAAGGTAGGTAAAGATTCAGTCATAAAAACTAGAGGAGGCAAATGTTTCAGGAAGGAAAGAATGGTCAGTAATGTCATTGTAGCAGAGAAGTCAAAGAGAAGGAAAACCGAGAAAAGGCTCTTATGTTTGGTGATTAGGTTTTCCCTGGCTGCCATATGGAGCACTTCACCTGCGAACCATGAACTTGATTTTTAAAAACTATCAATGTTTTGATCATTGTATTTCAATACACTTGATTTCCTTTGTAATCTTATGCATTTTATGCATTCAAAAACATTATTCTGAGAAAGGGTCCATGACAGACATAAAAATTGAGAAACTCTGGTCTATAGAGTAGTTCTGTTGGAATGGTGAAAGGAGAAGCAAGATTGCAGTGGATTAAAGAATAACTGGGTGGGGGAAGCTGCTGTACTATTTTGAAAATTTTGATTATAAAAAGGAAAGAAGATCATAGTTTAAAGAAAGAGCAAGCAGAGTTGAGGGTCGGCTTTTTTTAATTTTATTTTAAATAGAGGAGGCTTGGGCAAATGACAAGCCACATAAGAGAGGCAGAAAATGAAGATGAAGGATGGAAGTATCCAAAGACGGAGGATTATCTTAGAACAGAAAAAAATCGAGTCAGTCAGTAAGCATTTATTATGCACTTGCTAGGTCCCGGGCTGTGTATGATGAAAGGGAAAAGACAGTCTCTGCCCTAGAAGAGCTCCCAGTCTAATGGGGAAGACAACATGAACACAGCTGTGTACGAGCAAACTACATAGAGAATATAGTGGAGATAATCAGCAGTGGAATGGGATTTGGCACTAAGGGGAACTGAGAAAGGCTTCTTAGAGTATCTGGGTTACAGAGAATAACTCAGGTGGTGACCAAGCTCACCAATTTTATCCATTGATCTTTATAGCTTGGTACTTAAGTTTACTGAGTTGTCATCCTTCCTTTGTTGAGCCAAAGCAAGCACTTGGACAGTCTGTTCCAAGTTTTGTAGACTAATGCAGCCTTCATAGAGTGCAGTTCCATTGATTGATAAGGATTCTTATCTCCTCACTTCTTGAAGGAAGAGTCTCAAGAGACTAATAATGCCAAAGGCAAGGCAAAAGAGTTTTTTTGGCAGTATTTCAAAGAGCCTTCTTCTTAGAGAGTGCATCATCTATGTATTGGACAACTCTTATGGCTTTTTGTAAGGTAAAAACAAAAAAACCAGTGAAATGCTGTCTTTAAGTAGATATAACAAAGAAATTGAAAAGAGTGATATGAACTTATGAAATATTCATAGACAGAAACTGGAAAAGAAAATATTTACAGAGTTCCCATATCCAGTGTATGCTCGTAACTACTATGTTTTCCTAGAAGTGTATCCAGCTTTATATTTATTCTCTTAGAAGCATCCTAAGATCATAGCTTTTAATCTTAGAGGTCATCTAGTCCCCTCTCATTTTATATATGAGGAAACTGAAGCCCAGAGAAGTAATAGTCACACAAGATAGTGGGGAAAAGCAACATTCAAATCCAGCACTATTTCTGCTGTACAATGAAGGTTAATAATAACTGTATTATTATTGAAGATTTGAAGAGAGAGTTTCTACTTTGAGCACCCACCAAACAGCAGGTGCAGTTCACAAATCATTCATTGCCTGTACCACTGAATTTCTAACATCTGGCCCAGAGAGTACAGGTTTGCTCGGATTGCAAGGGTAGACAGACTCAGGATCATGTTAGTGCAATACCGTGGCCTTGCTTCTATTTGATACACTAAGTTTGTAATCCCATTTAGTTAAAACATTAATGATATAGCTGCAGCCCAATCTCCTGGGCAGTTACTGTCTCCCAGTGAGAGGATAAGATCTAACTCCACGAATCATCTATTTTTCCTTCCCACTGTGCCTCTGGGCTCTATATTACAAACAAAAGTCAAGCAAAATTGTATTCAGTGCCTAAGCTGTCCCATTTTCTGTACCACTCTACTCCTTAGGGGTGCCTTTCCCTTCCTCTTTTCAAAACCTACTCTCAGGATAAGTTAAAAAATGTTGCTCCTTTTTCTTTTTCTTTTTTTTTTTACATCACTGCCCATCACTCTGCTCATAGAATCTCCCTTGTAACAAAGAAGTACGGTTATGGAAGACAAAATGAGTATGTTGCATTGACCATGTCTGAAAATATATACCATCTTCTCCAGCTGTAGTCCATCACTGCACAAAGAGGAAAGACATACTTCACCACTATTCCTTGAAGTGAAGATTGGTCGTTGATTACAGTTCCTATCAGTCATTTCTCTCTGTTGTGTGAATTTCTCTATTATGCAGAGATAATGATGTTTTCATTCACTACTTAATTCATATGGTTGTAAATAAAACATTGCAAGGAGCTATTTAAATGTGACTCACTGTTTTTATGCTACCAAGGTTATTAACCTTTAAAACTTTATCTCATACTTCTTCTAAGAGTCAGTCTCATTGCTGACTTTTTAACTTCTGGTGGAAGGATGAAGTGGGGTGTGCCGTGAGAGAAGCAGCATGTGTCGTATTTGGTCTGGCCACATGAGACATTGCTGGAAGGCAGCATGAGGATAGGAGGCAGGGGGTGGAGATTCCACCTCTGCCACCGACGTGTTATGTCACCTTGATCCCCATTAATTCAAAAGAATTCCTTCTAATCAGGGGACTGTTCTTCAGTATTCCCAGCACTCATCCTGCACCATAGTACATGCTGCATAAATACTTGCTAAATTGCATTGAATTGCAAGTGATTGAGAGAGCTGGCAAGCCTTTGTATTTTAAGCTACCTTTGTGTCTCTTTGGGGGTTCTAGAGTGTTAAATGATTGTATATAGTATAATAATGTTGCATATAAAGGATTTAGATTATTGAATCAGAACTGGGCACCCAAAGGTGAAAGGTACAGGGTTTTGACTGAAAATAAAGAGGAAAACATTCTTATTGATTAGAACTGTCCAGTAATAGGGGAAATTGAGTTAAAAGTGGGATGTGGGAGAAGATGATAGGTTTGTGAGGAGAGAATTCCCTTTCCTTGAAGGCGTGTAGGTAGTGGACCAGACTTTTCTTGGGATGTTGCAGCACATAATATGGTATTAGAGTTTGCAGCAGATGGCCTCTAAAATCACTTCTGTTGCTGGGACCCTCTGATTCCGTGTTTTTCAATGCTTCAAAAAGTAATGGTCATTAATGCTAATTTTGTGGTTAATCCCATCTGTAGTGCTTTGTCTCTCCTTTAAAAACTGCTATGCTCATTGTTTCTGAAGTTTCCCTAATTTGCAAATCTCAAAATACTTTTGCAATAGTTTTTGCTTTTAATGTGTAATGATGTAAATGGAGACCATGGGATAGTGCAGTTCCTCATATTTGTTCTATGATCATTACAGATCTGGGTTTAGGATGGAGGAACCTTTCTTGCTGCCTATTTACTTTTTACTTCTAGCATTAAATCTGTTCATCATTGTGGCTGAATATCAGCTTCTTGGTAATGAATTAATGAAGAATTTTATTCAGAGATTCTCTGAACATACAGACTTGATTGCTTTCTAGATAGGCTAAACCACACATGTCTACAAAGCAAAATACTGTAATGTAGCTTAATAGCCTTGAATAGCCATAGAATGCCAGCAGCTTACTTTCCATAAGCGAAAACCACAGTGTGTTTCTTACCATCTTATAATTGCTTTTTAAAAATGTGATGTCAGTCAATGCAATAGACAGAATGTCCAGGAAATTTCTAAGCAAAATTCTCCTCGACACAAGGGCTTTCGTGAAGTTTATTCCAGTGGTGACCACTAGGTAATTTCTGAGAATTGTTATCAAGGCCATTGAATAGAAGATCCAAAACCTAATTTTTATTTCATTCAAATGTGCCTGTATTATATACAGTTTCTGTATAGGATATTGACGTTAAAATATTAAACTGTCATTTAAATTTTTTTCCTCTTTCCTGCCTTTCTGAAATGTCCTTTTTTTCCTACCCATCCGTATCATTTCCATTCCTCAAGATTTAGCTGAAATCTGATAGCTTTTTTTCCCCCAGTCCTTATCCTTCCTGACTTCTCTACAACATTTGACACTACTGAGCAACCTTTCCATGTAGACATTTTCTCCTCACTGGGTTTCAGTGACAGTATTTTCTCTTGTTTTCCTACTGCATCTGATTCCTTCCTGACTATTTTCTTCTCAGTCTTTTTTCAGTCTTTCCTCCACGTGGATCCTAAAGTAATACCTGGAAAACACATAGTGGGTGCTCTGTTATCACTGGTTTCAAGCATAAATTCCTCTGTTCAACATTTAAAACCCATTTCATTTTGGTTCCAAACTTCCTTTCCTTTTTATACATTTCTTTTCTTTACACACTCTACAATTCAACTAGACATTTTTCCCATTTTTTACATACAACATTTTGCATCCCAACATTTTTACATGCAACATTTTGCATCCTGTCTCTCAACGCATTCCCCTCTGCCTGGAGTGCACTCCTTCCTCACTTCCACCTAGGCTGTCTGATGCCACTTCAAATACTCTACAAATCTATTATCTTTATTGACAGTAAGCTACACTGGAGGAAAGAGAATGATCAAATAAGCAATAGGGCTACTTCTCTTGGGAGTGGAGAAGAGACAGCCTTGTGATAACAAGTGTGAAGTTGAAGGCTAAGTTGTTCAACTCTTTATTGGGGGGTAAGGTCTTCCCTCCTTTGACAAGTTCAGATGAGAGTGGGGTTCAAGTATCACCTGTTCCTCCCACCCCTTCCTCCTTGTTGCATATACTTGATAATAGGATTCAGAGGATACATATGTGCCTTCTCATCTTATTAGAATGTAAGCAATTTATCCTTGTTTGGTCCCTTATCATATATTGTTCATTCGTTATTTACCTTTTTATGTTTCTCTTAACTCCTGCCTTTAACTTCAGAGTTTTTACATAGTTCTGGTTCCCACCCCCCCTTAAAGAATGCTTGGAAGTCCTTGATTTCATTAAATGTTGATTTTTCCCCTCTATAGGCTCATACTCAGATTTATCAGGATAGCTTATTCTTGGCTATAGGCCTTTCACTTGCTTTTTGGAATGCTGTTTTCTAAGGTTCTCTGTTCTTTTGTAGTGATAGCTACTAAATCATGTATGATTCTGACCGTGGCACCTTGGCACTTTAATTCTTTCTTTCTAAGTGTTTGTAGTGTTTTCTTTGACCTGGCAGCTCTGGATTTTGACTACTATGTTTTGGGACTTTTCATTTTGGGTTTTTTTTAAGGAGTTAATGAGGAGATTCTTTATATTTTCATTTCACCCTCTGGCTCAAAGAGATCTGGGCAGTTTTCTTTCAAAATTTCTTAAAATATGATGTGTAGGCTCGTTTTTGGTCATGGTGTTCACATCGTCCAACAATTCTTAATTTTTTCCTCGTTGATCTGTTTTCCAGGTCTGTTATTTTTGCTGTGAGATACTTCACATTTTCTTCTCTTTTTTTTCTATTCTTTTGCCTTTGTTTCAGTTTTTCTCAGTTGGAGTCATTGGCTTCTGTTTGGTCCATTCTCATTTTCAAGTAGTTTGTGGAGTGGGTGAGGTTTTGCCCCCTTTTTGCCAAGGTGTTATAATTCTCTTTCTTCTATAACTCTTAATTACTTTCCAGTTTTTTTACTCTAATGTTCTTATTACTTTGGATAAAACATACACACACACACACACACACAGAGCATTTTAAAACTCTGACTTCATCCCTGGCAATAAATCTAGTTGAATTTGTGGCCAAACTATTCTTTAAGGCATTGTTTGTAGATGTTTTAGGTCATTCTTTTCTTCTGGGTTTGTATTTCAATAAGTCCTTGTTGACACGGTCTTTATGATGAGATTCTTTTTTTGCTTATTCTTCCAGCCCACCTTCTGACTGTGGGCTTAACTAAGACCAGGCTCAGCACGTTTCTGGAGGGACTGTCTGGATTGGTCCTGTTGCTGTTTTCGTGGGGATATTGGGTGTTGTGTTATTACAAGGTGTTAAGAACAGCTTAGACTGGAGACGTGCAAGCTTTCTGGGCTCCTTAATTGGCCTGATCCAGGGCGAAGTGTGATTGATACCTTTCCTAGTTGGAGCTTTGGGGTGGCTCTGAGACTGCTACTGGACTCTCCTCTATCGACCACCTGGAAAGCTTTGCTGGATCAGAGTGACAGAACTGTAGGCGTTCCTTTAGTTCGGAATTCCTGCCCTGGTTGTAGCTCTGCAAGCTTCAGATTGGGTTAGAAGCTGGAACTAAGAGCCCATTCTGTTCCTGGAGTCTGAGACACCCCGTGCCTGCTTGCTTCTGCACTTCTACATCGCTGAACCTCAATTTCTTTTTACCTCTTAATGCCACCATGGGTGCAAGGCATTTCTTCACTCTTTCCTGGACCTGTGATCCAGGACTGGGTAGTGGGTAACAAAGCTTACAGTTGGCTCCTGCTCTCATACCCTGTGGTGCCCTCCTGATGGGGGCGGGGCCCAAGCCAAGATCTTCACCCTTTGCCCCAAAAGGGAATCTGACTCACAGGCCCCAGACCCTCATCTCCCTTTGAAAGCCTTAGGCTCCCTTTTGTCTACAGGCCCCAGAAAGGCCTTCTCTGGTCTCAAACTGTTCCTTATCGACTTCCTTTATCTCCTTTTGAAAGTCCTAGCCCCACCTTGATTTTGTGCAGATGCCTTTCAAACTTCTGCCTTCCTGTTCCCTCCATTATCTATTCCCATTGTCTATTCAATCTCTCTGACCTCCTCAATTAGAATTCTTACCTAGACCCTTTCCCCAACCCCCTTCTCTGGCCACCCACTGTTAACTTCAGTATTTAAGATCCACCTTGGCCCTCATTCAGGGGCTGAGAATCTCAGGCCCACAAGGCTGAGAACCTCTCATGCCCGCTCGTCTTTACGGGCGTCACCTAGCAGAGAATCTCTCATGCCCCAAAAGGCTGAGCTTTTCTCATGCCCGCCTGTCCTTATGGGTGTCACCTGGCCTCTGTGATTTATCACTAATAAACTTTTCCTCTGGCTGAAGAAGATTTGAGTTGAATTTCATTCAGCTGGGCCCGGTACCGCGATCTTGGGGTCCCAGCACCCCAAAACCCCTAGACCTCTTCACTCCTATGGCTCTGGGATCTTGTTTTGCCCTGCTGGTGCACAGCCTCTCTCTGAGTCGGAATGCTCTAAACGGCCCTCTGACCAGACTTCATTCTCACTGTCTCTCTCACTGTCTGCCTACCTCTCTGTCTCCCTATGCTGACCTGCGGCTATAAAAGTGATTGTGACTTTTCTTTGTATTTTCTTATCAGTATTCAATCTGGTGCATTTTCTCCACATATTTGGAGGCTTTGGGGGTGGGGGAAGAGACTCACACTATATACTTCTTACTTCTCTTCCACCATCTTGGTTCCAGCTCTGTCCTGTTTACCATTTATTTTAGCGGTGACTTAAGCTTCATTGAAGTGATTATCATATTTGTCCATGACACAAAGTTGAGAAGACTAATTAATTAGTTCACTAATTGGCAAAATCAGTGCCAAAAAAGATCTCAACAAGCTAGAATGTTAGGTTAAATCTAATAAGATGAAATATAAGTGGAAATGTAAAATCTTAGGTGAAAATCTTGGGTTAAAAAACCAACTTCACAAGTACAAAATTAGGGAGAGATGGCTATTAAGTAATTTGTGTCAAAACCATCTGGAGGTATTTCAGTGGCTCACAACATGTATATGAGTTGAAAATGTGATATGACAGCCAAAAAAACAGATGTAATCTGAGGCTGCATTGAAAGGCTTAGTATTTAGGAAGTAGGGAAGTGATAGTTTGTCTGTAGTGGTTTCAGGTCATAAATCATATGCTTATTTTACAAGTACCTTCCCCTGTCAGATTGCTTTGTATTTGTCTTATATTTTATTTTATGTGTAGAGACTCCCCTAATGCCCCACTGTAAAAAAGTAAGTTCCTTAGGGACAGGTACTTCTTTCCACTTTGGTCTTTGTGTTCCCAATGCTTGGTGTGGTGCCTGGCACACAGTAAGGGCTTAATATATGCTTGTTGAACTGAATTTAGTTAATTCAACTCTATGGCCTTGGCATTGGCACTGGTAAGTTGAACAATGTTCAGAGAGGTAGAAGACAATATCAGAGGAAAACATGAGGGAAGATAGCCAGTGATGAAATCTTTGTTGGACCCCAACCAATCTGGTGAACACAGTTTAGCAAACCCTGGCTTTTTTTTTGTTTAATAAATCTTATTATCCCATATTCTTCAGAATTTACTGCATGACGGGAAATTGTGAAAGTAGAATAAATGGTGTAGTGAGTAGCTGTGAGCGTTTTCATGGATTCTCATAGGATAATATCTATATGGGAAAACAACAGTAAATTCATAACTAAGTCTGTAATCAAGATAGTTCTAGATAAATTGTGCCAGTATAGACAGGAGCTAGGAGAAGACCATAATGTTTAGGTTTTGTGACTCCAGTTACAATTTTCTTTCTACTTCATTGGAAGGCTGCTATATATCTACTTCCACCTTTTCTGCTGACTAGACTATTTCTCTTAGCCTTACAAAATCACTCAAATAAGGTTCTAGGAGTCAAGAAATATCTCTTTTGAGGCAGCCCTTACAGAGTAAGCGATAGTTGATGTGAAAGAACAACATGTTAAGGATTTCCTCTTAGGATGCAAATACTTGTTGCTTGGTAGGTGTTGCACTAAACATAACGCTGATGTGTTAAGTTTCTTGGTGAGGACACTAGCTACTAATGTCGACTGCTGGAATTTTCCCCATCATCACCAAGTTACTCTGCTTAATGTTCTGGGAGGCAACACATAATGTCTGAATTACGGAAGAGAAGATTTCATGCAAATTGCATAATTTGGAACATCTCAGTTTTCACTGACTGCTGGCACAGTACAATTATAATGTCCAGCTTAAGCACAGAAAAGTTGCTGTAGTGATGGTGATTTGGCTGCTTTCCAGTTCGACAATAACAACTTAACTATGGAGAGGAGAGAGAGTTGTAGGCAGTATTCAGCAGGAAAGAAAACTTGCAAGCTTGAGAAAACATTGGTCTTCCTGGTCTGCTGCTAAATCTCTGTCTTTTCAAGGAGATATTTAACAAAAGTACATTCTGAGAGTTTTTCTGTAAGTACAACTTTGGGGAGTAAGGTTTGTAGCCTCATGTGTGCTGGGGAAGGCCAACTTTTTAGCTGGTGTGATCAGTGGCCTAGAGGTGTAGAATTTCTAGAAGTTTTGAAATTGAGGGATAAAAGATTTATTTTATTTTATTTGGGAGAACATGGACATTTAAGAAAAAAAATTATATGAAATACATTTTTAACTATTTAAAATCACTTGATTTGCTGTTTAGAAAATTGAGTTTAATTAGGTAGAATTTCTGAATAGTCACCATGAGTAAGTTTTACTTCTTTTGATACTTTATTTTTATCATGGCATATCATGTAGTGCAGCAAGGTAGTACACTAGATAGAGCACTGGTCTTGGAATCAGGAAGGCTCATCTTCTTGAGTTCACATCCAGCCTGAGATATTTATTAGCTGTGTGACCCTGGGTAATTCCATTTTAAAAGGAATGCTACTTAAAATGTACTGTTTCTCAGTTCCATAGAAAATCTCCTGCTAGAACACATAGGTGTTCCTACAGCCCCCTTTTAAATGATTTATTACCCTTACCTTTTAGAGATTAGTGTGAGAATTCCACATCACGTATATTTGTGTACAGAAGTTTCCTCTACAATCACAAGAATTATCTTTCAGTTACTACCAGCAGCAACCAGGTTTCCTATATATCCAGATACTGGAGGGCTATTTGAGAGAGCTACCATATAATTGCTAATGTGAACTTCCGACATAGTTCAGGTCACTGAAGTTCTCATTGGTGGGTATGATAATCTGGATAGATCAGAAGAGTTGCACGTGTAAATTGGGTCTGGAGCATTTCGTTCTGTTTCCCTCTGGTACCTGAAAGCCTTGACCTTTACATACAAGATGCTGAAGATGTTCAGGAACGAGCAATGACATGTAAAGATTTTATTGTGTCTTGGTTTAATAGTACATGTGGACCTAGTTGAAGAACCATCAAAGACTTTAAGTTTCAGCATCATCAACTAAGATTTTCCTGTTCTACTACTGCCATTCAGTGAAGCACCATCATATAGTCCGTCCCCAGATTTATGTTGCACTTGAGATTTTTGTTTTAAGTAGTAATCTGTACCTGTGTCTCTGGTGGAAAGGGAATATCTTCAACCATAACTGAGTACTTGATAATAAATGTGATGACTCCTGGTCCATCTTGCAATAACAATTTTTTTATATCACTGGTACCTTCTGTTTTAGTCTTTCAATCAACAGACATTTATTAAATACTTAGCACATTTGCCAGGCATTATTCTAGGCACTATTGTGTTGGAGACATAAAGACAAAACAAAAGTCATCTTTGCCTTGACCCGATAGAATGAGCTTACCTGCATTCTGTTGAATACTGGCTAAGAATTACAGGTCAGAGTAAGGTGGCACAAATTAACACAATGAGTTTGCCATTTAGAAGACATCCCTCCTTCAGGTTTAGAAAAGAAATATGATCAACTTAATTTTGTTTTTAAGAGTGACCAGACTAGTTATCAGCTAACTTTCTGATGAGACTCATGTGCTGTGAGTCATTTCACAGTTCACTTAAAAGGTAGCTGAGCGCAAGAATTAGATACCAAAACCTAGTAAATGATTGAGACTCTCCTAGCATTATTAACCAAAGAGGAGAGTAGCTTCCATCTTATGAGCTACAGAGCGATATTCACTTTTTTGCAAATTCATGAAAAAATATTTTTTCTAGGTATAAAATAATTAATATTAATACTAGCAGTATGTTGGAAGTGATTCAAAATATTACAGTTCTGTTAGAAGAAAAATCTCCAAGTATTATTGGAGATAGCCAAGATGCATTCAAACCTGGTGCCATGCCATGGAAAGAGACCTGCTAGAGTCAGAGGACCTGGGTTCAAATCCCATCTCTGAACTTTACTACCTGTGTGACCTTGGGCAAATCACTTAGTCACTTTAGGCATCAGTTTAAAATGAAGTCGTTGGGCCTAAAGGGCCTCTGAGGTCTCTCATGATTCTAGCTCTGTGGTCCTCCCCTGCCAGAGCTCATCATCTTTCCTCACAACCTCAGAATACTGTCCATTAATTCTGGAAGAACTATTATAGGCAGATTCAGATTTTCTTTTCTTTTTTTTTTTGTCTTGAAAGTATGATAGCATTATCACAACACCAAACTGGACTGTTCTTTCAGTGACCTTGAAAGTAAAGGAAAAACAATTGTGTTGACAAACACATCCAATTAAAACCTTCCCATTGACAGAGAAATTCTGAGTGAGACAATGACTCATTTATAAAAGATAAAAGCTTTAGAGAAAAAGAACTCTAGGATTAAATATTTCTTAAATAATTTGGGATTGTAGTTGAGAAGCATCAAGGAATTGATGATTAACTAGAGGAAGGCAACAACTCCTTAAAAGAAATATTATGTAACCACTAAAGAATTCTGAGTCATTTTTGATCATTATATGTTCTCCACGGGACACTGAGGTTGGAATCTGGATGACTGCAGGAAGGGGGAGGGGGAAGCACACGCAGAAAGTTCCCGAGGGCTGGAGGGGAGGGGGAAGCAGGGGGAACAAAAAGGCTCATAGAAGTTTCTTTGCTGTTTGAAGCACATTACCACGCACGTATAATAGGCTCTTAGGGAATGTTTCAGTTGAACTGAGAATTAAATGTTGATCTTTTCTCTCTTCAGAGTGAGCTCATCAGCTCTGATGGGCCCAATGCCTGTTTTTTTGCAGATGATACCCAGATCTACTCAGCCAATCCTTCTCTCTTCTGGGCTCTCATCCTTTACCACCTGTTAATTAAGGACGACTCTAGCTGAATATCCCATAGACATTTCGATCTGGACTTGTCCAAAACCAAATTTGTTCCTGATTTCTGTCAGGGACACCATCCTTCTTCCAGTCACGCAGGTTAGAAATCTCCAAATTTGAAATCTCCAAAAGAATTATCATCCTATACTCTTCACCACATGTCCATTTGGTTGCCAAGTCGAGTTGATTCTACGTCCTTACCATTCCTCACATCCATCTCGTTTTATCCATGGACAGGCCCAGAACCCTAGTTTAGACCCTTACCTACCCATCACCTGGATTATCACGACAGCCTCTTAATTGGTCTCCCTGCCACAAGGCTCTCCTCGCTTTAGCTCATCTTGTATATCGCTTCTAAATTGATGTTTTCAGAGCACAAGTCTGACCATATCACACCCTTGCTTTTGAACCTTCATTTCGTCTAGGGTAAACTATAAAGTACTGTGGCATTTAAAGGTTTAGACTGTCTCTCAAGAGAGATTCCTCCTTACTTCCTCCCATGTACTTTACGTGTCTTTGCTCTACGTCACGTTCAGTCTCCCCCCACCTTGCCTTGTCACAGACTACACCTTGTATCTAGAGTGTTCTTCCTGATTGCCACCTCTACCACCCTTTGAGGCTCAAATCGGGGACCACTTCCACCAGAGTTGTTAGTACAACCCCCAAAATTATTTTCATTTACTCTATGTATGTACACAGACATGTACATATACACGTGTATGTGTGTATCCATATATATGTTGCTGTTACTTATCTGTGTACATGTTTCTCTCTTTCTTCTCTGCCATCAATAGAAAGTAAACCTTTTGGGGGAAGTTACTGTTTATTTCATTATTGATTTTTTTCCCGTCATCATCTGGTATATAGTTGGTACTTAAAAACTTGATGAATTGAAATGATAGTTACAAAACTATATTCAAAGTGTCATTTGATTCAGTCAATAACCATGTGAGGTAGGTAATGTTTGTATTATTAGCCCCATCTTAGAGAAGAAGAAACTGAGGCTCAGTGAAGTTACATGATTGCCTAAGGATCACACAGTTAGGGAGCTGTAAGTAAGGCCCAGGTCTTCTGACTCCAGATTGAGCACTCTTCACTTCGTTCCGCTGCTGGGTTTTTGGTTTTGTTGTTGTTTGTTTTGTTTTGTTTTGTTTTTTCATTTAGCAGCCAACTAAGAGTGTGAGATTATATTTCTTGTCATCTCCGTGAATCCGTAACATGAGATGAAGAATAGGGGTGCCAGAGAGCAAAAGTAGAAGAGCACGTTTACATTTTTCAAAACCCTCAATTTGTTTTTCAAGTGTAGAAATGTAAGAATAATGTCATTGCCTCCTGAGAAGTGGCCAGAGGGCACCGCCGGTGGAGAAGTTATTGTTTTTGGTTTGGGTTGTTTTTTTTTTTTGAGAAGTTACAGTTAAGGAGAACCCCAAACGTGGCTACAGTGTTCTGGGGAGACAACTGAAATGGTGAGTTTTATTTCCTTTTGAATATATAAAGGAGATTTTATGGTTCTTTCATTTTTCATTTCAGTTGTGCAAGAACCCCACGTACATTAAGTGCATTAAGATAATCTGGGAAAGAAGTGGATTAAGAGGAAGATATGTACTATCGAAGAAACCTTGATCAGCTCTTTTTTGTTCAGTGCCATGAGAACTTTATAATTGGCCCTGTCGCTTCTATGTATTTCCCATGGACACCTCTGTTAATGCTGTAGGAATACCCAGTAGCATTCTAGGGCATTCTCTTTCTGATGGTGGATCAAAATAGGGTTACCTAATGAGTTTTCAGTAGAGTTCCTTTGGGCATTTGTGTGTGCCTGAGAGGCCTATCTGAGCACAAAACAAACTGGCTCTGCATAACCTGCTGTGATACTTCCCTGGCACAGCTGTTGGAGTTGTACTCTGACTGGCAAGAGTTCACGGTCTAGAGCCAGTGATTCCTCCTTTTGGGTCCATCCCACTTTTCTTTTAATACTATTTTCTTTTTTCCTCAATTACATGTAAAGACACTTTTTAACATACATTTTAAAAAATTTTGAGTTCCATATTCTCCCTCTTTTTCCCCCTTCCCTCCTTCTTCCTTGAGACAGTAAGCAGTATAGGTTATACATGTGCAGTCATGCAAGACATATTTCCATATTAGTCATGTTATGAAAGAAGACAGGGGCCAAAAAAAAAACCCACAAAAAAATAAATTGAAAAATAATATGCTTCAATCTGCATTCAGACGTCATTAGTTCTTTCCCTGGATGTGGATAGCATTTTACATCTTGCATCTCATTTAAATATTAAAGAAATTAGAAGACCTTATGCTTGATGACTCAAATGTACTCTGTATTAGACTGTCCTAAGGCTTTTGATGTGGAAAGAACCAGTGAGTGTCTGTGTTTCTGTAGCCTGTAACTCCTGGGTAGGTATTAGGGACCTAGAAGAAAATGGATCAGAAGGGCAGGGTATGGAAGCTGTTTGGGTGTCCTGGCAGTGTACCAAGTGAAATTGTGAGAGTTGTTCTCAAAGACTCAAATTGGAGAAATTCTGCTGATTTGCCCAAAGAGTTCATTAGATAAAGAAAAGGTCTTTCCCGCAATGGCCTCCTATGGCAGCTGCTTCAGTTCTCCATGTTACAGATACTACTAGATCTAGTTTACTTATGTCCAGTTAAATAGACTTGTGGTATGATTAGCATCGATATTAAGTCATGAACAGCATAGTCACAAGTGGAAAACTTTTGCAAATGGTAGAGACAGTTAGAAACTTCAGTTCCTTTTTTACCTGACTGGTCCCATCACTTCCTGGCAAATAGAGGGAGAAGAAGTAGAAGAGCAGTATCAGATTTGGGGCTTAAAGATCACTGCAGACAGTGACTGGAGCCATGAAATTAAAAGACATTTGCTTTGGAAGGAAAGCTATAGCAAATCTGGACAGCATACTAAGAAGCAGAGATAGCACCTTGCTGACAAAAATCCATGTAGTCAAAGCTATGGTTTTTCCAGTAGCAATGTATGGCTGTGAGATGTGGACTATAAGGAAAGCTAAGAGCTGTAGAATTTTGCTTTCAAATTGTGCTGGAGGAGAGTTTTGCTAGTGCCTTGGACAGCAAGGATGTCAAATCAAGTCAATACTTAAGGAAATTAACTCGGACTGCTCATTGGAAAGACAAATACTGAAGCTGAAAGCTTAAACATTTTTACCACATAATGAGAACACAGGACGCATTGGAAAACACCCTAGTATTGGGAAAGATTGAAGGCAAAAGGAGAAGGGAATGGCAGAGGATGAGATGGAAAGACGATGTCATGGAAGCAAAGAACGTGAGCTTGGTCAGACTTTAGGAGATAGTGGAGGATAGAAGAGCATGGAGAGCTGTAGTCCATAGTGTCACAAAGAGGCAGATATGACTAAACAGTAACAGCATAGACGATCAACAGTCATACTGTGCTCTGCTTGGCTTCTATTGCGTGTGCATATGGTGGTTGTCTTCGTTCAATGCAGAGAACAATTTTCTGTAGTGTCTTCGTTTCTCATGGGTGATTTAAAGTAGGTGGTACTGCATTAATTACACACTGTCTGGGGAAGTTCAAATCAAGTGTCCATGGAGCTCTAATATGAGGGTGGACTGAAAAGGTCCAGCCTCTTCTTTAGACTAGGGAAGATGGGAGTTGACATGACCAGAGCCTGTATAATTCTGAAGGGTATATATAGATAGAGGGAACATGAACTTCTATTTTTTTTTAATTTTTGAATTTTAGCCCTCTCCCCCAAAGAACATTTCTATATACAGCAAAACATGAAAAGAGGATTCTTTGTGAACCCATGAATCTCTATTTCAAATTACTTGGTTTTGAATGTGACCTTGTTCACAGCTCTAGCCTATTTGAACTATGGTGCTCCTTGACATTTGAGAGGCATTAGTTTTAGAATAATCAGGAGAAAGACAAATTGTGTTAGCAGTGTATTCGGCATGTATTTCTTGACTACCTAATATGCATAACACTGTAATAAGTTTTGGGAGGAGGCATAAAGGAAATGAAGCATGTTCTTTGCCTTTCAGGACTTTCTGAGAGGCAAGTTACACACATGTATACATACATACATACATACATACATACATACATACATACGTATGTGCATACATATACACATGTAAATGAAAATCGGATTGGGTGTCAAAATGAGTGATACAGAATTATCAATGTGAAAGAAGTCAAAGAAGTGAGAAAATTAGTGTCCATTGGTATGGTTGAGTACAGCATTATGAAGAAAGCAGGACGTTTAAGAATGGCTAGGATTTGGGTAAGTTGGAAAGGGAGTTGCAGGTAGGAGGAACAGTAAGCAAAAGTTTGTAGACAGGAATTAACATTCCTGGAGACTTCTATGTAGCATTTTGGAAAATTCTGTTGTAGGGTTCAGACTGGGTGGGAGTGGGTGGCAGTCAGCATTGGAAAAGGTAGGGCACTGCCAGAGGAGGGAGATCCTTAAATGTTCATTGAGGATTTTGACAGTGGGATAGAATGAGCCCTAGTCTGGGGCCGGAAGACCTCAATTGGAATCTTGCCTGCTGCATAATTCACTGGGCCTTATTTTCCTCCTCTGCAAAAGAAAGGGATCGGGTAAGATAATGCTTCCTTAAAAAGCCCCTTTTAGCTCTAAGCCTTTGGAGGTTTTGAATCAGGAGTGATATATCAAAAAAAAAAACACCCCAAAAAGCCAGTGTTTTAAGAGATCAGTACAGCATATATAATCCAATAGACTAGGGAGCAGTTGAAGATAAGGAGTTAGGCAACAACAGTGAAAAAACAAATATAAGACCGTGAGCGCCCAGATTTGGATGGTAGCAGTGAGAGTGAAAAAGAAGAAGGGAAGAGCAAGAGATAAGTACAAAAGAAGAAACCACTGAACATCCCACTGATAGGATGAGGATGAATACTGGGGAGGAAGAAAGGACAAACAGGATTCTGTGGGAAAGTAGAATGTAGGTCAAGAATGTAATCACTTCAGAAAAGATTTAGCTTATCGATACATGACATCCATAATGCGTTATCAAGGGCAAGTAGAACGTTTGGGGTGGAAACCTAGCCTTTGAGCTTAATGTCAAAGCAGAAAGCCTTGCCCTTACATAAGATGTCAGTGGGTATCACTGACAGACAGAGAATAATGGACTGAGTGGGCATTGGGATGATCCAGGATGGTTATTATCTTCTGAATGCAGTTTAGATCTTGGAAATGGGACCATCGTCTGCCATTTTTGGCTCTCATTATTTGGTCTTTTTCAGTTTAGCTTTACCTTCATAAATTGAATACCTCTTGAAGCTGGTGAGCTTTTGAAGAAGAAAATGAGAGAGCAAAGACTAGTCCTTGGTTTGCTTTTCTGCATGCATTCCTCTTCTAGTCAGTACATAATGGCATTTGTTTCTTGGTAAATGTATATATATATATGTCTTGATTGCATGTTGATGTGATCTGTACGATTGAAAAGTCCAAATTTGATGTACTCTTTATGTTCAACAGGTTCATTGAACCTAAATACCTATAAAATTTGTTTATAGTCATAAACGTCTCGGGAGAATTACTTCAATTTAATATTGCGCCGGTGTGAAAGGCACTCTTATCTCTTGGCAGTGGAAGTGGCGGGTTCGAAAGCATTTTTGTTTTTGGTGTCATCTGTTTTGCAAGATCAGTTTTTTTAGCTGACTTTCACTTTTCTGTTTTGCTATAAAAAGAGAAAGTGAAGCCAGTTTAGAAAGGCGTATTCTTATCTCAATAATGGTTAGTAATTACAGAAGAAGAGACTTTGTAGAAGTTCCTATGAAAACTTTTAGAATTCTAACAATAATAATAATAACAGCTAGTGTTTAAGTGGTGTTTTGAGATTTGCCAAGCACTTTACATGTGTTAAACCATTTGATCCTCACAGAACCCCTAAGGTAGATACTCCTTTTTATCTCCATTTTACAGATGAGGAACTGATAAATAGTGAGGTTGTGAATTGCCACATCACCCAGTTAATAAGTATCAGAAATCAGGATTCATATTCATGTCTTCCTGACCCACAGTATTCAATTTCATCATGAGCTCTGCATTTTTTTAATGTGCCTTGCCTCTTAAGCTAAAAAAATATATACAATGTAAGGAAAACTTTGAGCAGGCAATATTCTGTATTAACTTCTGTCATCAGCTTGGTACAGTAGATTACTAACCAATATAGTCTTAATATGAGAGATACACTACAGACAGTTTAAAGAAGAAGGGAAGAAAAGGTCTGTTATATTAAGGGAGTGATGCATCATCTGTTCTGGGCCATGTTTAAGTTTTGTTTTTATGATCAGACCATGAAACTTTGATTTAATCATTGGTCATGCACAAATCATGAAATAGGAATTAAGTTTACTTTTCTCATATTTGCTTGCCTACATGTTTCCATAGCTGTAATAAGGAAAAGATGAAGATGAGAAAGTATCCGTCTCCTCCTTGCTTCAGAACAATTTGTTACACTTGCGTCTAGTGACCCAAGTAATGTCATTTTACCACAAGTTCAAGTCAGAAATAGCTTCACATAGCATCCTATATTAATTAAACTCTGGAGTATGTGAAATATTACAAGTAGGTTATTAGGTTAACTTATTCATTCATTTTTATGATTTCCTCTTTTTAACATTTTTTAACCTTTGGTTAATTATCTGAACACTTTTCTGATTATTAATTAACATAAATTTTTAATATACTGCTCTGGTGTCTCAACATGGCGTAGATGTGGCTACAGATTCTCAGCTGTGCTGCTTCTGATACAGATTCTACCATGCTGGGAACTTTGAATGCAGCTGTGTTGGCCACAGCCTTTGATTAGCTGTTGTCCAAGCATTGGCCTGTGTAAGGTCAGAGAAGTTGTTACCAACTTTGCCATAAAGTGGTGAGTGTTTGGGCTGCATCAGTTCTTGAAATCCACCTGCTATGTTGAGGGGCTTACCTGAAAAACTAAAATTGCTGTTCTTTGAAGTACAGTGGAATCGGAATATTCATTACAACACTAAGAAGTGGAAGTTCCCTGTTCTCTGTCAAACTGCTAACAAGAGTCATGGTATATTAAGTTGTGCTGGTTTAAAATGGAATTTGAGAAAGACTGCAGATTCAGTAAGTGTTTATTTGATTTGGCAGAGTTTAGACTTAATATACAGTGGCTGTGGAAGACATAAATTTTAGTTTTCCAATTTTCCCCAATAATTTCTTTACTTATTCAATCCATAAGTATAGATTACCACCTGTATACTCAGCACTGTACTATTACATTGATGGAAATATCCTTTTCCTCAGAGAATTAACAGACTTATTGGAGAGACAAAACTTATATATAAAAATCATTTACATTTTAATGTAATTGGATCTGTATGGTGTTGTGGGGTTCTTTTTTTTTTTTTAAGTGTGGCTGGTTCCATCATTGCCAATCATATTTTTTTTTGCATTAGTAGATAACTTTTGTTATAGCCGGAAAAAAAAAATGTATTACCTGTTGGTCGCCCTGCTGGTGATGAGGCTCACTGAACTAACACTGATGGTTTCTGTGGGACATAGTCTGTAGCAGATCCCATTTATATTCTAGTTTAGTACTGTGTTCACCTGCATCTTGAATTGTATTTCACCATAACCCACTTTTGACGGAAAGGGAGCAGAAAATCTAATCATTTAGCTCAATTATCTGGATGTGTAAGTCAGAATCTTACTTCCGAAAAACAAACTGAAACCTATAAAAATTTTTCAGGCACCATTTGTGAGAAAATGAAAATCATTGGGATTCAAAATGAATTATAATCGTGGGAGGCAATATAGTATAGTGGAAAGAATCTGTTGGATTTGGAGTCAGAGACATGATTCAAATCACAGCCTTGCCACTCACTGACCATTTACTCTTAGGAAAGGCACTGAACATCTCAGTGCTTTCTTTCCTTCAACTGTAAAATGAGGGAGTTGGAGTAGGTTAGGTCCCTTCAAATCCTAAATTTATGATTCTGTGATCTAAATCCCAGTACAGAGTAAAACTGAAAGATAAAATCCTCCACCTTTGAAAAGTTATATATTACTTCATGAAGTACTTTACATGTTACAGTTAATCTCTTGCCTCTTACCAGATTGTAAGCTCCTAGAGGAAAGGAACTGAGTTTTATCTTTCCCAACTGTTCTATACAGTAGGTTGCAATTGACTTAAATTAAAATGCATGATTGATGTATACTAATATGCGTGATTGATGTATACTCTTCTGTTCATTCTTTCCCCCACCTTTTCCCTTTTTGTGCTTAGCTTTGCTTTTAAATCAAGAAGAATGAGGTTTTTGTTCTGGGTTTTTTTTTTTTTTTTACAACTAATCAAATGCAAAACTTCTGCATAAAAATTTCCCTCTTCCAAGAAAATTATTATCGAGGGGCAAGTTCAAGCCTTTGATGTTCCCTAGACTATAAAATTAGGTAGAAACTTTCCACTTAGCACATGAGTCTTAGAAAATTATATATGATATTCTTGAAGCAGAAGTCCAGCAAACTGTATATCTCTCCACTGCCCAAAAAGCTTCAGGGGCTCTTCACTGCCTATAGAATGAAATGTATGCTCCTCCACTGGGCGTTTATATTCCTTCCTTGCCTGGTTGCATCCTTTCTTTCTAAACTGATTCTACAGCCTTTCCTCTGACACGGTCTCTGCATTCTCTACTCTCTCACCAAACTCATCCACCTGATATCACTTCCTTTCCTTTGCTTGGGCTGTGCCTCTTCTGGAACCCTCTAGCTAGCTCTTACATCACTCAGTTCAAGTTCCACCCCTTACATTAAATCTTTCTGGATTATTTTTCTCTCCTTCTCTCAACTGGGGCAGCCTAGGAGGCGTAGCAGATAGAGCACTGGGCCTACAGTCAAGAAGGCCTCAGGCACTTAGCAGCTGCATGACCCTGGGCAAGTCCCTCAACCTCTGCCCCACTTTCCTCATCTATAAAATGCATATACTAGCACCTACCTTCCAGGGTTGTTGTGGGGACTGTAGAATGCATAGTACCTGGTACATAGTAAGCACTGTATAAATATTAGTTATTATTAATATTACTATTATTATCCTACAGAAATTACTTGGCAATTGCTTTGTATATATTCTGTTGTTTCTCTTGAGTATAAACTCCTTGAGGGCCAGAGCTATTTTTATTTTTTGTCTTTGTATCCTCAGCACCCAGCACATTGCCAGACATGTGGGCCCCGAAAAAAAATGCTTTTTAAATTAAATTTGAAAATTTTAGGGCAATTTTTTTTCTAGGCAGTTGGGATTAAGTGACTTGTCCAGGGTCACACAGCTAGTAAGTGTCAAGTGTTTGGTTTAAGGCTGGATTTGGACTCCGGTCGTCCTGACTTCAGGGCTGGTGCTCTATCCACTGCACCACCTGGCTGCCCCGGCAGTTCTTGCTTATAATCTGGATATTTTAAGTTGGGAATCTTACTTCTAAAGTTGAAGGACTGTTTCTGAGATTGCAGTTTCTTATGTGAAAAGTAATAGATACAGAATGCAAGAAAGGTCTTTCTTTCCTTGTAGAGTTTTCATTTTTGAAGCCATCACTATGTATCAGCATGAGATATAGCAGTAGTGCCTCCTAACCAACAGAATTACTCCATTCTTCACTCAGCTAGTATTTATTCCACAAACACCTGTGTCTATAACATTTACTCCAAGTTGATTTAAGAGAACAGAGCCTATTTAGTGTAAAATCTACAGATGTAAAAACCCTTTCTTTGTGCAGTTTAGATGCAGTGCTGTAGTAGGAGCTAATGTTATTGAGTGGGACCTGTTAGATTGGGGTGAGAAGACTTGGCTTCTCTTCCTGGCTCTCCTACTTTGTTGCTCTGAGACCATGGACAGGTCATTTAACTTGGAAGTTTTTTCATCTGTAAGATGGACTAGATGAAGAGGCTAACACTAGTGCTATTTCTGAGCTTCATACATCTCTGAATTAGCAATAAAGAAATGAGATTAAGAGAGAGAAGCAGCCTTATGTCATGGAAAGAACACTGGCTTAGAGTCAGAACGGTTAGCTTGCTTCATCTTTACAGGCCCCACTTTCCTTATCTCTAAAATGAGGGAGCATGGGAATAGAAGACTTTGACAATAATTTTCAGATATGATCCTGTGGAATTTCTTAAACAAGTGCCGAGCGCTCATGCGTCATCTGATGGCTAAATTCCTTTAGCTCCAACTGTAAAATGGGAGTAATATTATGAGAATTAAATGAAATAGTTAAGTAAATGGACTTTGTAAACTCTGAAACGGTATATAAAAACTAGCTTCTTATTAGTATCAGCATACCTTCTTTCATTTTTGAAAGAAGAAAACCCAGTCCACTTGGTTTAGAATAAGATCTGGGATTCTTAGTGTGGGATGAAGCCATGTTATCATCCAGGTCACAAGAGGCAACAGCATTTATTAAGTACTTACTGTGTGCAGGGTACTCATTTCACAGGATCATAGATTGGGGAATCACTGTCAGGTTTGTTTAGTCTAATTCTCGTTTTTTAAGGATGAGGAAAGTGGGGCCCAGAAAGATGAAGCCACTACTGATGCAGATGGTCATGCAGATGGGTAAGAGTTCTGACTCTCAGGCTGGTGTTCTTCCCATGACTTAAGGCTGGCTGCTTTCTCTTAATCTCATTTCTTCACTGACAGTGCTTAGATGCATAAAACTTGGAAATGCCTCGCGTTAGCCTCAGGTATGTTTTCAGAGTACTTTCCTCACTCCTTGTTTTGTCTATCCTAATTTTTCTACTCTGTACCTGAACTTTCTGTTTGAATTCCAGACGTCGCCTTTGTGTGGGAGCAGCAGGGTGGAGCTTTAATTTGAGTATGTAATTTGTTGCACAACCAAGTGATTACCCTGTTGCTGGTGAGAGAGATGTGCTGGCTTATAATTAGGACAAACCGGTGGATGTCTAATCATTAAATAGCTTTTTTTTTCCTTTTAAGTTCCTTTAAGGAGGGAAAAGGAGAAATGAAAACTGTGGCACTCTAGATTTTTGATGCATTTGATACTACAGAAAATCACTCTACCACATACACAGCTCTGAGAAATATTAGCTTCATCTGGGGAATTTGCTCAGAAGGAACAATAGGAAATAAAAAATTTAAAAGTCCCTGCTGACCCTAGTCAATGAGTTAACCACATTTATCGAGTGCTCACAATGAGCATAAAATGGTTCTTGGCCCTGTAAAGAATATAATAAAGGAACTAGAAGATCTAGACATTGCCCTTGAGGAGATTGTACTTTAGTGGCCGAGACAGAATTGACTTTATGAAATGATTTTTGAAAAGCAGCAGCAGGCCAAGAACCAGGGTTCTCATCCTTGTTCTTCCACGGATTAGCTAGGGTAATCTTGGGCAAAAAAACCTCATTGACTTCAGGTTCTTATCTGGAAATAACAGGATTTGGACTCTGTTGCCACCGAGTTTCTTTCTAGCCATTTTAGTCCATGTCAAGCATGGCAAATTAAGTCTGAAAGTGTTGTAGGAATGTAGCGTAAAAGACTGGTCCAAAGGAGATGGTCTTAATAGGGAAGGCTTCCATCCAGGAAGGGAGCTTTTGTGTGGAGGTGTGTCACAGAGGATTAAACCTGAATTAGTTGACAGGACAAAGGATGGAAGGTAGTCCGGGTGGAACTAGTACAGGAACCTAGATCATCTAGAGCTGGAAGGTCATGAAGCCACGGAACTTCATCTAATAAATGAGGAAACTGGCTCAGATTACATGAGGTCAGGTAGTAGATGTCACAAGTGGAATTTGAACCCAGGTTCTCTAACTCCAGAACAAGAGTTCTCTTAGTTTGCTGCCTTTGCTCAACTCTAGAACTTCTTCTCTGTTGATACCCAAGTAATCCTCCTGTTTTTGGATCCTACTAGCTGCAGCCTTTCTAGGGTTTGAAATATCAAATTTATAAACAAAGTACACTGGACAAATTAATTTTTACTTGAGATAATTCTTCCTAGGGGTGTGTCTACTGTTGTGAATCAGAGGCATATTTTCATAAAGTCTTTCTAATCCTCTCCCATCTGTAGCTATGAGCCCACCAATAAATTGCCCTCCTGAAACAGAATAGCTTTGAATCTTAGGAAGAAAAGCACATTTTTAATGGAAATATTATTGCCCAGAGTAATTTTAATTTTGATTGCATCTTTGCATCTTTAGTCAGTATGTTTTTCATTTTGTGGATTTAGTCTCAAATATTACTGCTTCGCACTATGATGATCTGGCTCATTTTTAAAGTTTTGAATGATCTTTATGTTTTGATAGTTGGACACATTTGTATTCCCATGAATGCTCTCATGCCTGTAAGCACAGATCACAGCCTTCCCATGCCTTTTCATCCTTATTGATTCTTCTTGCCTAAGTCTTCACATAAATCTTCAATCAGAAGATCTTCCTATTATACATGGAAATCCTCCTGGTTCTTTTTAATATTTGTGGGGAGCAGTGCCTCACTTGGACTGTCCGTCTCTTCTCCCTCACTGTCCCACATGACCAGCTCACCTTCTTTTCTCGATGTGTTATGCCTTATGCCACTTGCTGGGCCAAGGCTGCTGTAACCTGCTTATACCCACATGTATGTAATCTCTCTAATGCCCTTTGGGTTACCTGTAATTTTGATTCTTCTGAGATGTTAAATTCCTATCTCAATCAGGTTAAAAACAAACGTTGACTCATGGCCTAAAAAAAATTTAGAGCAGGTCAACCAACCAGACATAAGGCTTAATGAAAAGAGAGCAAAATACCTGTGAACCTAGGAGACAATGAACATGGTAGGAGCTTAATAAATGCTCTTTCAGTGAATGAGAATCCTGTTATGGATTCTGAGTATATTTTAATTTAGGCAGGTACTTGTGTTCTTAGACTGCATTGGGAATGCAGTAAATAAGAGAAGAGGCCTGAGTATCCTGGACTGAGATGACTTAATCATACCTTTACACTGTCATTTCTGGTTACTGAAGCCCTAGAGGCTATAAGGTGGAAGTATATATTCGGTCCTTTTAATATTTGCCCATCGTATTTGAGCTTTGTCCTCAAGTGCTCAGCAGAGTTTGAATTCTAACAATCATACCTATACACGCCCTCCTCATGTTGATAATCTGATTAGTTGTTATACAGTTGTGTGGGATGCCACTCAAATTAAAGAACACACAGAGGTATCCAAGGAGAAACAGAAAGTTAATTTATTATTATTATAATATCAAACCTCGAGATTTGGGTGTCCCTCCACCAGAATACTCTGATGAAAGGAGACACAGACAGAAGCAGAGGACCTGATTATATACCCTAATGGGCAAATTCCCCCCTCCCACCAACTGTCCACTATTTGGCTCACAATCTCATGCCGAAACTCTTTCACAAAAACTAGAAACAAAACAAGAACAATATACATTCCATATTTCTTAGTTTACTGAAGTAATATCAGTGGAGTAATTAAAGATGTGCAGTCAAGCTAGACACTGTACTGTATAGCCAGGTCACCATGACCGAAATATAGCAACAGGTGCATCAACAAAATACAGGGGGGGGCTTCTTCAGGAGTTTCAGGCTTGACAAACTTTAACTAGTTAACAGTGGAATGGGGGGGGTACTTGAGGTTGAGTTCCCATAAATCAGGTGATTTCTAGTAAATCGAAACTTAGGCCTGTCAGGCTGCTGTGCCTGCCTTGAGTCTAATACAGTTTCTGTTTATTCTTCTAAGAAGTTCTCACGGAACCCTCATCCCACTCAGCCTCATCCCAAACCTTAACGACACTGAGGAGTCTTCACTGGGGCATCCCATTCACAGTCATTTTCAGTTGTGTCTACTCTTCATGACCGCATTTAGGGTTTTCTTCGCAAAGATACTGGAGTGATTTGCCATTTCCTTTTTCCAAATCATTTTACAGATGAGGAAACTGAGGAATTACCCAGGGTCACACAGCTAACAAGTGTCTGAGGCCAAATTTGAACTCAGAAAGATGAGACTTCCTGACTCCATGCCTGGCACGCTATCCACTGTGCCACCTAGATGCCCAATCTACTTAGTAGTCTTTAGTAAATTCTTAGCACCTTTTCTGCCTTCTCTCTCCCTTTCCTGTCCCATCCACTCTCTCATTGCCTTCTTGAAATTCTCAGAAAGAAAAGATGGCTTTGGGAACACTAACTTCCATCCAGTGAACAAACTTTTTTATGAATTAAATACATAGGAAAGAAATCCTTAATTTTTAATTGTTGTTTAGGGTTTCTCTAATCCATTTTCCAGTTTTTGATTGAGAAAGGGCCTGTTAATGGAGAGTTGGTATTTATTCTGGTGAAGACAGCAATAGAGGATGGCTGAAGTGTAGGTGTGTCTTTTTATCCATGGGTCTTTAGAGTGAGAGGCCCTGTGGATAGATTTCTGAGAAGGGAGGTGAATGAAGCTAACCTCTTCCCTTCTCATTCCGTAGATTCATGGATGTCATTGGATGAGTCATTTAATGAAAGAGGTTGGGAAATAATGCAGTGAAGGCCAATGGGAAACATTGAAGGGAAAAGAATTAGAGCAGGGGGCAGGGCTGATGCCTTACAGCAAGAAGGGCCTGGTTTCCAGTCCTGCTGCCGATGCATTCTGACTGAGGGTCCCTGTGCAAGTCACTCATTCTTTCAGTGGCTCCAACAGCTGTTAAGATTTCATTCCATTGGCGGAGGAAATGTCCTCACCAGGAATCACAAGTCCCAATAAGAAAATAGATATATTTGGGTGGGGAAGTAAGAGGATTGACCAGGATTCTTAGAACTTGATTAGCCAAGCTCCGTCTGAGTGAGAGTTCTATGAGGGGAGAACCTTTCTTTACCCACAAAAGTGTGAAACTTTAATTCCTCCAGGTACTCAAATATGCTTCCAGATAAGAGCTCCCGGGAACAATTTGTTTATACGATTTATTGTTGTTGAATATAAGCCTACTGCAGAGACAGGTACTAAATAACCTTCTGGGGTATTACTTGATCAGGGCAACCTCTGGGAGCTCTGATTGCTGTTATCAGCTGGTCCCAGACAGGCATGTGGAATCTTCCTTTTGATATCATTGTCGTTCAGGGGTATGTTTATCAGAAGAACGTAAAGAATTTTTTTATAAAGTACTTACTTAGATGGCTTGACTGGAAGATTTTCTGTTGAGGAGTTTTCTACGTAGCCCAAGATTGGGGTATGTGGGGAGAGCTGAAAAGTAAGTAGATCATAGTAAAAGGTATGTTGACATGAATGAGGCCTAGGAAGCATTTTTAATCTTTGTGTAATTAATAGTTGTTGCTTCCCCTAAAACAATCAAGAATTCATCACTCTCCCATTAATAAGCAAGGCCTCTGTCATCATGGTTTAAAGAGCATTGTTACAGGCTGACCGTTACTTTTTGTGTTCTTAATCCTCCCTCAGAGGAGAAAAAAGAGAGGAGACAGCATGGTTGTGCTGGGTCTTACATTAGAGCAGAGTAAATCAGTGCCATAGGAAGCACAGTTTGCTGCAAAAGTCAGGATGGGATGAGTTTAAGGGAGCACATGGGGGAGTTGCTTTGGCAAGAAGGACTACTTCTATGTGTGAAGTGGAGTGAAGGAGAAGTGGGAACAGAATTGGAGTAAGGTGGGATGAGAAAGAAAAAAATCTTTCTTCGTCATGGAGTTTGGTGTCTAGCTCACCGTCTCTCTCTTCACCCTAACTCCTGCCCTTCTTCTAAGGGGCTTTGGCATGAACACGGATATTTTCTGTAACACTTTAACGTCTAATTCCTCAATTTTCTCTTTTCCCATGTCCCACCTGCTACACCCAGAGATCTTGTCACCGCCCCAGATGAGCATTCCATTTCATGTTTAGGAACTCCAAGTTCTTTTGTCTGATCGTGTCTGTGTTTGCCTCTGCTTTTCAACTCCCGGCCCTGTCATTTGTCCTCACTATGACCTATCTTCACCCCTCAGTTTCTTTCCCAAGACATCAGCCTTGCACTGGCTGCTCTCCCCCTATCTTAGCCTCATGGTGTGACCAGTTCAGCTCTACATGGCCCTTCACACTCAACTCCGTTACTTCTTTTATCCAATAAGCGATCATGCCTTGCCAACCCTCAGTCTTGGATTACTTCCACCATGTGCTGCTGCACAGGGCTTGAGAAAGTTATGAAACTGTGCGAACGGGGTCTATTTGCAAATTTATTTTACATCATCTCAACTGGGCCTCATTTGGCATGGTAATCCTGGTATATCCTTTTGATTGAATTCCTCTCCACTCACCACAGTGGCTATTCCAGACGTACTCATCTGTTCTTAAGCCTCTCTTCCCACCCTCTCAGCAGAGGACCTTGACTCAGACTTCACTGAAGAAATTTAGACCATTTGATAGGATCACCATCTTGTGCCATAATGTTTTGTAAAGATGTAAGGTGATAAATGGCTTTCTAAAAAAAATTATTGTAAAGGAAGGATGGGAAGGGAGTATTTTGGTGATTGATTAAGGTATAATAAAAGAACAATAAAAACAAAATATGTTTGTTCTAATGTAGCATGTGATGAGGGCTAGGGAGAGGTCTAGATAAAATGCTGAAAAATTTGGGAGACGAAAAATACACCATCCATTGAGATCACTTGAGGTTTCTGGATGCCTCTGAGGAGAATAGCAAAGGAGAGGACGACCCAGCTGATACACTTGGTATACTCTAATGCCTTCTTAATCTGATAATTGCTACTTTACAGAAGAAAAAGTTTACAGAGGTTCTCCAGGGGTTAAGCTTTACAACAGCAGATAATGTCTTAATAATTTATTACTGGCTGGTTCAGGCAAAAGCCTGAAATAAATATCTGCAGTGTCCTTTCTTCTCTCTATCCCAACATCCTGTGCTGTGGCAATAGAACATGATACATTTTCTTGATCACTGTCATAGAATGTATAGATTTAGAAGAGATCCATGAGGTAATCTACACTTCAACCCTTCCATTTGTACCTAAAGAAATTGAGCTTTTGGAGATTTTAGGTGACTTTTCCAAGACCATATAGAGGATGACTGAATTAGGGCCCTCATCTTCTGACTGCTGGGGCCATGTTCTTTCTACGGAACTATATACTTGGAATTTCTGGAGAAGAATTTCTCTACATTTGAAGATGTTATAATATTACTTATCCCTTCTAGGTTCTGAGGAGAACTGTGTTGAAATCTAAGGAGATACTCTAAGTAATTTAAGCACTCAGGTCAGATCTAGATTCAGATACACCGAACAAATGGGCCTTTGAGACTAAAGATCAGTAACAGTATTTGATATCAGCCAGCTGCTCAAAATAACAATACCTTTTATATTTACAAACCAAGAAGGCTTTTGCTTAAAAGAAAATTCAGAATGCCATGTGAATGTGAACTGCTTGGTTCTTAGCACACTTCTGTGAGATGAAGATGTGAAAGGTGATAGGACGGTATTGACCATGCCAAGCCACAGAGCATCCCAGGAGTACCTTTATCCAATCCTAGCCTGAAAGTTCTCCTCTAAGTCAGTGACATCCCAAAATGATTAGAAAGAGCAGCATTCCCAAAACAAACCATGCAGATTTTTTTCCCTTTGTTTTTCCCTGAGCTGAATATGGTGGGATTAGCAGATTTGTCAGTCTTTCCACAGCTCAGAAAGGCAAATGTCCCCTTGATTTGGTCAATGAGAGTAACAGCCCTAGTAGTGCAAGCTGTGAATCTTTGAGATCTGAAGTTTTGTTGTTGTTTTATTGGAACTCTAATATGAAATGGATTCAGGATTCGTTAGCCAGAGCTCTTGATTTTGAACTTCAGCTACAGACACTTTTAAATAGCACTGTGCACCTTAAACAGTCAATTCTCAATTACTTACACGTGGGTTATTGGTGCCGTGATTCATTCATCTAGTGCACTGGACATTCTTCCCTTCCTCCTATTTGGGTCAGGACTGTGACTGACTTTAAGCAGGTTTTTCCTGTCATGGCAAATAGGAAGTAGCCTCAGTCCGGGGGTAGAATATCTGTCGTTTTGAATTTCCCTTCTAACTAGATAACTTCCCTCTTAACTAGATAACTGAATCTTTGCATTCTTTCCCTTGATGAATAGGTTGTTTTAAATCCAGCCTTCAGATAGGATTGGTAAGTGTGCAGAACTTTTGCCAAATGATTTGCAAAAATGTCATCAGTTGCCTCCTATATTTACCACTGCAAGTCAGCACCTTCTCTGAGCACTAAAAAGGTCAAGTGACTTGCCTTCAGGGTGCTATGGTCATTGTGTGTCTAGGTTTTTCTGGGTCTGTGTCTAGATCTCTATCTCCAGTGCTGTGTTGCTGAGAACTATAATCAAATTGTCACTACTACCATGGCCTGTAGGAGGCAGGGTCAGTCAGTTGTCATCTTGTTCAGTTTTTTATGCCCTGTTGTTCACATCTTTGTGACTCCCCTTAACTCCCTTCTTCGGCCACCACTTCCCGTCATGTGTTTCTTTGCCCTGTTAGAATGTAGGCTCTTTTAAGGGAAGAACGGCCTCATTTTTGTATTCATGGCCAGAGCTTGGCACTGTGCTTAACACAGAGTGAGTACTTGATAAATACTTTTCTTTCATTCATTCATTCCTAGAGAAGTTTTTAAGGAAAGTGGGATCTTCAGGAAAAAGACAGATTTAGATAAGGTACCAAAGGAGAAAAAGGCCCATTGAGGATGGAGTAGAGTTGGATCACTATGGAACAGGGGTTGATTGCTATTTAATCCAAGATCCTTTTGCCATCTCTCCCCATCCCCAGCACTTCTCTTGTTTCCTGCAGCCCGCACTAAAAAAAGTGGTGACGTGTGAACGTAGGAATCCCAGGATGATAGCATTAAGAGTAACTAACTGTAAAGACCCACTTTTGAGTCCAACTCCAGCCATTTTACAGATGACGAAATTGATGGGCAAAGAAGTTAAGAGTGACTTGTCCAACTTTATCTGATAGATGAAACTGAAAGATTAGGCCTGAGTTGTGAGGAGGGGCTATAGAGATCATTAGCAGAGGTTTGCTTTCATGTTTGAAGTCTACAAACAACATTTGTATAAAGTCCCTTTTCCCTTTATAGAATTACAAGTAATGCAGGTTAAGAAGGGATTATTAGGTAAAATTGAGCCATTTTGGAAACCTTAAATGAATTTAATACAATATTGTCCCATAGTTTTGTCTTCTGATCCTATATAAATGTATATATGAATGTGTGTGTGTGTGTGTGTATGTATGTATATATATATATATAAAAGCATGTGTATGTATACACACATTTATAACAAAAGTGATCATGACTATGGGAAAGGATGACAGTGGGGAGAAGGAGCAAGAGGATGGATGCTACAAAGGGTAAAGTCGCAAAAATCAACAATTTAGAGTTAAATTGTTGAATTCCGTGATTTAGAAGTCATTACTGAGAAGAGTGGTGGGTCAGGAAATGATTAGGTATTTATGAACATAATGAATTACTGAAGTGATGTATTTTCTTAATATTCTTCAGAGAACTAAGAAAATACACCAACTTAAGACATGTTCTCTTATTGCATAAATAAAGTAAAAATCAGCCATGCCAGGGACCATAAAGAGGCTATAATTCCAATTTACCCTCTCAATTTATTGTTCTTAGACCATGTTTTATGCTTGGATTTCCCTTTGTTTTTTCCCCTCTCCCTTTTGTTCTTTAACTGTTGTTCTTCATTTGAAAAGAAAAGTTATTTACTATGACTTTTTAAAAATATTCCCACTTTTCCTCCTTTATCTCATGTTCTTGTATATTTTGAGCTCACCTTTGTTCTAATCCAACAGGATAATGTCCATCTGTGTTCACAGGAAGCACTGCCATGAGAGGCACATTAAGTGGTTTCTGTGGAGTCAGACAGAAGAGGCAGCCACCATCTAGACATCCGTACCACTAATAAGATCTTTATGCTCTCATCTCAGGTTTCTGCAGTTTCTAGCAGAAGCACAAATACGAAGACACTATTGAACTGGCGTTTTGCTGCTGACTCCTACAGGGATTATAGCCCAGTTTCTCTGTGGGGAGTTGGAAACAGCAATATAGACTCAACCCTATACTTTCTTTTAGCTATTTTCCCCTTGAATTGAAATCTTCCCCATTTTAGGGATTCAACATCTTCTCTGATGTATTTTTGACTCTGTAGCTGACCAGCTGAACCATGGAAGTCTACCCAGTTGTTTTTCTCTGCCCTCCCCTCCAAGTTCCACTGTGTATGCTGTTACCTAGCTTTCCTGTATTTTCCCTAAATACTTTTTTGTAATTACTGGCTCGGGGACATGCAGTTGTCTCATTAGATATAATTTTGATATTCTGAAAAATAGCCACAGTTCACCTAGAAGTTACATAATTTTTAACTTTTTAGAAGTATACATATATTCTGTCATTTTTGTTTGAGAAATGGAATAAATCTGCCTAGTTTCATATCTAAATAGTTTCAGAGCCAAGGGAAGTGGGTGATGAATTGATAGCAATGAATATAGAAAATACTTTAGTGCATGAAAATCAAACTTATTTTGTTGGAAACCTGATTAGGAAGTTCCGAATATTGGTAGGCCACCTTTTTTTGGCTGGCTTGTGCTCATTTGAAGAGGTTGTGCTTTGGACAACCTAATTTTTCTGAGATTCCCTGACTTACCTCTTCTCCAAGATCCCCTTCTTTTTATGAATACAAAGAAAGGCAAAGACAGTCCTTACTTCCAAGGAGCTCACAATTGAATGGGAAGACAACATGCGAACAACCATGCAGAAACAAGATATATACAGGCTATACCTTGGAGAGCCTCTCAGAGAGAAGGCTCTAACATTATGGAGGACTGGGAAAGACTTTGTGCAGAAGGTAGAAGTTTAACTGAGACTTTCAGGAAGCCACGTAAAGCCAAAAGACAGAAGTGTGAAGGTAGAGAATTCCAGTCTCTTCCCTGGAGGGCAACCAGTGAAGATGTACAGAGCTGATAGATGGATTGTTTTATGGGAGTAACAGCAAGGAGGTTAGAGTTGCTGAGCATGTGGAGGAGAGTAAGGTATAAGAATACTGGGAAGGTAAGAAGGGATCAGATCATAAAGGACTTTAAGAACCAAATAGCAGATCTTGTTTTTGATTCTGGAAGTGATAGGGAACCACTCAGATTTACTGAGTAGGGGAGTGACATGGTCAGACTCCTGCATTAGTGTGATCACTTCGATGGATGGAGGATAGACTGCAGTAGAGAGAGACTTGTGCCTGGGAGACCATCCAAAAGGGTATTATTGTAATAGTCAAGGCTGGAGGTGATGAGGGCTTGCCCCGGGGCTGTGATAGTGTTAGGGGAGAGAAATCAGGGAGGCCCGGCATGAGAGACAGCGAGAAGGTACAGTCAACAGGACTTGGCAGCAAACTGGATGTGGAGGTTAGAGAGAGGAAGGAATCAAGAAATACACGTAGGTTTGAGCCTGGGGAACTAGGAGGAAGGGTAGGTACTCTCAATAGTAATAAAGGAGTTAGGAAGAAGGGAGAGTGCGGGAGGGAAGATAATGGGTTCAGTTTTGCAGTTGTTGAGTTTAAAGTATCTATGGGACATTCAGTTCAAGATGCCCAACAGGCAGTAAATAGAGGATAAATAGATGTGAGAATCATCTGGATAGAGATGGTAATTGAATCCATGGGAGCTGAGAGGCTTACCAAGGGAAATAGGGTAGAAAGAAAAGAGAAGGGAGCCCAGGACAGAGCTTTGAGACATACCTATGATTAGCAGGCACAGTGTGGAAGAAAATCTAGCAAAAGAGGCAGAGAAGAAGCAGTCATCCATGTAGGAAAAGAACCGAAAACTTTAAGCCTGGAGAGGATTAAAGCGAAGAGGGTGATTGACGGTGTCAAAGATAGTACAGGGATCAAGGAGAATGAACATGAAGAAAAGGCCATTGGATTCGACATTTAAGATATCAATTGTATGGGAATCTGTGCTTTGGAAAGAGTGGTGGAAGTTGAGTGATGAGGTCAGAAGCCAGACTCCAGAGGCTGTGGAAGATAATGAGAGGAGAGTAAATGGAGGCGCCGAGCATAGATGACTTTCTCAAGGAGGTTAGCCAGGAAAGATGATGTTTAGGATGATAGTTAATGGTGACAGATGGATCAAGGGAGAGGTTTTTTGAGAAGGGGGAGGGATGGGAATGTTTATGGGTTGTAGGGAAGCAGCTGGTAGAAAGAGAAAAATCAAAGATAAGTGAGGAAATAGGAGTGATAGAAGGGGCAGTTTGCTAGAGAAGATGGGGCAAAATGGGATCCCTTGTGCCAGGAGTTTCCCTTGGCAAGGAGAAGGACCGCCTCTTCATGGGGGACAGGGGAAGGAGGAGAAGAAAGCATCTGAGTGAGGTAAGATGAGCAGAAGAGAAGAGGGAGTTCTCCACAAAAGGCCTCCATTCTTTAAGGTTATCAGCTTTAAGAGACTGGAGGCAGGCAGGAGCCGAGAGAGGCAAGCTGTGGTGAGTGCAGAGGCAAGAGCTAGGACCAGGAAGAGGCGAGACAGACCCTCATGTAGGGTGTAGCACCACGAGCTGTGGAGATGTAACAAGGGATGCTTATCATTGTTACTTTAAAAAAAAAGTTTATTGCTGCCTTTTGTTTTTATACCATAGTTGTTCCCTCCCTCACCTTTCACCCAGTGAGCATTCCCTTGTTAAAAAGAGAAGTACTTAAGCAAGACCAACCACCATAGTAGGCGCACCTGACGTCTTGGGAAGCAAGCTGAACTCAGAGTTTGCCACCTCTCCTGGGAATGGAGGGTGAAGCATTTCCTCACCTCTTCTCCAGAGACAGTTGCTCATGATAGTTACACAGAGTTTTGCTTCATTTTAGAATTCTATTTGCTTATATTATCTTATCTTATATTGTCTATATTTTTTCCTGGCTGTGATTGCATTATTCTCCATCCATTATACGCATTATTCTCCATCCATTATACAAGTCTTCTCAACTTTCCCTGCCTTCCACATGTTTGTGGTTTGTTAGTGCAAAATCATACCCTATTACATTCATGTACCACCATTTACTCAGTCATTTCCTAATCAGAAAAATAACCATTTTTCTTCTTTTTTAAAATTTACTGCAACAACAACAAAAAAAAGAGCCACAATGAATATTTTGGTAGATATGGGGACTTTTTCTTTTTGTCTTCAGCCTGTTTGAGGTGTGTGCCCCATGGTAGAATTTCTGTGCCAAATGGTACAAACCAGTTTAGTCATTTTTCTTATAGTATAATTCCCAGTATAGTTGAGCCATTTCACAACTTCAACAATTTACTAGTGTTCCTGTCTTCCTACAGGCCTTCCAACATTGGCTATTTTCTTTCTTTTACATCTTTACCAATTTACTGGATATGAAACTTCAGTTGCTTTTGTTTGCATTTTTCTGATTGTTAGCGATTTGGCACAACCTTTCAGAAGGCAGGTAGGTAGCACAGTGGATTCATCTTCCTGGGTTCAAACCTGGCCTCAGACTAGCTATGTGACCCTGGGCAAGTCACTTAACCCTGCTTGCCTCAATTTCCTTCTCTGTAAAATGAGCAGGAGAAGGAATGGCAAACAACTCCAGTATCTTTGCCAAAAAAACCCCAAAGGAGGTTATGAAGAGTCAGATATGACTGAACAATATAGCCTTTCATATGGTTGTTGATATTTCGCAATTTTTCTTTTGAAGATTGCTCATATTTATGTTACTTTGTAATAAAGACACATATATGTCATATGTATTTAGAGTTTTCTTTGTGCATGAGAATATATGCATATATGAATATTATATGTATGTCTATGTGTGTGTCTATCTATAGCCACACATATACCAGAAAATTCCATATTCCTTTGTGTGCAGATATTTATTTTGTGATTTCAAGTCACATGTGCAAAAACTCAAAGACGGTAATCCCTGGGGGCATGTTTCAAACATTGCCTAGGGTGCAAAAGTGCTTTGTCCTGGCTCAAATAGAGATGTCCTACATATGTGAATTAACTAGATTTGGTGATTCTGACTACAAAGAACAAAGGCATCATAGTCATCACAACTGAAACTGCTGGAGCTGCTTAGACATAAGCAGGGGAAATGGTTGTGATATATTTAGAAAGACCTGTGAATTGTACCATTTTCTTATCCACAGACCAAGAACCTTTCAAAAAAAGGTAAACTGACACCAAACAAGAGATTGCTTAAGTGCGGAATGCCTGCAAATTGAAAGAATGGTTATTTGTAGGAAACATCTCTATTAAAATGGGCCTAACAGTTTCAGGCAGAATCACATGCCTAAATGCAAGCCAGATGATAATGTTTTGTTGACTGCAGTTGAAATTTAAAACTCCTATTGAATGACCAACATGAACTAAGCTTAATTTTAGGCGTATTGTAGAGCTTCCCCCACCCTTGTGTTTGCTGTCTCAGTTGTTGAGATACGGTTTGGTGTAGTGGAAGGAACACTGGACTTAACTCGGCAGGCCTGTGTCTCACTTTCATCCCCAAGTTACCTGAGTCCTCTGGGCTTCGACTTCTTCATCAGTACTATCAACCTCATGAGGTTGTTGCAAGGAAAGAAAAAAATTGTTTTAATTATCTATTAAGTGACCTAATATTATTGATATCTCTGTGCCATGTAAGTGGGGTGAGGAATACCTAGATATACACACATGCACACATTTGTGTATGTAAGTGTGTGTGACACAGCGCATGCCTGTGTCCCAAAACAAAGTAGATGGAAGGTCATGCTATCCATTCGTACAAATAAGCTCCTAGGTTTGCCAGGGGTAGAATTTCATCTGCTGCTCTGACACTCCAGAAAAAAAAAAGGTATATTGAAGAAAAGGATAGATGATCTAGAATGACTCTTGTATAGCTATGATGCTATCATGAGGCACATCTGCCCAGAATGCTCTCAGCCTCACCACCTGTGGAACTCAACCTTTTCTCAGCAATAGATTATCCATTTGTAAATAATCAAGAGTTGACTTTAGGCAGGTGGCTCTCTATGAAGTGAGTTGTTTCTATCATTTTAGAAAGACTAGGTTGCAGTATTGAACTATAGTCTGTGCTTTGGGCTGTGTTTATCGTCATTCTTTTTTCACATAGGCTATGAGCTCCCCTCGTTGATATGTCTCCATTATTTATAATCAGTAAGGACCTACTATTTGTATGGCACTGTGCTAAGCTCTGAGAATACAGAGACAGAAATGAAACAGTCACTGATTTCAAGGAGCTGATGTTCTATTGCAGGAGGTAACGTGGACATGCATGTTATTGTTCCATCATTTCAGGCGTGTCTGAGTCTTTGTGACCTCACTTGGGATTTTCTTAGTAAAGATACTGGAGTGGTTTGCCATTTCTTTTTCTGACTCCTTTAACAGATGAGGAAACTGAGGCAAACAGGAGTAAGTGACTTGCCCAGGGTCACGTAGGTAGTAAGTGTCTGAGGCTGGATTTGAACTCATGAAGATGACTCTTCCTGACTCCAGGCTGGCACTCTTATCTGTCCATTTGTATACAAAATCAAAGCACAACAGTTTAGAGTGAGGGCCCTCGCAGTTGGGAGAAATCAGGAAACATTGCCTACAGTGCAAGAGAGCTTCATTGAGAAGGAAGAAGGAGCATTTTCACTGAAAAAAAAAAAGAGCCAGATATCAAAAATTGGACATTAGAGGTAGTGGTGATAGAGAATACCACTTTAACATACCTGATTTCCCCTAAGGATGGTGAAGAAAATCCATTCCCTGATTGGGGAAAAATAAGCACTCCCTAGCAACTTGTGATAAAGTACTTTTGGGAGGTTCCAAAACTGATTGATTGGAAGTCAGCTAGTGTCAGAGTTGATTTGATTTTTTAGTGTTTGGGAAAAGGTGCTTCAGAGTATCTGATTCAGTGGTTTACTGTTCTGATCCAGACCCTGAGCCCCTGAGAAAAACAGAAGTAGAATTCCAGCTCAGGCCATTGAGCGTTTTTCCCATTAGTACACTTGCTTGCCAGACCTGTGGTGGTTTTGAAATCTCTACAGATCATTCAGGAATGAACTACTTGATCATAATTTATACTTGAATGGTGACAGATGGCACAATGGATAGAATGCCTGGCCTTTAGTTCAGAAGATTTGTTTTCTGAGTTCAGATCTGGCCTCAGACACTTACTAGTTGTGTGACCCTGGTCAAGTCACCCTGTCTACCTCAGTACCTTACCTGTAAAAATGAGCTAGAGAAGGAAACGGCAAACCACCCTAGTATCTTTGTCAAGAAAAACCCCAAACGGGGTCACGAAGAGTTGGACACAACTGAAAAATGACTGCATGATAACAATATAGTCTAAAGGCAATTGCTTCCGGAAACTTGGCACATTTTCAGTATGAGTTTTAAGTAATATTACTATATGAAAATCTGGATTTGTAAAGTTAATAAATTAAGAGATTCTTTACCAGAAAATGTAAGAATAAAAGGATTAACAATGTAACACAGTTAAGTAACAAGCCCGGCCTAGAGCAATTAAAATTATTTGGAAGATAAAGATAGAAATTTATTCCCAGTTTCTTCAGCAAGATGTTCATTATGTAATTGACTAATACAGCGCCACTGTAGGAGGCTAGAGAAAAGAATATCCCTGTGATGTAGGCCAATCTGCATATCATTTTTATTTTTACAGTTAAGTAAAGATAATAATAGAGCAACTAGGTGGCATAATGGATTGACCACTGGGCTTTGAGTCAGGAATTTTCATCTTCCTGAGTTCAAATCTGTCCTCCACCATTTACTAGCTGTGTGACCTTGGACAAGTCACTTAACGTCATTTGCCTCTGTTTTCTCATCTGTAAAATGAGTTGGAGAAGGAAATGGCAAACCACTAGATACTATGTATCTTTGCCAGGAGATCCCAAATGGTATCACGAAAAGTTTGATATGTCTGAACAACAACAGTATTAATAATAGTTTACAATAGCAATGCTAATGGTGAGTGGTATTTAAACTCATGAAACTGAAAAACCACCCAAGCAGCAAGTGGCTGGACTGTTTATCTTAATGGTCCCAATTGCATGTCTCTGCCTCTTACCAAAGGGATTTCTTACTTTTTTTGACTCTTAAAAGTCTCCCCTCTTTTCCAGAGCATTGCCCTATTATTATAGAATGTTTTTGTTTTTTTTTAAGGCTTCATATTGTCATACGAAGTGGAACAACAACTTGTTGCTTGGGTGGTTGAAGGATGAGGAGAACACACTGCTAAAACTTTTTATCAGAAGCTGGGATACAGTATGAGTTTAAAGAGGGTGGTAGAGGAGGCAGAAAGCAAACTTAATAAGAACCTTGGCATTCCTTAAAAACCACTCCAAAGTATCCTATTTGAAAAGATGCTTAAGTTCATCTATTTTACAGTTAAAGTTTTTTGATAAATAACTTGAGGAAAATTATTAGTCATATCTATGAGACTTGCTCAAAAAGCCCTGTCTAAATTTTAGGCAAAACTTTGTCATTTGGATCAGGTGAGTAAAATAAGGCCACCATTTACTTGGTGGCAGCCTACCAAAATTGCAGCATCATATTGGGAAGGGACCGTGAATATTAAAAGCTTAAACTGTACAGTTACTGGGACAAAATGACAGCACACATCTTTATAATACAGATTGGCAGGGTTTCCAGTGGAACACCACGCAAATGAAAATCGAGTCCTGACAGTTTAGGATAAAGCCAAGTGTGGCAATGTCCTTTTGTAAAAGATAGACTGTTCTGAGAGAGAGAGAGAGAGAGAGAGTGAGAGTGTGTGTGTGTGTGTGTGTGTGTGTGTGTGTGTGTGTGTTTTCCCATTGACAGAAGATATACAAAATCACACATGTTCTTTACCATTTCTATTAAGAATAAGTATGTTAGCAAAAGAGAATGGAGTGGGGAAATAGTGGTTAATGGAGAAAATGTCCTTATACTTCATGGAAAAAGAACTACATGTTTTACTCAGGCTGTTCGATGAAGCAGGTAAATACTTACCATCCCAGCATTAGATTTTTTTTAAATCCACTTTATAATTGCTTACAGTTTTACTCCTTGAAATCATGTGATACCTTGCACGTAGGAAGTAATGAATAAATGCATGTGGAATTAAATTCAGTTTTTAAAAAAGTGAAAAGCTACTCCCCTTCTGTTATTCTCATCTGTTTCTTTATCGTACTGATCACACAGATGTAGAACTGGGAAGGACCTCATCTGGTGCAACCCCTGAATTTTACAGATGATGAGACTTGAGGCAATTGCTCAAGGTCTTATAGGCTGTAAGTAGCAAAGCTAAAATTTGAACTCTGGGCCTATGATTGCAGGTGCACAGTTCTTGCCACTATATCATAATGCTGTTTTCACTACCTAATTGGTATTGGATAGGGGCAACCAAAACATATTCATTCCATTGCCTTTGGATATCCCAAGGAGTAAATTCATTAAAGTAATGGAGTACGTTTTGTTGTCTAATGAGTACGACTGCTTTCTTGTTTTCTGTACCATATTAATTAGTAATTAGGGACAAAATCACATGGCCTTCCTACTCCATTATTGCGACTAAAGAAAAAGACCAGTGTTAGTTGGTATTACGCTCTTTCAAGTTCCATTTTACAAAATGCTAACTCACAGCATTTCAAAGGTAGTCTTCTAGTGATATTTCTAGTTTGAGTATGCTTTTTTTCATTATTAGATAAGGAATCTCAAGTTCTATTTAAAGAAATTCATCATATATTCATGGTTTGGGGGTATGCTGAAATCCTGTTCTCAGATGCTGGGAAATAGTAGGGATTAATTTTTAACTAAATGCTTTTACACACACTTGAAAGCTTCACGTTGAGTATCTTTTGAAATGGAATGTAAATTAGTACTTGAATGGAGAGGGATTTAGTAATATTTGAAGGAAACGTGTCTTCTGTAGTTACTAACACTGGCCTCTAGAGTATAATACCACCTTATGGTCTTTAGCAAACATCATGTGTTGCCTAGTTCCCCCTGCCTGGGAAACAAACAGACTATCTTGGGCACAAAGATTTGTGTGCTTTACAAGCAGCAGTTTGACCAGTCCTGTGCATCTAAAATAGATTGATTTTTCTCTCAATAAATCCACGAACCAACAATAATCAAAGAATGGAGCACATATCTTCCAGTATTGGTTTTCAGACAGCTATATTCTGCAGTTTCACCCAGAGCTATAGTGATTTACCACTGTTTTTCTCTTTCTGGCCCCTTTGTTTCCTCATTTATATGCTGTTTGAGATTTTATTTATGGGGGAGGTGGCAGAATTAAAGCTAGTTCTTTTCTTTATCAACATTGTCTACACATTGTGAGGAAGACCTGGAAAAACAAAACGAGAAGGAAGTTCATAAAATCACAGAATCTTAGAGTAGAAGAAAGTCTCAAGTCAAAGATTTCATCTAGTTTGACCCTGAACCATGCACGACCTTTATGGCATTCCTGACACATGGCCATTCAGCTTTTTATTTAAGGGTCTATATTGATGAAGAGCTCACTACTTCCTGAGGAATGCCATTACTCTTTGGTCTGCTGTAATTTTTAGGAAATTTGATCAACCTGGTATGAGTTATTCCTAGGGAACCTATGCTTTTGTGTCTATAAGTGCTGAAAAACCAATTCACTAAGAGAAATGGCTGTTTTCCATTAGGTCCCAATTCGTCAAAGACAGGTGGTTTACAGTTTGTGCAAAGTTGCCAAAGATCTCGTTATCTCCAGAGTTCTAGAAATTAGAATGGAAGAGGAAAAAGGGAATATCCCATTGCTCTCCAAGAAGTGGATTCTTTCCTAGGGTGAGATTCCATGGAATCACTATGGGATCAAGTGAACAAAATTAATTTGGTAATTCAGGAAAAGGAAAACTTATCTCAGGAAATTAAGAAATTACATAGCCGCTTTTATTTTTGAGAATTTTGCTGTCCTTTGCTGTAAAACCTATTCATTGTGTTCAGAAAGAGAACGTGGAAAACGATGTTCTAGATAGTTAAGTAATTCCATGCTGTTAAATGAGATTAAAATTTTTAACTCAACAGATCTTAAAGTTAGAATGAATGCCTGTAAATTCATCTCATTAATTATCTAAAAAGTTATCAAACAGCTAGTTCCATGCTTAACTTTAATAATTATACTATTCATTGCTTAGGGTTATTGACCATAGAGTAATTCGGTTTCTGTGTGTGCTTAATTATTTAAGCTCTATGATCATTGCCAAGTGTTACATTTAAGTGTATGCAGAACTGAACGCATTTATATATTAAAGAACTCCAGTTACAGAATAAAGTGAGGGTAGGGTTACAGCTGATGCCGAAGAGTTACTTCGTTAGTTGCAACACTACTGGAAAGTATCCCATCTGCCTATGTGTTTTCAAATTGAACGTAAATTTCTTACATATGCTGGCAAAGTATTTGGGTTTGTTCATAACGAATGTTTAGTGCAGAGGTTTTTTTTTTTCCACATATAGTTACAAAAGAACATTGAACTGAACTAGAAACACCCTTTCTCTGCATCTGTGTGTGTATGTGTTTCTATATATCTGTATACTCTTAAGTCAAATATTTCTCACCCTTATAATTTCATGTTGATGACATAGATAGTATTCAACACCCTATTTGGAGGTAGAGGCAAAAGTTTCCTTTTGCAATGCATCCATGCAGAGATTTTTATTTTTAACACCTACTTCTTACCAAATCTGTCGCTGATGGCACTTTCTCCTCGTTAGAGATCGCAGGCAGAGTACTTGGCTGGTCTTTTTGCTATCATCATTTTTCATCTAACCTCAGCCATTCCCCAGTGTTTTAAGGGGGAAGGGCCCAAGCACAGTTTTGACCATTTTTTCTCTGCCCTGAATATTTGTGAACCTACTTGGGTAACAAGCATGCCCTACATTCCCCAATCTGGCTAAGCCCAGTAGACTTCTAATGAGAACGCTGCCAGGTAAAAGAGTTCCAAGAGGCTCTGGTCTGAGACTTCATGATTATCCTTGGATGCTGTTTGAGGATTTAGTAGGGTTCATAGGAAATGGTTCAAGAATCTAGATGTAACATCCATGTCTGTTAGCCTCCCAAAGAAAATACTGACCTTTTGGATTCAGAAGTTTCTTTTGTGATTAAGAAAAATTAAATGGTAACTTAAATTTTTTGAGATAGTTTGACCCCAAATAACATCCCCAGTAGTTGAAATTTAGAGTGTCTCAAGAAGGGTCGGAAATTTGGAAATCACACTATTGGATTAATAAGCTGAAGAGCAAAGTTTTCAGAATAGGAAAGATAGAAGCTCACATTTGATAGTTGAATTTTACAAGAGAGAAGGTTGAGATCCAGAGAGGCTGTTATTTGCCCAAAGTTACAGCATATAGTTGGATAGCTGAAGCTAGAATGCAAATCTTCTAACTCCTAATGTTCTTTACACACTACCTTACTGTAGATATCTCTGAGCCAAGCATAAAAATTTCACATAATCGCTTTACTATGTCACGTATTCTTTGGAACTGACTATACATTCAATCTATTCTTTTTGTAGCTTTTATCGGCACATATGTGTTTCTTGGTAGGTCCTTCGTCTCCCTGATAGTTTTCCTCTCATGTCATACTGCATGTCATAGCTCGCCCCACGCTTTCTCAACTGGTGTGACTACTGCCTGTATCCTTCAGTAAATTCTCAGTAGCCAATCCGCCCATTCTGTAGAGAGGCCTCCCTGTGCATCTTTTTACCAGTCAGTTCTAGTGCTAATACAGCCTGTGGGCTGGCCCTCTTCTTGCTCTTGTTTTCATTAGATGATCGACCTACCTCCTGTTATGGTTTTATATTCACATGGCCACTTCTTGTGAACAAGTCATCATTAGTAAGACACTAGAGCCTATTTACAGCCCTCTATTGCCTTCTGATTATAATTCTTATGAAATTATGGCTTCCCATGATTTGAAGTACTCCTGTTTTTTTTAAGAGGTTTAATTTCTAATTTGCTGGGGTTTTTTTTCCCTTACTTGTTGAGTGTGTAAGTTGGGGCAGCACAGATTTTAAATAACTGTAAAGAGAAAATCGAGGGCAGTAGGCATTACAGTGGATAGAGTGCTGGGCCTGAAGTCAGGAAGCCTCATCTTCTTGAGTTCAGATCTGGCCTCAGATGCTTACTAGCTGTGTGACTCTGGGCAAGTCACTTCACCTTGTTTGCCTCAGTTTCCTCATCTGTAAAATGAGCTGTTGAAGGAAATGCCAGACCACTCCAGTATCTTTCCTAGGAAAATCCCAAAAGGGGTCATGAAGAGTTGGACATGACTAAAAAAGACTGAATGACAGCAACAAAAGAGAATATCATATCCTTCATCTTATATCTGAACACACCAAAAAATTATTTTATAGTTACTAATTTCTCAAAAACTAAAAAGAGTAGAAAAGTTTTAAGTGATGTTATTACTGCAATAAAATATAATTCTTTTTCTCTTGCTGAAAAAATCGCTTTTTGGATTACATGTCCTACTGCTAATGGCTGAAGAACTAAAGTTGAAATGTATCTAAATTCATGTTTCCCCAAAACTCAGTTTCAGTCTGTTGAGCTTTCAACTATTAATAGAAACACATGATACGTAGGTTTTTATAGTTCTTTGGTTGTAACTTTTAATGGATTTATGAAGAATAGAGAAGAAGGAATAGAACTCATTGTTCAAAATCATGCTGAGCTCTCCTCCTGTCACCCCAAACTGCTTGGCTATATGCAAGATCCATCCTGGCCTCCATTAAGGGGCTGAGACTTCCTCATGCCCTCTCGTCCTTCTAAGTGTTAAAAATGTTCAGATTCCTTAAGAGTCTGGCTTATATGGCTCATCTTTAATAAACCTTGTCTTTGGATGGGTGGAGCCAAGATGGCAGAGTCAAAGCAGTGACTTGCTTGAGCTCTCCTCCAAACCCCTCCAAATACTCATAAAAAATGGCTCTAAACAAATTCTGAAGCAGCAGAACCCACAAAAAGAGTGAAACAAATTTCCAGCCCAAGATAACCTGGAGGATTGATCAGAAAGGTGTATAGCACCAGGCTGGGAGCGCAGCATGGCGTGGGCGCACAGGCCGCAGTGAACCTGGAGCAGGCCTCAGAAGACTGAATCGCGGGCAGCTGTGCAGGTTTCCAGACTCCTCAATCCACCAATGCCAAAGACAACTTAGAAGGTCAGTGGGAAAAGTCTCTTTCTGTCGGTGCTGAGACGGGAAGGTGGGGTTTCAGCTCCATTCCCCAAGAGCGTGGCCCTGGGGGGGAGCAGCTGCTTCCCGAGTTTCTGGCCCCCAGACTGAGGGGGAATCCAGTGGCTGATCAGAGAGGGACTGCAGGGATCTCTTTACCAGTGCTGAGGCAGTAATCTCTTGCTTTGCCCTGTTGGATCTGGGTCACAGTTCTGGGGGCGGTGCTGGGTGAGGAGGAAGCTGCTGGTAGAGCTTGAGTGGCTGTGGAGAGGAACTCCTACAGGACAGAAAGGAATACTTGTGTCACAGGCCAGGAAAGGAGTAAACACCTCGCCCTTATCATACCACCTTGGAAGAACTGAAAATTTACAGGTCCCTATAAGTATCTCTGAAAACAGCTATACAAACCCCTGAAGCTTGGGACAGTACTCTCCACATTGGAAGCAGACTCTTACCTTAACAAAGAGTTTAAAACTCAAGTAATTGGCTGGATCATGAGCAAGCAGCGCAAAAAGAGTCAGACTATAATCTTACTTTGGTGAAAAGAAGATCAAAATATACAACCAGAAGAAGACAACAAAGTCAAAGCTCCTACATCCAAAGCCTCCAAGAAAAATATGAATCAGTCCCAGGCCTTGGAAGAGCTCAAAAGGGATTTTGAGAAGCAAGTAAGGGAAGTAGAGGAAAAACTGAGAGTGATGCAAGAAAATCATGAAAAACAAGTCAACAGCTTGCTAAAGGAGACCCAAAAAAATACTGAAGAAAATAACACCTTAAAAAATAGCCTAACCCAAATGGCAAAAGAGGTCCAAAAAGCCAATGAGGAGAAATGCCCTAAAAAGAAAAATTGGCCAAATGGAAAAGGAAGTCCAAAAGACTGAAGAAAATACTTCCTTAAAAATTAGAATAGAGCAATTGGAAGCTAGTGACTTTATGAGAAATAAGACACAGTAGAACAAATCCAAAAGAATGAAAAAATAGAAGAGAATGTGAAATATCTCATTGGAAAAACAACTGACCTGGAAAATAGATCCAGGAGAGAGAATTTAAAAATTATTGGACTATCTGAAAGCCATGATCAAAAAAAGAGCCTAGACATCATCTTTCAAGAAATTATCAAGGAAAACTGCCCTGATATATTAGAACCAGAGGGCAAAATAGAAATTGAAAGAATCCACAGATCTCCTCCTGAAAGAGATCCCCAAAGGAAAACTCCTAGGAATATTGTAGCCAAATTCCAGAGTTCCCAGGTCAAGGAGAAAATATTACAAGCTGCCAGAAGGAAACATTCAAGTACTGTGGAAACACAATCAGGATAACACAAGATTTAGCAGCTTCTACATTAAAGGACCGCAGGGCATGGAATATAATATTCCGGAGGGCAAAGGAGATAGGATTACAACCAAGAATCACCTACCCAGCAAAACTGAGTATAATCCTTCAGGGGAAAAAATGGTCATTCAGTGAAATAGAGGACTTTCAAGCATTCTTGATGAAAAGACCAGAGCTGAATAGAAAATTTGACTTTCAAATACAGGACTCAAGTGGAACATGAAGAGGTAAACAGGAAAGAGAAATCATAAGAGACTTATTAAGATTGAACTGTTTACATTCCTGCATGGAAAGATGATATTTATAACTCATGAGACCTTTGTCAGTATTAGGGTAGTTGGAGGAAAAAAATTATATGTATGTATATGTAGATAGATAGATAGAGGGCACAGGGTGAGTTGAAGATTAAGGGGTCATATCTGGAGAATAAAATTAAGGGATGAGAGAGGATTATACTCGGAGAAGAAGAAAGGGAGAGGTAGAATGGGGTAAATTATCTCACAAAAAAAAACAGAAAAGTCTCTTACAGTGGAGGGGAAAAGGGGAAGGTGAGAGGAATGAGTGAATCTTATTCTCATAGGATTTGGCTTAAGGAGGGAATAACATACACATTCAATTGGGTATGGAAATCTGTCTTACCCTACAGGAAAATAGGGGGAGAAGGGGACAAGAGAGCAGGGGATGATAGAGAGGAGGGCAGATTGGGAAAGGGGTAATCAGAAGTAAATACTTCTGAGGAGGGACAGGGTCAAAAGAAAGAATAGAATAAATGGGAGGGCAGGATAGGATTAAGGGAAATAGAGTTAGTTTTTCACAACATGTCTACTATGGACGTGTTTTGCATAACTGCACGTGTATAACCTATATTGAGTTGCTTGCCTTTTCAATGAGGGTGGGTGGGGAGGGAGGAAGAGAGAAAATTTGAAACCTAAAGTTTTAAAAACATATTTTAAAAAAAAATGTTTTCACATGCTGCTAGGAAATAAGAAATACAGGAAATGGGGTACAGAAGTCTATCCTGCCCTACAGGAAAATAGAAGGGGAAGGGGGTAAGAGAAGGGGAAAGAGATAGAAGAGAGGACAGACTAGGGGAAGGGATATTCAGAATGCATGCCTTCTTGGGGTGTTTGGAGTGGGGAGATAGGGTATAAATTTGGAATTCGAAAACTTGTGGGAGTGAATGTTGAAAGCTAAAAATAAATTTATATTAAAAAAAAATAAACCTTGTCTTTGGCTAAAAAAACAAACAAACAAAAATCAAAATCATGCTGCCCTACTTTACCCTTTTCCCAATATCCAGGTGTTATTTCATAAATGAAGACAATCTAATATCTGGACGAAAAAGGAATCATTTGTTCAAAGCACCCTTCATGGGATCATTTTTTGTCCACATTTGCACACAAATGCCATGTAGAAAAGAACGTTTCAGAGCTCCCATATGTCATCTTCCTGGCATGCCCTTTCCTATTGTAGTCTTTTGTGGAATACTAAAAGCACCGTGATCTTATTGAATACTGTATGTATATCCAGACTTTTGTATTCTAATAATACTTCAGGGGACATAGGAGGCCCATTGCTTCTTGAACAGCATATACAGCTTTTATGTCATGTATATATAGTTTATACATTATCACATGCACTTTCCTTTTTGATTACTAGAAGTCTCAATGCATCTCAAGATATAATTTGGTTTTTGATCAAATCCTAGATCAGAATAGTGATTTGCATAGATGTTAATTGAAATAGTACCTGCTGTATTGATTTTTTACTTCCATATAGTAATGTTTGAAAATTTTTTACTGAATTGAATTCAGAGATTTTGGTAGCAGACAAATCTGTTGGACTTTTGAGTAGGTGAACTGGACTCAAATTTTATTCTTTTGAAAATTTATTTTTACTATGTCCTTCTATAGATAGACATTGCTTTTGCTATAAGACTAACAGATTTATAGGGAAAAAACCATGTACCTAGTCAAGACAGCATCGTACTAGACCAGCCACTAGGAAACAGAATGATAGGCACAGAATTGGGGCCATTTAACTAACTGATTTCTTTAAAACTTAAAAGAAAAAATTTATCACAAAAATAAATTCGAAGAACTAGTGAGATTTTTTCCCCCCTCTCATTGTGGATTCCTTTTACCAAAATCATAATATTTTCTTTAAAATGGGCCCAGGATTGTGAGGAGAAGAGTGTCATACCATCAGCATGGCCTTGTATCAGAGAAAGAAAAAAAGGAAGTCAAGGTGTGTTTTTCCTTTGATGTGTATAGATATGTTTTTGATGTTCCCAGTAGCCTTTAAGAAAATTGTCAGGACCACTCAGTAAATATTATTACAACAAAGGCAAGAGATTAGACTGGTGAATCCTCAAAGGGAAAGAAATGGAGATGTGACAGGTTATATAAGTACAAACAAACACATGCATATTGTGGTGAAGAACATGATACAGTAGCTATCAGAAACATAGATGAGCGCTAATAATATGGCAATAATAATTTCTTAAAGTATAGTCATGATAATTCATGTAATCTTCCAGGAGAATGTAAGCTCTTTGAGGTCAGGAATGGTTTCAGTTTTCTTTGTAAAAACAGCATGGTAGGGGGCAGCTAGTAGCACAGTGGATAGAGCACCAGCCCTGGAGTCAGGCGGACCTGAGTTCGAATCTGGCCTTAGACACTTGACACTTACTAGCTGTATGACCCTGGGCAAGTCACTTAACCCCATTGCCTAGCTGGAAAAAAAAAAAGCTCATAGTCTAGTAGTGGAGGTTAAGACATGTATGCAGTTGACTAATAATAAGCAAGTCCTAAGACATGCTGACAAAATATATCCAAACACACAGAAATTCTCTGGTTTGTCGGAGTGATTCTGTTACCAGAGCCAGCTTATGGCTTAATGGGGTATTAAAGGCAGGAGTGGACATAGTAGTGGTGAACCCATTAACCTCCTATCAAGTATAGTTAGTTCTATCACGCCATTAAAAACTGACTCTTTGAATGCTCACTTTAGAAGCAGACATTCTGACTGAGAGCAGTCTAGCAGCCCCTGTGTTGAAAGTATGTAGTTTGATTTTCTGTTGATAAGAAGCATGTCTATATTACAGGTCCACTTTTATTTCAGTGTTTTACTTTGCTGTGCTTGATAATGAAGCAAGGAATCCAGATGTTGGTATGAAGAAGGTCCAGCTTTATAATCCCCAGGAAGATTAATACCTAATTTAATTATTAATGTTCTCATTTAATATTTCTTGTGTACCATAACCTATGGTGTACTGATCACTGCAGACTGGCAGCACAGATACAAGAAAATAGGTACTGGAACCTGGATAATTTCTGCGAAGTCAACAGAGCATTACTGGCTGGAGAATAGCAGGGTCATGTAACCTGCAACACACAGATCTAGCTTATAATCCTCAAAATCCTTCTTGGCCATATGGAATGAAAAGACATTATAGGATTATGTAATTTTGGCAGTAGGCTTTTTAAGTGATGGGAAGCTAGTAAGTTTTAGACATGATGACATACTTAAAGATTTTGGCAAAGGAGGACATCAAACTTTAGATCCAGATGAAGGTCAGGCCTGCTGAGTGGCAGCTTCATGCATCATAGAAGATGAAGAGATTTCAGAGTATCTCTGTATTTGTGATTCTTGTGCCAGTAACACTTATAAAGGCATGAAAATGCATTTTTCTAGAATTTGGAAGAACAGAAATGGAAGTTTGTGTTGCCTCAAACACAGCATGGTATAGTAGAAAGAATAGATATGAAAGTCCTCAGAGTACCTGGTCCCCCACAGTTGACTTTTTTTTTTGACCTTTGGACAAGACACTTATTCTCCTAAATATGTCTTAGTTTCTGCAGTTTAAAACAGTTATATATATCGATCTTTCCACTTCCGTTCTGACCTCTCTCCTTCTCTCCTCACTGCCCAACGAATGTCCTTATGCATAAATTTATTTATGTCAATCTTTTTCACCACCCTTCAGTAAGAAACCCTGTTGCTTATGGAATAAAACCCCAACTTCTTAGCCAGCTTAGCTTCCTAGACTCCCTGTCAAGTTCTATAAACTAGCCAAACTAGACTACTCAAAAGATTTCTCACCTCTGTGACTTTGCTGTTTCTATTTCTTAAGTTTAGCATATCCTCCTATTGTTCTCCTGCCCTCCAGCAGCTCCAGTATCTCCTCCTCCAGGTAGACATCCCTGAATATCTTCCAATGCCCCGTCAGTTCACATGACCTTTCTCAGAACACACATAACCTTGTTTATAATATTCTTAAGGACTTTGTTATGACTAGGTGATCTCCTAGGTCCCTTTCAACTTTAACAGTCGATGCTTTTATTTTATAAACTTTGGAGAAGGAAATGGAAAACCCCTCTAGTACTTTTGCCAAGAAAACTCCAAAGAGTCAGACATCATGCAAGAACAAAATTTACTTTGTACCATATCTTTGTATGTGATAATAGATTATGGTTCTTTTTTAGGAATTAATAAAACAACAATTTTAGGTGAGCTGTACAGGTCAAAAGCTATTTTTTACCAAAGTGTTTTCTTCATTGAAATTTATTTTCTACCTTCTTCCATATGGGACATTCAGATCCTACTGGGATGGGGAATCTTATTCTTGGAAGTCACAAGATATCATAGTTAATGGAAATCTAACATTAATTCCTACACCAGTTTTAGCCAATGGCTTCACCATTATTCTCTTAAGACTTTTATCAGAGATTCATAGAATGTCAGAACTGAGAGTAGCTTTAGAGATCTTCTGATTTGATAGAGCTGCTAATGATCTCTATTTTCTTTGTGGAGGTCTTAAGGTTTTGCTATTGCATTCCATTTCAGAAGAAATTGGTTCTTTCAGATGTATGGGCAAAATTATACTGCCATTTCTGTTAATGGGGAACCTGAATTGTCAGTTGTGAAAAGGAGTTTTCCCTGCTTACTGATATATTTGTATCTTTTCGTGTCCTATTGATGAAGTCAGTCAGTGATCTTGAAGAACCTAAAATTTGATTACTGGGTAATAATCGAAAGTAGTTCTAATATTAGGAACTCCAAGGGTTCCATCTCAACCAGCTGCATTTTACTTTCTGCTTCCCCTTTTTGGGTAGGTATGTAAATAAATTGGTTGATCTCTTTCTGCCAATGACCCATTTACCCAAAGAATGTTAGAATTGTCATTGGTAGGAATAAAAATTATAATGAGAGATAGGACTTGCCTTTCTGTCTGGCCTTTGGTGTTTATATTTTGAGTAACTTAAGTTGATCTCTGTTCTTGTTTACAGTGTGCTGGAGAAGAAAATTGGGTTGATAGTCGGACCATCTATGTCGGACACAAGGAGCCCCCTCCAGGTGCTGAAGCATACATTCCACAAAAATACCCAGATAATAGAATAGTCTCTTCCAAGGTAAGTTTTGCTGTTAATCTACATATTTAGTATTTTTTGAACTGTTTTTTTCAATTAGTAAGTATTTATTTTCTCTCAGTCCCACCTCTTCCCCCCCAAAAAATGAAGAGAAGAAGAAAAGTCCCTTGTAACAAATATGTGTAGCCAAGCAAAACAAATTCTCATATTGACCATGTCCAAAAATGCATGTCTCATTGTGCTTCTTGAATCCTTCACCCTCTCTATTAGGAGATGGGTAACATGCTTCATCAGTGGTAAAACAATTTGTAAGTAATTTGGTTTAGCAACTTTATAATAAAGGTAAGTGATAAGATGAACAATAGATACTATCTGTGGAATGGAGATTTCCATGATGAGTAATTATTGAATTAATTTTTCCCCTCTGGCTCTTAAGGGTACTATACTTCCTAAAACAATTTTGTGACAGAACTGTTTTGTTTTACAATGAATAAATATTCTGTAATTTTCTGATTGAGGTAAAGGTTGGAGTGTGGAAAGTGTTTGCCCTGTGGGAAAAATGTAGCTATCAAGGGTATGGGAGGAAGATGCACTGGAATGGTTCCTAAACCTTGACACCTGATTCCATTTCTTGAGACCATTTGCTCTTTATCTTTCCTGTCAGATGTGTCCAGAAGCAGTTGCTTCTCATTTTTCCCTATTTTCTCACAAATACCTGATGGTACCCTTTCCTTTTTTCTTAGAATATTTCTCCCAATTTGTCCTGGTCTTTTGAAGCTGCTTTTTTAGGGACTCAGGTTTCCAGACAAAGTGGCTAATGATGATAAAAGCAGTATTTTAAATCACAGCAAGGAATGTGCTTAACCTGAGGCCCCCATGAGGAGAGCAAGGAAGAGATAGCATGTGTGACAAGGAAATGTGTAGATTACTGTCTCTGAAGAGACAAGGGTTCAGTTGGAGCTCTGAAGAATTAGGATACATCTGTGTCTTAGCAGAGCAGCATCTGGGCCTAGGTAAAATGATCTTTGGGTCATGTGGTAAGAGGAGGAGGAGGACTCAGTGGTCATATGAAAGGCTCCCTCTGGAATCAGCACCGATTTTAGGCCCAGTTCCTGCTACTCTTCCCAGTTTGGTCAGGGTTTGCAAGACCACAGAAGAGAGCCAAGTGTTTTATTAAGGGGGTGTCGGGAAGCTGGGTTTTACTCAGGAGGTCCTGATTAGTTTCTCCCTGTCATTGTAGGCAGGTGTCAGTTAGTTGTGAAACTGGCCATTTCTGGAAAGAAAATACCAAATTGTGTGTGGAAGGGGGAGTTGTAGGATGGGAGGAATGTCCAGGAAAAAAAAAACAGCTCATAATAGAGTACTGAATAGGAGGCCTAGGCGTGTCTAGAACGGAGATGACCCTTTTAGAGGAAGGGCTAGCTAGGTTCAATACAGCAGAGAGTTATTGGACTCTAACCATAGGGAAGTCTTTGGGACCTCTCTGGTACTAGAGGATATCAGTGATTTCTTTGATATCAGTAGAAGGCAGACTGCACTGTGGAGCAGTATAAAAATAGGATTTTGTCACAAAGAACTGTTTAAGTTTCCAGGGAAAATTTAAGAAAGATTTTTACTTTATCAGGCTAATTTTATCAGAAAATTCAAGAACAGGAACTAACAAATTGAAAGACTTTGTACTTTTAGAAAAAATAGACTGGTTAAATATTCAGACTTTTAGAGAATGTGTAAAGTATCATTGACTCCTAAAAATCCTTTTCACTTGAGAGGGAGGGGTTAAGGAGTGGGGCAGAGTACACAAAAGACTTTCGTTCCTACTTTAGATTCAAGAATGGAATTGTGATCTCAGGTCAAGGATACTTTGAATGGTGCAATGAAAGATTCAAGTGAATGATGGTCTATAATTTCAAAAATTACACAGGTAATCATGTTCCTGCCAGGAAAAGCCCTTGGAAAGATTGAAAACTGGACACTGGGGCTGCTAGAGAAGCTTTTGTTTATTGCCTAAGTTGTCATTGAGCTAAGTAAATCTAGAATTATTAAAAAGATAACTCTCTTTGTGAGAGAATTCACAGTAGGATTTCTTTGAATAGTAAGAACCTTAAATCTTCTTGAAAAGTGGTTAATTTGATTTTTAAAAGTTTTATTGATGCCCTTTTTTTTTTTAACAATACTCTCATTTCTCATTAAAGTCATGCCACTCCCGCCATCAATTGAAATCCTCCCTTTCAATAGACATTTATTAAGTATCTTCAATATACATGGGATACTGGGAAAGGGGGAAGGGAGGATTGCTTAGAGATCCAGGACTGGCTACTGGCAGAGGCCCATTACCAGCTGGGTGTGGCCTCCTTTTACATATCCATTACAGTGAGACTGGGTCTCAGTTCACCATTGTTAAGAAGAGGCTGGCCATGCTGAACAAAAGGATAAAGGCAGCTGAGGCACCTTTGAGGATGAGAGATTGAAGAGCTTAGTGAACTGCTCCTAGAAATTATACACTCAAGTGGTTTGCCATTTCCTTCTCCGGCTCATTTTACAGATGAGGAAATTGAGGCAAACAGGGTTAAGTGACTTGCCCAGGGTCACACAGCTAATAAGTGCCTGGGGCCAGATTTGAACTCAGGAAGATGAGACTTCTTGAATCCAGGCCCAGCACTCTATCCACTGCTCTACCATTGAATAATTTGTGAACATGATATATACACATTAACTCCTCTTCCTCAAAAAAAAAAAAAGCCAGCTCTTAAATTTCCCTGCATCTTAAGTGTTCATTGGCAGCTAGCTGGTGCAGAGGATAGAGTCCTGGGCTAGACTCAGAAAGACCTGTGTTCAAACTGGCCTCAGGCACTTATGAGCTGTATGATCCTGGGCAAATCACTTCAGTTTGCCTCAGTTTCTTCATCTATAAAATGGGTGTGATAAAAATAGCATCTGCCTCCCAGGGTTGTGGTGAGAATCAAATGCCGTAATAATTTTGAAATGCTTGCACAGTACCTGGCACAGTTAGTGAATGCTATGTAAGTGTTAGCTATTATTGTTTAGAAAGTTAATTCTTGCTCTAGCCACGGTTTGTAAACATTCTGTCTATGCGATGAGAAAGTTACTGAATTGTCTGGGGTAATTATATGATCACAGGTTTAGAGCTAGAAGGCCTTAGAAACCATCTTGGCCATCTCTTTTTATAAATGAAAAAACTGAGAACTGGCGAGATCCACGTGTGTGAAGGGACAAGATGGATACCCATTTGCTTTCATCCTACCCCTTAATCCTACCATGAGATAAAAAGTAACACTGAAATCTTCTTTTAAAATGTTGAAGTTACCATGATTTTTTTTCCTCAAAGAAAAGTTTATTTAACTATGTTTCCTTTTGTTCCTTACCTAACTATCTTCAGAGAATTCATCTCGGGTATTACATAACATGTAGCCCCTAAGTTACATTTTACCAAAAAAACAATGATTAATTTCTTGAAGTTTCTAGCCCACAAAAGTTTGTTTGGCAAATACTGTACCTAAACGTATGTGATATAGATTTGGAACTGGAAGGAACCTTAGAGATGGTCTCTAATTGCACTCCTCACCTTACAGATGAAAAAATTTAAGGTCACCCAACTGGCGTCACAGTCGTCCCAAGTCTCCAGACCAAGCCTCAGTTCCCTATGCAGTGGTGACTACATGTTACTGTTGGATGGGGGTAGGAAACCTTTGATCGCCAATCTGGGCAAGCTGGTCATTCAGGTCTCAACAGTGGAGCAAGAAAGAAGGACAGGGAGGGACACATAGCCATCCCTGTGTAAGAGACTGTTGCGGTCTGAGAGGTTGTGACCCCTCAAAGACTGAAGTACACGACGGGGTCATCTGGAATGAATTCACAGACTCAAGCATTCTTTAAGTCAAGTTGGCAAAAAGCTTATTGTTGCTTTTCAGCAGGCAAGGATTCTTAAGGAACCTGCGATCTTAGATGGGTACAGCTAAAGTTTATATAGGATAAAATGCAATAAAACATGTGCCAAGTATGCTAACAAGGTGATTCAGAGTGGGATTAAGGAGTGGTTAAGGAGTGGTCAGTTCTTAAAAGAACATGCACTTCTTGTACCTATTGCACAGGCATTTTACCCAGAGTTCACTAGGAAAAGTCCACAAGGGGGGCCACATGGAGGTGTGGTTTTAGGCCTGCCACGTCACTAAGTTAACTAAAATTCAGGGGTAACTGAGAGTTGTCCAGTCTGCCGCCAGTCAATGTCTTGTTTGACAAGATAGATGTAGGGAGTACCCGTATGTCTTGAGTCTGGAATACAGATAATGAGGTGCCCAGGATGTAGATAATGAGGTAGGGCAGTAGTATAGATAGGGTGAGTAGGTAAGAATGTCTTTATGATCCAGTGCAAAGCCAGTTTAAACTAATAATTCCTTCAAGTGCTGTTTGTAACTGCACCAGGAAAAGAGATAAGGGTCTTGCTGGGCCCACTCATGAGTAATTGCTAGGCACAGTGTCCTTGGGCTGGGGAGAAACTGTCAGGGATAGTGTTTCTTAGGCTAGGGAGAAATTGGGGTCCAAGCACAAGCACCTAAGCACCCCATCAAGACTAAGAGATAACAAGAGTTAACTATTTTTGGAGCAACCTTGGTTTAGTTTTGTTCATGTAAAATCTCCATTACCTTACATTTTGCCTAAGAAACATAATCCCTTGAAAAAATTTTCATACAATTCAGAATTCTACTTTCTTTTGTCTCTATTTGCCTCCCACCCTCTTGCTCTTTTTTAGAAAGTTTATTTTTATTTAAAGGTATGAACAGGACCAGGAGAAATTGAAAACTGTATGTCATATGATGTGTTTTGGAGAGGTGGAGGTATCCTAAGCATAGAAAGTATATCTGTTGTCCTCAGAGTCAGGAAGAACTGTTCAAGGTTTTCCTCGGGCTTATACTGGCTGTGTGACCATAATAAGTCATTGAACTTCTCAGAGTGTCTCTCAGACAATTCTCTTAAGATGATGTTACAGAAAAGTTGAGGATCCTTATTGGTATAGTGATATTCTTTGCTGAGATTTTTCTACACCAGTGAAATACAGTTCCAACATCTGCCAAAATCCATTTACTGTCATGTCCAACCTGAAAGAACAAGAGGGAGAGATAGTAACCATTGGAAATGGTTTTTAAAAAGGGGACAAAAGCAGAGTCACGTATTAAATGGTCAGTGGTTCTACTAGGAAGATAAAATGTCAAATATGTAAAAATGTTATTTTGTACCCTTTTGAGTTGTCTTACGTAAAATAAGAATGTACTAAAAGCCCTCTGTGGAGAAGTGTGTCTTCTGGTGGGCAAGTAAATATCTTTCGAAATTTTACTCCATCTGGTTATAGTTTGCTTTGTTTTGGAGGGGGGTTGGGGTCATGTACAGGATAATTGAAACTCATATGAAAACATCTCAATTCCAGGCTTTCTGTTGAATCATTGTTTTAATAATTGTTTGGAATTGTTAATAACTATTTTAAAAAATCTGACCAGTGCTTCCTTGTGTGGATCTAGCCCCAGGTACTTTGAGCCACAGAAGTTTACTTTCTCATTGTTTAATCTTTTTATAAGTGTCTGAGCAGATAGTTATGTGGCACACATGTACAACTGACACTCCATTCTATCGTTATGATTCACCTGATGTACAGTTATGAAAATGTAATTATGGAAACTAACTTGACCTTCCTGGTAGTAAGTGATTCTAGCTCAAACTGAAAGTTATATAGGAGGAAATAACTCATTACAAGGGACCATTGTCAGAATGAGCCAGATTGGGTGCAGGTTTGTCAAACTATTCTTTAAAGGTATTTTATTCTCTGTTGCTATTGCTTAAGTCTTTGTACTTCCCTTATAAAATGAACAAAAACCTAGAAGGTTGCATATAAATAAAGATTACTTTATTCTGAAAAAAAAAAAGAAATACAGTTCCAAACCAAAAATTAATTTTGAAATATATATATCTTAAATATAAATGACAAAAATATCAGAGTGAGCCTTTATGGCAAAACTTATCCCTTTCTTAGTTGTGAAAATTCTTTTTAAGTCGTTCTTTATTGGCAACATGTATAAGCAAGTAGTAACTTTTTTTTTAATTCAATTTTATTGTATTTTGGGCTCCTAATTCTCTCCCTTTCACCTACCCTCCTCCCACCGAAAAAAATGAAACAAATTTACAAACGTGATTTAAGTAGTATTGTAATTTTTTATTATAGTGGCTCACCTTACCCATGAACAGTTGGTATTTCCCCAGTTATTTAGATCTCTCTTTATTTGTGTAAAGAGTGCTTTATTGCATTCGTGTAGTTCCTGTAGTATCTTTGTAGGTAGATTGTAAAGTATTTTGTAATATCTGTAGTTATGTTAAATAAAATTCCTCTTAATATTTCTTCCTGCAGAAGTGATGATGATTTTTGTGAATTTATTTCATATCCTGCAGTTTTGTAGATGTTGTTCCTTGTTTTAGTTAGGTTTTTAGTTGAATTCATAACCATTTAGTTATGGTTCTTTAAACAAATCATCATATATATCATGTGCAAAAAGTAATCTTTTAATTTATTTTTCTTGTCTAAAGCAAGTTTTAATTGTTAATTACTATATTGCTGTAACCAGAGAGACACAGTGGATAGAGAGATAGTCTTGGTGTTAGGATGATCCAAAGTCAGATTTTATTTTTGCCACATACTGGCTTTTTGTGATCCTGGGCAAGTCACTTAATCGCTGTCTATCTCAATCTTCCTCATCTGTAAAATGGAGATAATAATAGTACCTAACTCCCAGGGTTTGTTGTAAGGATAAAATGAGATAATATTTTTAAATTGCTTTGCAAATTGTAAAGCATTATATAAATGCTTGGTATTATATTAAACTCTCAATGCTCCAGGCAGATCTCTAAGATTATGAGCCAAACAGGTGTTGATTTGCATTTGAAGAGGGGGTTTTTCACCAGGACCTCTCCTCCCCCCAAAATGAAGGTTTGTTTATATTGTTTGTTTGTTTATATTCAGATCTGAAAAACCTAAAAAGAAATTTGGATTCAATTTGTTATTCAGTTGTGTCCGACTCTTTATGACCTCATTTGAGGTTTTCTTGGCAGAGATGATGGAGTGGTTTGCCATTTCCTTCTCTAGTTCAGTTTATAGATGAGAAAACTGAGGCAAACAGGATGAAGTGACTTGCCCAGGGTCACAGCTAGTAAGTGTCTGAGGCCAGATTTGAATTTAGGAAGATGAGTCTTCCTGTATCCAGGTGGACACTCTTTCCACTGTGCCACCTAGATGCCCCTTGAATTCTAGAGAGGTGAAATAATAAAGGAAGTGAGGAAGCAGAACTTGAAGTATGGATGAAGGAATTAGTTACCAGAATATAGACCCTTTTTCTTCTTTTATATCTCAAATCAGTATTTTTTTTTAAGAAATGTAACTTTCTTAGACTCCTGGCATAGTTTCTATTCCTTCCACCAATTTTTCTCTCCACAAATGACAATGAAGCCACAGTTATATCTGAATTTATTCTATCTGTAAATAAAGCAATGATCAGTTTCCAGGATATTTTTAGGAATATTGAATCCGTTTACAATTAAATAATTGTTGGAGGTTTTTTTTTTCAGCTGCCATTGATAAGGATTACTTTTTGGTAGCACTCAAAGAAGAGTGCAGTCTCAATACCATTCAGTTATAGTTGTCAGTATGTCAGTAAACATTTATTAATGTGCTAAGCACTGTCCCTAAACTCTGAGGATGCAAAGAAAGGCAAAAGACAGAGCCTACTCTCAAGGAGTTCACAGTCTAATGAGAAAGACAACTTGCAAACAATTATGTACAAATAAGTTCTATACAGGATTAATTGAAGATAATCAACAGAGGAAAGGCGTCCTGTAAAAGTTGGGATTTTGGCTGGAACTTGGAGGAAGCAGAGGTGAAGAGGGAGATAATTCCAAGCACGAACCACTGAGAATGCCTCGAGGTAGAAGACGGAGCACCTCGTGTGTACCCTGAATCCCGAGTACCTCGATAAAGTAAAAGAAGACTGAAAATATAGGAAGGGCCCAGGTTGTGAAGGGCTTTGAATGTCAGATGAAAGATTTTACATATTATCCTGGAGGTGATACTGGAGGAGCACTGGAACATGTTTGACTATAGGGGTGACATGATCAGACTTGTGCCTTAGGATGATCGCTTTGGGAGCTCAGTGGATGGCCTGGGGTGGGAGAGACTTGTAGCCAAGAGAGCAACCATCCCTATTGCAGTAGTCCAGTCACAGGGTGATGAGGACCTGCACGAGGGTGGTGGAAGGGTCAGAGAACAGAAGGGGAGAATTCAAAAGGGGTTACTGAAGATAAAAACAATAACCCTTGGCAACAGATTAGAAATGAGAGAGTGCCATGGTATGAGAGGCAGGTCGGTGGCAGCAGAGTGCACAGAGGGACAGGCCTGGAATCAGAAAGATTCATCTTCATGAGTTCAAATCTTGCCTCAGACATTTATAAGCGGTGACCCTGGGCAAACTAAAACCCATTTGCCTCAGTTTCCTCCCCTGTAAAATGAGCTGGAAAAGGAAATGGCAAACCACTCCAATATCTTTGCCAAGCAAACTCCAAATGGGGACTTGGAGAGTTGGACATGACTGAAACAACTGAATAGCAACAGTGTGTGTGTGTGTGTGTGTGTGTGTGTGTGTGTGTGTGTGTGTGTGTGTGTGTGAGGAATCAAGGATGACTCAAAGGTGGATCAAATTATGCTATTCTGGGTATCTTTGTTTATAAACTGCACACCAATTAAATTATGTAAAACTCCAGATTTTATTTACCTGGTACGATTGAATTTTTCTCATAATCAGGACTAAAGATAAAGATGATGTATGTGAAAGCACTTTGGGGGCGAGGGAGGATTGCTTTTTTTTCCCCCTACATTAAATCAAGGCAAAATATTAAGTGTGTAAACACACAACATAACAATGGAGCAGACCCTTTAGATTTCCCTGCTTCATTATTACAAGAAAACCTCTATGCCATTCCAATAGTTTGAACAATCTGAGGTTTCAGATATTAATATTTTAAGGCGTAAGTTGCCAGTATTAGAGCAGAAACTGGAAGATAAGCACAATTATATGCTGGACTGTTTGACTAGAAGCTGGACTATTTAAATTGCCCAGTTTTCCAAAACATCAAAAATGCATGGTTGGTCCTCTGTGTTGCTTTACTAGTTCAGGTATTCAGAATAAAAAGCAGTGCCATTTTTAGTTTTGTTTATGCAAAGTGACAATGCATAAATCTACTGTAACGTATAGTCACCTAGTCTCAAATTCACAGGATTCTTTTTTTCCTCCTCAATTCACCATAGAGAATTAAATATCCTTTTTCTTTTTTGATCAGTTGTAATATGTCAAGATCATTGTGACCTCATCATTCCCTCCAACAATGAATATTAAGCCCAGCTAGGCAGTATACACTGTCTTTGTGAGTTACTGAAGCCAAAAAAATAAGTCATCCCTGGTGACTAACCTTTTAGTTACAAGCCTAAACTCCTAACTTAATGAGGCTGGTCCTGACACGTTGCTCTCCTGTGTTGAAGTCCTTTCCACTGGAGCAGCATCCATGAGAACTTGCGTTTCCCTGACATAACTTTCCAGTGATCCAGGTAAAGGTCCACACCTGGATTAGGCATGAGAGTAGGGTGTTTATGGAGGATATTATCAACGTTATTATTAACAATATCCACAGTGATTATGCAGTCTTTCAGGATTTGTGATTGGTTAGCATGAAGATTCTGGTTTTATATGCACAAAATAAGATTACAAAGGAAATCTGTTATAATTAAATGTGATTACTAAAATATTTTTAAAACAAATTTATAAGAGTTTAAGAACTCCTGCTTTAGGTGAATGTGATTGGTCATCCAAAGATTTAGAGGTAGCCCTGAAGGTCTTCTAAATGATTAGAAGAAAATGTAGAATTAAATCTGAACCTCAATTTGAAAAACATTTTCAAACTCAAAGCATAATGTTGGATCATTATCCTAATCAGTCACTGAGGTGTTTAGTGAATGCCCACCTATTCTCTGCCCAGGGGCATAGAGAGAGAAGAAATGCACCCTACCCTCGGTGAACTTACTGCCTCATTGGGTAAATAATACTAACACAAACAAAATAAGTGCAGGATAACATAACATAAATGAAATAAATATAGGATGTCAGGGTAGTTTACAGTGAGTTCTTTATTTATGTACCACATGTTCCTAGAGTATAGGCAAGGGGGAAATCAGTATGGGAGAGGTCTTGGGGAGGCCTTCATAGTGGAAGTGAAACTTTGAAAGTAGTTTTGAAGTCAAGGTGGCAGAGTAAAAGCAATGACTTGCTTGAGCTCTCCCCTAAACCCCTCCAAATACTTGTAAAATATGGCTCTAAACAAATTCTAGAGCAGCACAACCCACAAAAAGACAGAATGACACAAATTTCCAGCCCAAGACAACCTGGATGGTTGATTGGAAAGGTCTATTGCGCCGGATTGGGAGAGGAACGAAGTTCAGCGAAGGCCACGCAGACAAAGACCAGGCCTCAGCGAACCTGGAGCAGTCCTGAGGGGATTGAATCAAGGGGAGCTGTGGCAGTTTCCAGACTTCTTTATCCACAAACGCCAAAGACAACTTAGAAGATCAGTAGGAAAAGTCTGTGACTGCAGTACTGGAGAGAGGAGCTCAGTCCCAGTTCCAATCCCAGCTGCAGCCCCAGGGCAGTGGCTGCTTCTGGAGCTCTTGACCCACAGACTGAGGGGGAATCAAGTGGCTGATCAAAGGGGGATTGCAGGGATCTCTTTGCTGGTGCTGAGGCAAGATTCTCTTGCTTTGCCCGTGCTTGGATCTGAGTCACAGTTCTGGGTGGCAGTCCTGGGGCAAGGAGGAGTACTGGTGTGGTGGAGCTTGTAGTGGTGGTGAAGAGAAAATCCTCCTCCCAGTTCCAAGGCAGAAAAGAGTGCTTGTGGTCACTCATAGACCAGAGCAAAGGCCAGGGAAGGAGTAAACACCTCGCTCCTTATCATACCACCTTGGAAGAACTGAAAATTTACAAGTCCCTAGAAGTACCTCTGAAAACAGCTGCACAAAACCCCCAAAGCTTGGGACAGTACATTCTCCACACTGGAAGCAGACCCCTGCCTTAACAAAGAGTTTATAACTCAAGTAAGTGGCTGGGATCATGAGCAAACAGCGCAAAAAAACATCAGACCATAGAATCTTACTTCGGTGACAAAGAAGACCAAAACATACAACCAGAAGACAGCAAAATCAAAGCTCCCACGTCCAAAGCCTCCAAGAAAAATATGAATCAGTCCCAGGCCTTGGAAGAGCTCAAAAAGGATTTTGAGAAGCAAGTAAAAGAAGTAGAGGAAAAACTGGGAAGAGAAATGAGAGTGATACAAGAAAATCATGAAAAACAAGTCAATAGCTTGCTAAAGGAGACCCCTCCCCCAAAATAATTTACTGAAGAAAGCACCTTTGAAGCGTGGGAAGCTTGATGTATGGTGAAGGGGCTGCTGCATTTGGAGTTAGCAGACCTGTGCTAATGAGTAGCAATGGGATTGGGTCGGTTGTGCTCATGGTTTCTAAGGGTGATGGAGAATGGCAGCCGTTTCATTTAACTTTTCTGCAAATAATGCTGAGTTGAGCTTTGAAGGACAAAGCATTTTTTGCCATAAATGTGTGTGATGAAATTTATTTGAAAGCTTCAGTCATAAATACAGTCAATGGCTTATAGCCTTTATACTGATTAAGGACTCTACTTATATTTGAAAGTGATATTATCTGAGATTCTCATACAAATGTGAAGAGTCTAACCCAAATGAACTGGAGATATGTGGTGGTTAAAATATTGAGGGGAAGTGTTATATTCCTTAGTTAGTAAAGAATTGAAGCAAGACCCTCTTTTAGTTTTTCCCAAGACAATAATCTCCCCTATGATGTTCACCAAATGGATTTAAAAAAAAAAACAACATTATGATTCGACTGTAATTTTTTTAGAATAGTCTTTTGCTCTGGAAGCAAGAATTCAGTAAATGTATATGTTTATAAAAGTATGGGAGCCAGTCATGTTCCTGAGTTACTCTGAAAGATGATCTAGCTAAGGAATCTTTGATAATTTAGGGTAAAAATTTTTATATCAATCATATTGTTTGGAAACAGTTTCCAGACTAAGGCAGAGATTATGTGAAAGTAAATTTTATCTTGCTTCTTGAATCTCTCTCAAAAATACTTTTGTGATATATGACAAAGTAGATATAACTGAGATTCTTAATTATACAAGTTCATAATTTATCACATTATTTAATGTTCAGAATTATAGCTAGCAGTTAATTGGAGAGATGCCCATCTTGTTTTAGTTAGTTTGAACTAGTTTCAGTTAGCTAGAATTTAATATTTCAAGTTCTGCAGTAAAGTATGTAGAACTCTCCTTTGTTTCTCACGCACTCCTGCTTCCTGTCATCCTTAATTGTTGTGTCTTTTGTCAGCCCCTCCCCCCAGAATTTTAGCTACTTGAGTACATTGAGCATTTCATTTTTTGTTTTTGTATCCTTAGGTTGTTGGGGGTTTTTTTAAACATAGTAGGCATTTAATTAATTTCTTTTGAATTTCTACAGTTCCATGAATTTCCACTTAAGTTTTGAAGATTTAAATTATAACAGCTAATTCTTCTATCTATTGAACAAATTGACTAAGGGTCAATGAGTGCATTTACTTTTTAATTGATAGCTGATATTTATATAGCAGTTTAAATGCTTTGCATACATTATTTCATTTAATCCATAAAACAAATTTGAGAGACAAGCAGTATAGGTATTATTTCCTTCATAGTACAAATGAGGAAACTAAGGCTTAGAGAGGATGAGTAGCTTGCCCATGAGCAATTCAGCTAGTAAGGATCAGAGCAAATTTTGAACCAGGGTCTGGCCTGGCCCTGTGTCTAGTCCTTTTACCTTTTACTCCGTGCTGCCTTTCATTAGTAAGTTTTACTTCCAGAAAGATACTTTTAACTCTTAATTAATGCTGCTCAGCACACCACAAAGTAATACTATGTGAAGTGAAATAACTGTATAAAATAATACATTTTCTGTGACCAATCATGACTTCAGAAGATTGATGGTGGAGGATACCTCCATATAGAGGGGTGGTCGTCTAGCGGTGGGGAATGAAGCCTATGTTTTAGCCTTAACCATGGTGCAAGGTTGTTTTGCTTGACTTTATTTATTTGTTAGAAGGTAAGGTCCCTGCAGGTATGGGTAAGCAATCAGTGGAAAGTGACAGTGCTTTCTTTTTTTTTAAGCCCATCATTAAAATTTTTAAACACATCTTATTTTTTGGAATGTTTTTTGTTTTTTCTCAATTACATGTAAAAATAATTTTCAACATTTTAAAAATAATTTTTGAGTCCCAAATTCGCTTCCTCCCCACTCCTTGAAAAGGCAAGCAGTTTGATATAGATTTATATGTAGTCATGCAAAACGTATTTCCACATTAGCCACTTTGCAGAAGAGAACCCAGACCAAAAAAAATTTTTTAAGAACAAATATCAGATCATATACCAAGAAAAGAAAGAAAATTGATTACTTTGTTTTTTCTTTGTACAGTACACGTTTTGGAACTTCATACCCAAGAATTTGTTTGAGCAGTTCAGAAGAATAGCCAATTTTTATTTTCTTATCATCTTTCTGGTACAGGTAAGTCCATTTACTTACTATCACCACATCATATATATCACAGTGAATAAATGTCGTATCCTTTGGGAACTGACTTATTGCTTACTTAATAAGAAAAAGGACTGCTCCCTAATCCATTGTTGTAAGAGAACAGCTTCTTAATTTTCTTCATGAGTAAATGGTACAGCTACTTGCAAGACCCTTGTAATAGGCTTGTCTTTCAGGCTAAGCATACCTAATAAATTTACTTTTCAGTGATTATGTACCCCTTTTCTTCAGTGGGGTGCAAGGCAATGTTGCTTATTTTTCTCACCATTGGTCCTTGAGCACAGAAGACAAGAACAAGAATTTATTTGATCATGTAAATACATACTGAAAAAAACTAAGCAGTTCTATGCCTTAATATGATTAGAATCGTCCGAAATACGAAAATGTACTGCAAAGAAAGCCAAAACAACTTCAGTGTTTCAAAACCATCCTAGCTAGTTGATCACCTTCATGTACCTTGAGTAAGAGTAACATCAAGAAAGCATTTTTATTTCCCTAAAGCACTTAGATGCTTTCAAAATATTTTCATTAACACAGAGTTGGCATTCTGGTGTTCCCAAACTTATAGGTTAATCAACTGGTAGGAGCTGTAAGCCCTGGGCAGACTAACACGGCTTTTCGGTTAACCAGCTGTACTGTCTTGAGCAAATCACTTAACCTCTCTATCCTTCAGCTGCCTCATTTGTACCCCGGGAATAGTAATTGCCCTACCTGTCTGTCTCACAGGGAGGCTGTTAAGATATAAAATGTGTTGAAAAATCAGAAGTAAGTGCTATTGTAATTTATATTGGACACTAATCAAGAATCAGTCACTAAGCTGAGTATTTTGAAATAAACTGCCTAATTTTGTTTGAATTGCAGTTGATTATTGATACACCCACAAGTCCAGTCACAAGTGGACTTCCTTTATTCTTTGTCATTGCTGTCACAGCTGTCAAACAGGTAAGAATTTTATCCTCAAAATTTAGAGGTAATTGGTTCATTTTCTTTCTGATACGTATAACACTTTTATTTTCCTTTCTAATGTTGCTTGCTCTTTGTTAAATCAGTCCAATTATCTGAATTATGGGTTGTTTTGTAGAGAATAATTTCACTAGACGCTGAATTGTAGCTTTTTGGGCACTGGCCTATTGCTTGGCCCCAGCTGACAAGAAGCAGTGCCTTGTTTGACACTGATAGACCCTCCTATGTACCAAGAAATGCCAGGTACATTTAGGCTTAGGAATGCAAGGTTGGCAAAATGTCAGTTTAGCAAACGTCATCTAACCCAGGTGTACCAAATTAGCTAATCTTCCTCACAGTGACTCACAATGCCCTTGTAGTCAAGAGGAAGAGGTCACAGTATACCTGCTGATTGACTGTTGCTAAGGTCCCCCTTGTGCTTAGTTCCTGTGAACCGCCCCAGCAACAGTAATCAGCCGTAAGGGCAGAAGTCCAGCAGATCTGGGCTGTCGATCAGAATACCCATCCCTCAGGATGCCCACGTGGGGAGCCATTGCTGGCATGGCTCTAGGTGATAGACTGCCTGACTCATGATCCTTTGAGGGTTTATGTTCCTTCTCAGTACCTCTTCACTCATGATCTTACAAGCTTGTGCTGATTTATACTTGTGTTAAATTAAGAGAAATTGCCCAGTCCATTGGCCAGATTGATGACCTAGAGAATTATGTTGGGGGTTTCCCCACTAACTTTTGATCAAATAGGGATGTTCTGTGACTTTGTGTGACTTCCTTGATGTCTTCTTTGCACGGGTGTTTTACCCGTGTCATTAGGACATGCTGATATGTTGAATTGCTGCAAATGTGAAATTGTTAAAAATTGAGTAGTCGGCTGATGTAGTGTGGAGGTGACCCTTAAGTTCTCAACAGTTGGGTCTGAAGAGTCTACGCGTTGGTTGGACCACCCAGCTAGAAAGGCTTCTAGGGTTGGATTGATGATGGACTGTATTTGTGTTATTTAAAGGCCAGAGGACCAGCCTAGTTAATTTAAGAGAGCCTCACCACCAATTTGGCCACCTTTGAAGATTACCTACTTAAGTAGTCAATAAGTACAAGCTTATTACTACAAAGAGTCATTTTACAGTTTGCATGGTAGAGAGGTCATTCATAATGAAGAATATCTCACATCTTTGATGTATTAAAATTTAAGGATCGAATGCTTTGATTTCTTTGGAGTTAGCCAGGCTTTATGTGAGGACCTAACATTCTCTTCTTGTCCTGATGTGAAAAAATTGTGACTGACTACCTACTAGCCATAGTGTTAATCAGCTACTGGTCCCGAGGAGGTGGAGTAAAATTAGAAGATTTAAGTTCTTTCTATAGTAGGCTAAGAGGTCTGGTTTGACTTGTTCATCCTGTATAGGGTTGAATCTAAAAAATTCAGATTACAACACTAAACCCCTGAAAATCAGCTCTGGCAGTCTCCCATCCTCACCAGGCCAAAAGTCTTCTTAGCCTGAGATGTTCCAAAGCATATTTTTTCCAGATTCACACTGCTTAGAGCTTCTCTCCTGAACCTGTATCCCATGCTTATACTGGAATTGAGCTAACCCGTGGTGCCAGAGAGGTTACATTTGCCAAGGGGTACCGTTAGAGAATATGATGGTGTTTTCTCTTTTTAAAGTATAAGGCACATAAAAGAAGAGGTAGCTAATGAATAGAGCTGGCCATTGAGTCATGAAGAACCTGGGTGCACATCTTCGCTTTGGTATACTATCTGTGCAATGCTGGGCAAACCATTTAACCACTCAGTACTCCAGGCATCCCTCTATACACATTACAGAAGTTGCTGAGCTGAGTTTCTTCATCCAGGACTTCCCCATACCAGTGAAATCCCAGGTTTGGTTATTTTTGCTGTCTCAGCCCCTATAGCAGCAATACCCAAAGGGAGAATTTGATCCATTATTAGCTGCACTATGTCTATTGAATTAAGGTTGCAAGTTATCTAAAGGACAATAGAAGGGCCCATAGATGGTAGATGTGAGTGGGCTGCAACCTGTGATCACCTTATGTGGATTACACAGGAAAAGTGGCTTCAAGTAGAATAGAAGAAGTGAACCAGTGAAGGATATCATGAAGGCTCCACTGGTGTTTGTGCAGTGTCAAGAGCCTCACGGGAAGGCCCCCAGCATGGTTAGAGCCTCTGTGGAGGATTCATGTGAGCATACGGGGAAGAGTATCATAGGTCAAATAAGGACCTCCATCACCAAAGGGGAGCCTCCGAATCAGTGAACTCAGATAGCCTTCATAGTTTCCTAGCTGTGTTTTCTTATCTGCATATTTAACATCTATCTTCATGTGGCAATTTTCAAAACTAGAAAATGCTAAAATAATTGCACCCAGTTTTTTCTCAGAGAAATGCTGCTTTCTAATTAAGCAACTATCGCCTTCGGTACTTGAAATCTGTGAAATATATGAAATTACATTCAGTTGTTTGCACAGCATATTTTCGTTGGGACACCTAGATAATTTGTAAGATGATGACTTCTAATAGCTGTTGTGGTGAGGCTCTTCTGATAGACACCTTTTACTTAAAACATCATTTTTTAAAAAATTTTATTAATTTATTTTGATTTATCAACAATCACTTCCATATGCTTTTGAGTTGAAAATTTTTCTCCCTCTTCCTCCCCCCCACCCTCCCCAAGATGGCGCACAATCTGATATAGGCTTTACATTTATATACCCATTAAACATATTTTCACATTAGTGAAGTTGTAAGTAAGAATTAAAACCGATAGGAGGAACCATCAGAAAGATGAAACAAAACTCAACAAAAGGTAAAAATAAGTGAGAGCGATTCGACTTCCATAGTTCTTTCTTTGGATGTGGGCAGCATTTTCCATCCCGAGGCCTCTGGAGATGTCTTAGATCCTCGTGATGCTGAGAAGGGTTCAGTTTAACAACCTTAGTCATTGCATAACGTGGCTGTTATTGTGTACAAAGTCCTTTTGGTTCTGCTCGCTTCACTCAGCATCAGACCATATAAGTCTTTCCAGGTTTTTCTGAAGTCAGCCTGTTCATCATTTCTTATAGCACAATAGTATTCCATTACATTCATATACCACAACTTGCTCAGCCATTCCCCAATTGATGGGCATCCTCTCAATTTCCAATTCTTTGCCACCACAAAAAGAGCTGCCATGAATATTTTTGTACATGTGGGTCCTTTTCCCATTTGTTTGATCTCTTTGGGATATAGCCCTAGAAGTGCTATTGCTGGGTCAAAGGGTATGCACATTTTTGTAGCCCTTTGGGCATAGTTCCAAATTGTTCTCCAAAATGGTTGGATCATTTCAACTCCACCAACAATGTATTAGTGTTCCAATTTTCCCACATCTTCCAACATTTATCATTTTCCTGTTTTGTCATGTTGGCCAATCTGATAGGTGTGATGTGGTACCTCAGAGTTGTTTTGATTTGCATTTCTCTAATCAATAATGATTTAGAGCATTTTTTCATATGACTATAGATGGCTTTAATTTCTTCATCTGAGAACTGTCTGTTCATATCCTTTGACCATTTATCAATTGGGAATGGCTTGTGTTCTTATAAATTTGTCTTAATTCTCTATATATTTTAGAAATGAGGCCTTTATCAGAGAGACTGGTTGTAAAAATTCTTTCCCAATTTTCTACCTTCCTTCTAATCTTAGTTGCATTGGCTTTGTTTGTGCAAAAACTTTTCAATTTCATGTAATCAAAATTATCCATTTTGCTTTTCATAATGTTCTCTATCTCCTGTTTGGTCATGAATTCTTCTGTTCTCCATAGATCTGATAGGTAAACTATTCCTTGTTCTCCCAGTTTACTTATGGTATCAGCCTTTATATCTAAGTCCTGAACCCATTTTGACTTTATTTTGGTATATGGTGTGAGATTTGGGTCTATGCCTAGTTTCTGCCATACTCTTTTCCAGTTTTCCCAGCAGTTTTTTTCAAAGAGTGGGTTCTTATCCCAGAAGCTGGGGTCTTTGGGTTTATCAAATAATAGATTACTATAGTCATTGACTACTGTGTCTTGCATATTTAACCTATTCCACTGATCCCCTCCCTATTTCTTAGCCAGTACCAAGCAGTTTTGATGATTGCTGCTTTATAATACAATTTAAGATCTGGAATTGCTAGGCCACCTTCCCCTGCATTTCTTTTCATTAGTTCCTTTGATATTCTGGACCTTTTGTTTTTCCAAATGAATCTTGTTATTATTTTTTCTAACTCTATAAAATAATTTTGGTAGTTTGATTGGTATGGCACTGAATAAGTAAATTAGCTTAGGTAGGATTGTCATTTTATTATATTAGCTCGGCCTACCCATGAGCAACTGATGTTTTTCCAGTTATTTAGATCTGATTTTATTTGTGTGAAAAGTGTTTTGTAATTGTGTTCATAGAGTTCCTGGGTTTGTTTCGGGAGGTAGACTCCTAAATATTTTTAATGTCTACAGTAAGTTTAAATTGGATTTCTCTTTCTATCTCTTGCTGTTGGGCTTTGTTGGTAATATATAGAAATGCTGATGATTTATGTGGATTTATTTTATAGCCTGCAACTTTGCTAAAGTTGTTTATTATTTCAAGTAGTTTTTACTTGATTCTCTAGGATTCTCTAAGTATATCATCATGTCATCTGCAAAGAGTGATAGCTTTGTTTCTTCTTTGCCTGTTCTAATGCCTTCAATTTCTTTTTCTTCTCTTATTGCTAAAGCTAAGGTTTCCAGTACAATATTGAATAACAGTGGTGATAATGGACATCCTTGTTTCACCCCCAATCTTATTGGAAATGCTTCTAACCTGTCCCTATTACATATAATGCTTGCCGAAGGTTTTAGATAAATGCTATTTATTATTTTAAGGAAGACTAATTTAAGTAGCGTAGCATAAATGGTAAGAAAATCTGTTCCACATGACAGCATTGTATATGTGCAATTAACAAGAGCCACAAAGCTGTCATATTCCAAGATAGTTTACTTTCCAAGTAAAAAATGAGCCTTCTACTATTCCTGTGAAACCCACAGCTGAATCACATCCATATTTTCATCATTGTAGTTCTAGTTAGTTATCTGGTAATTCAGGAAAATCTATTTTTGTGCTTTCTGAAAAATTAATTAAGAACTTCTGAACCACTTAACTATCCAGATGTAATTTTGAAAGCTTTCACTTAAATGACATCTCTTTTATGGTGCTGTGGTATGGTGCAAAGAACATTTGATTTGGAATGTACCATTGCATGTCTGCAACTGAGTTTCAGCTTACATTCTTATAGAGTTGCCTTAAGCACTGAAAGGTCAGGTGATAAGGCCAGTGTGTGTAAGAAGGGAAAGGTGAACCCAGGTTTGCCTGACTCCAACACTCTTTCTGTCCACTGCTTCAGGCTGCCTCTCAGTTACCTGGGAACGTATTTTCTCAGTTTCTATTCATTGTATTTCCAGTAACTCTGTACATCATTAACTTGGGGAATCACACTTTGGTGATGCTACCCCAGTGAAATTAGTGTCATTTCATGGTTATCAAACCAAGTTGCACCTGTAGCATGCATTCTTCAGTTGGGCCACTCCAGATTGATGCTGATACTGTGGCATCAGTTCTGCATCCCAAAGGGAAAAAAAAGCAGGTTTGTTCCTTGCTAACCCTTGACAAATTTTTGACCATGGGAGTGGTGGCCATGGAGGTCATGATGTTTGGGGCCTGGAACCAGGAATGTTTTCTCTAGGTTCCTTCCCTCCCCTCCCCCCTTATAGTCATGACAAGAAATTTTTGTAACAGGTGGTGTGGATAGGGAAGGTCTGTGACAAGAGTGCAGTTGAGTCTCAAGGGATGCAATTATCTAAGTGATTATTATCCATTAACTGTGTCTCCAGTACATTGGAGTCAAACTCTCCAGCTTTCATCCCCCCAGGATGCTCCCGGTCGCATCAGCCACTGACAGTCCTTTAAAATAAAGCCATCTGTGCTCATACTCCTAAAATCTTAACTAGAGACACAATTCCACAAGGAATTGTCTTGCCCATCCCTTTGTCTTCAGGTGAAATTGCTCACAAAATTTCCCTTAAGAATAATTGTCTACCTTATATGTAAAAAAATGTCCAAGGAAGGGAATCCAGTACCATTCTTAGAGCAAAATAGATGTTTAAGTATTCAAAGTTATTGGTCTTCTTGATGATTTGAATACTCAAAATGTATTACTCAGGACTTTTGTTTATTTCCATGAAACCAAGTCTCTCTTTCTACTTGTGCATTTTAACATGTGGCCAGGCTCCAGTTCTAAAGTGATTATGGTTATAGGGGCAGACCTTTGGGGGAAAATAGGCCCTTCCATTATGCCCTATTTAAGTAACTGTCTGCTTCTGTACATCTTCCCTTCGTATATCTGGTGACAAATACAGAGATACTCCCTTTCTGCACCTCTATATCTTGTTAGCCATAATAAAAACCACAAGTGATAGATTTTTCATTTTACACATTCCTCAATTGTATGTATATTCTGTGTACTCAAATCTAAAGTAGCTAAATGCTGAATAGATCTGCTAAGCGCACATACTCTTCTGGACTTTTTTCCTCTTTCTTTAAAGTTGAGACAAACACATAGGAATGAGATAGCTGGTTTGATGAATATGATGGATTCTGGTTTGTAGATATACTAATTTTGCAGTAATACAAGACATCCTGATGATGATGTTCATCAGATAGTCAGAAGACACAGAATCTTAAACTTATAGTTGGTTAGGACCTCAGAGGTTATCTGGTCCAAGACCCAAGTCTTGATCCTATGTACAGGACTACCAGGTAGTGCTTTTCCAGCCTCTGCTTAAAGACCTCCAGTGACAGAGAACTCACCATCCCTGAGAATGAAGCTCAAGTACGAGGTCCAGGTCTGGTGATAGAAAAGAGATTGAACGTGAGCAAGAAAAAGAAAGACTTAGTGGCATAAAATTTTGAGATGGAGAAGGTGATGGCAAGAGTTGAGGTGGAAAGGTTAGTGTTGACAAGAAGAGGGCCTACTTCATCCTTTGAGACTAGAAGGAAGAAGATAGGAAAAGACAAGCAGGTTTAGAGAGGTGAAGGGAGAGAAGGATGGGGAGCCTCATGTTGACTGGCTTCATTTTTCTCAGCAACATGAGATATGAGTTATCTGCAATACAGAAATTTAAAAGTAGAAAACTAAGAGTGAATTATTAAATACTAGAAACTGCACACACACGTATGTATAGGCATTAGTGTGACCAACTCCATCTTAAGCAAAGTAAATTAGGCAAGAGACCAACCAGAAGACTTTTGTAGTAGCCCAGGCATGAGTTGATGAAGGTATGTGCCAGGGTGTTGGCTTGTGTGAGTGGAGAGGAGATGTGGTCAAAGCCTGCCATTTTTATCTGCCCAACATTGGATATGCGGATTAAGTGAGAATGAGGATTACTCTGAGGTTGGGCAACCTAGAGAATATCAGTGCCCTTGACAGTAATAATAAGGAAATTCAGGAAAGAGGAGGGCAAGGAGAGAAAGACAATGAATTCTGTTTTGGACTTGTTGAGTTTGAAATGTCTCTGGGACATTCATTTCAAACTTTACAAAAGATAGTTGGTTATGTGAGACTGGATGTCAGGAGAAAGGATGGGGCTTGGTAAATAGCCTGAGACTCATCTATCTACAGAAGATCATTGAATTCATGGAAACTGATGACAGATCACTGGGTGAAATAGTATCTATAGAGGAGAGAAAATGGCCCAGGACAGAAGCTTGAGGTGCACATCTGTAGTTAGTGGGTGTGACTCGGTTGTAGATTTAGAAAGTGGTAGTGAACCTGGAAAGAGCAATACTAATGATGAAAACCTTGAAAAGGGGAAGTGGCGGGATATCCAGATGGGGATGATTACAGATCAAGGCTGCAGAGATCAAGAAGGATAAAGTTTGGGGGGGAGGGGAGAAAGGCCATTTGATTTGGCATTTAAGAGATCATTGGTGACTTGGGAGAGAGCTGTTTCAGTTGGATGATCAGATCAGAAGCCAGATGGCAGAGAATTTAGAAGCGAGTAAGAGGAGAGGAAGTGCAGGCACTGATTATAGACAGCCTTCTCAAGGCAGTTAGCCAAAAAGGAGAGAGAGATAGAGACAGAGAGAACGAACCAGAGGCTTATGGGAGTGGTCAGATCAAGAGAGGGGATTTTTAAGGATACTGGGAGAAGGAGAGTTGTGGAGACATGGCCATGTTTATAAGCTGCAGGCCCCCAACCAACAAAAAATAGTTTGAAGGACATTATTCTTCACTAGGGCAATTGATAAGAACTGACCCTTAACTTACATTTCATACATACTCTAAATCCTTAGCAAAGCAGTTTTATGGAATCATGTATACCTATAAATCTGGTCTGTCATAGCAATATAATAAAAAACTTGTTCGATTATTGAAAATTTAGGTGGTTACAGCCTCTTTTCTTTCACCTCATTACATTCTGTTTCTTTTTTATAGGGGTATGAAGACTGGCTTCGACATAAAGCAGATAATGCAATGAACCAATACCCTGTCCAATTTATTCAGCATGGCAAACTTGTCCGAAAACAAAGCCGGAATTTAAGAGTGAGGAACAATTGGTGAAATTACCTTATTTAGGACCCATCGCAGCTTTATTTTCTTGACAGAATGGATTATGTTGTAATTTAAAATGCTTATAAGATTACACCAGAAAGCAGTTGATAAAACAGGAGAAAAGAAATGAGACATCTAAGAAAATTAAACAATTTTAGTAATTTTAAAATATAATGCAAAACTGTACTAATTTGGAATTTGTCGTAATCAAAGCCTTGATGTCTCACCTTGACTTAAAAAGGATCTGTGATTTTGCTAAGTAAACTAATAGTGTAAAGGAAAAAAAGCCTGTGGATAAGAGATTATGATATTTAGCAGATTGCTATTTTCAGTCACTTGAGAAGCACCATTTTATGTGCACATTATTGATATGTTCTTCTAAAGTCAGTCCTCCTGAATGTGTTCCTATCCCTTTCCTTTCCCCTGCCTTATCTTTTTCTTCCAGTCTCCCCATCTTTCCCAGGCTAGCAGCCCAGGGGCTCCTCATACTCCATTCTTTCTTCACTCCTACATTCTTCATGGTCATCACTCACTCTTCTCCTGAGTCTCTGCTCTGCTGGAGCTCATTTATCCTGAATATTAGTTGTTTGAATGTTGTCTCCCACATGAGACTGTCAGCTGCTTGCAAGCAGAGACTGTTCTTTGCCTTACTTCCTGTCCCCAGTGCTTAGCATAGTGCCTGGCACATAGTACTTCAGAAATGCTTGTTGTTCACAAGGGCTGGCTGTTCAGAACTGATGAAAGAGCATTAGTCATTCACAAAAAAAAAAAGGTCTTTATGTTAACATGGTCTAGTGCAAAGGGTGCTGGACTTCACATCAAGAGCTTTTTAAATTCAAATCCCAGTTTTGCCATTTGCTGGTTTTGTGACTGTGGTTCAGTCACGTAACTTTCATTGGTGTTAATTTCCTTATCTATGAAATGGGGATCAATAAATAATATAAATAAATAAAATTGCCTGTTAGGTAAAGGTGCAGGAAAAGGTCTTTCTAAACCTTAAAGTAAGTGCTACCAAATGTTATTATTTATTATTACTTCAGTGACATAACAAAATACCTGGTTGGGAAACTGTGTCATTGGGTCATAGATCGTAAGTTGGAAGGGACCTCCGAAGTTAGTCTTCTAGTCTGACTCTGTAATTTTACAGATGAGGCAACTGATGCCTGGGTGGCCTTTGGCCGTATGCTCAAAGTCCCACAGGTAGCCAGCCTCCGAGAAAGGACTTGAATCCAGGTGCTGTCGTTCCAAAATTAGTGATTTCTCCTCTGTACTGTGCTGTCTTATAGACAACACTTTGGAAAACTAATGGTCATTACTTTATATGTGGAAGAATTTTATCTTTACAATGCCACAACACAATTTTCTGACTTTTCAGTCATTCGGGTTGGCCTTTTCCCCATTTGCTCCAAATTAATGACCTTAAAATTGATTTACTTGCCTCATGTGGTGAGTTTATGACACAGTGGGTGACCCAAACTGTCTTTTTGTGGCCGTTGTACAGATCCATGCAAACAAATGGGTACATTCTGGGAAACTAGGATTCTTTGGCAGCATAAGCATCTTTGCAAGCGTATATGGGATGAACGATGTGACACACCAAATCACGGACTGACATTAGCCCATTATTCACCCCACCTCCACCCCCCTTCAGAGCTTAGGCCAGATTTCACAGCTGTTTTCTTTAACTGTGTTATAATCTTTGCACATTTTTTTTTATATTGTAGGAAGGGATCTGTTATCTTTTTAGGCCAATAGACTTTGCCATTGTCCTTTTAAAGGAAATTATCTGGATTGTTTAACTAAACTAAGTAAAATTTTTAATACATGAACTTCTTGTGAGAAATATGTAGTAGTGAGTATTTAAGCCCAGGGATGTGTTAAATTTACTATTGGAGGAAGAAAAAAATAGATGAAGCTCTTCTGATGACAGTAGATATGTAGCTCTCATTGCCCGTAATGACTCTAGACTTTAGATTCACTTGCGCAGGAGTCTCAAGTAGGATGCCGAAAGCACTTCTTTTAACAAAAGAGAAAAAAAAGATGGTCCCCCACTAATTTTAAAGTTCTCTGAAGTTCGGTCATTTAGTAAACAAAATGTGGGTGTAGGAGAGAAACATTTATTGTATTGAATCAAGTATAATGATTTTTTTTAAGGCAATTAGGGTTAAGTGACTTGCCCAGGGTCACACAGCTAGTAAGTGTCTGAGGTCCGATTTGAACTCAGGTCCTCCTGACTCTAGGGCTGGTGCTCTATCCATTGTGCCACCTAGCTGCCCCTGAGTGTAATGATTTGAAAATGCCTCGCATGTAACAGTTTAGATAGCCTAAGTGATTAGAAGAATTTTAAACCTGAGTCATTTATCCTGCCTGGGCCATGTCTTGATGGCACTTTTTTCTCCAGATATGCAAACTATTAAAAGTTAAGCTTAGAGAAAGGGGAAGAATGGGATATTTGGCCTATATCATGGATGCCTTTCCCTCTAGGAGTATATTAAGAAATGTAGAAGTCTGGCATGTCAACTGTGTTGTTCCTATGGGAGATAGATATAACTGATGTCCAAAAAGCCTTCAGTTGGATTCAATTTCTTTTTAGATTTTTATGGCAAGGAATCCTGTGCTTCTTTTTTTTTTTGCATGTTTCTTTTTTTTTTCCCCCTTGTCTCATTACTTTATAATTATTTTTTTTCATGCTTAGTCAATACTGATTCAATAACGGTTTTATTAGTATTTAGACATTGCTTTTTGGATGTCACTAAACCCTGTGAGTATTTAATAAATAATAAAATTTTAGTGTAAGCTGGGATCTTTAAGAGATCATCTTGTCTTACCTCCCCATTTTACAAATGGAGAAACTAAGGCAGGATAAATGCATCAAAGCACATATGTTTTCATTGAAATAGTCCAAGCATCCAAAGACATTATAATTTCTAAAGCACTACACTAACAATTTTCACTCTTGCACTTTTAAAGCTTCCACTAATGCTTTTTGTCACAAGTCAAAATATTGTCTCTGTCGGGGTGGTGTTTTCTTATTTTTTAACTAAATGTCTGCATTATTAGTTATAAAGAGATATTTTTAAATCCGACTCTGGATTTCAGTTGCTTCAAAGGAGCTACCTCTTTATAAGATTTTTATATCATGTATATCTTTATATGATTCTATATCTTTATATTTATATTTATTTTATATTAACCACTTATATTTTTATATGATCATGAATTGGAAATAACCCTAGCCATGTTGTGTTTTACTGTGGGTGAAGAATAACAATAATAATAATAATAATAGCTAATATTTATATAGTGCTTTCAGTGTGCCAGGCATTGTAGTGAGGGCTTTACAATTATTATCTCATTTGATCCACACTGCATCCCTGGGATGTTATATGCCATTATTATCCCCATTTCACAAATGAGACTGAGGCAAACAGAGGTTAAGTGACTAGTAAGGGTCTCAGGCTAGATCTGAATGCAGGTCTTCCTGACCCCGCCAGCCCAGCTGCTTCACTGAGCATCCCCCTACCTGTTTTTCTTTCAGTTAGTTCTGCTTCTTTGAGTGTCAGCCACGGATTGGCATTGATAATAGATTACTTGGACATTTTTCAGGAACACCATCAAGACTGACTTTATGAAGTGTGGAAGTGAATTTATTCTCCATCCACTTTTACGCCCTCTCTTTAATCTAAGTTTTAATCTTTTCTGGTTCCCAACCCTTTTGGAGCACTTGTGACTGCTTCTGTGTTCCCTACTTTAAAAAAAAGGTGGGAGGGGGGCAGCTAGGTGCCGTAGTGGATAGAGCTCCAGCCTTGGAGTCAGGAGGACCTGAGTTCAAATTTGGCCTCAGATAGTTGGTACTTACTGTCTGTGTGATGTGACCCTGGGCAAGTCACTTAACCCTGATTGCCTCACCAAAAAGCAAAAAGGGGGGGGGGAGTTGGGGAGAGGAACTTTTGTCAGTTCCACAGATGTATGTGCTGATTGGCTATCGAAAAGAAAATTAATTCTGTTCTTTTTTCCCACCACATAGGTTGGAGATATTGTGATGGTGAACGATGGTGAAACCTTTCCATGTGACTTAATATTTCTTTCTAGCAGTAGAGAGGATGGAACATGTTATGTTACAACAGCCAGCTTGGATGGTGAATCAAGTCACAAAGTAATATATCCTTTCGTTAAATTGGGGGTTATTAGTTCTATGTTTGGACAACCATAGAAACCAGACTTCTGTTAGAGAAGTTAGTGTGGACAGGGAAAACAGTAAGGACCCCATGGTTTTTCCTTTTTTAAAAAAAAAGTTCCATCCTACATCTTTCCTTCATTTTCCACCCCAGTCTCTCTGTAGCTTATTGCAATCAGAATAACAGAAAGTGTTGTAGCTCAAATTAGGGTGGTGTGATTTGAAATAAGGAATATCAAGTGGAAATATTAACCAAAAAAGTTGCATGAATAAATTGTTGGTATGAGAAGGCTTGGTTAAAATTGTATGTTTATTTTTAGGTACAGTGACTCAGATGACAATTTTAGTGGTCAGAATTAATGTCTGACTACTACAGAATTATGTCACAAGTAACACAATATATTCTGGTTTTATTGGCAATTGCGTGTTTGTCAGTTCAGTGAGTGCTTTAATTTATAATGCCCTAAGAAGCTAAAATTGAATTAGAATTACATTCTTGCCCTCTCTCTACACAACTGGATATAGGCTGTTCTGCTTTAGCTATTGCTTTTAAGCAATTACTAATAATAGATGGATGAATAAAACAATTGTTCTTCTTCCTTGTAAATGTTTTATCATAGAAATATGAGAATTGAATATGGGACATGCTACAAAGGCTTTGTGGAAATGGCCGTAGCTTAATGGACCCAAACCTTTTCTTAGCCTTTAAATCACTCCAAAATTGGGTAAGGCATAATAGCAAATTAACATTTTGTAAGTCAGAAACACCAAAATAGTAGGCTGCATTTGCAGAAATATCTATGTGTGGAAAGGGAGATTAGTTTCCTATGTAGACTTATCCTAAGTAAATTAACCTCTTGTTATAGGACATTATAGGCAACAGTGCTTTGAGTTATAGGAAATTTCTATATGACTGAGGTTTTTACTTCAATCAACAGCTGCAGTAGTACCTTAGAGGAAGAAAGAGCCTCTATAAAAAAAAGTGATGAACCTTCTCTAGAGCTTGAAGAACCCATAGAAATTGTCTTTATGGGCAACAGCTTCCCCTAACCCCGCAAAGGATGCCAAAGGCATACCTCTAGGCCCACATCAAATACATTCCAGTGATATAGAAGCCAATAACTCAGGTAGAAGAAAGATACATTTCAGTGCAATGTCATTACCTAAGTTGTCTGTGTTCAGAATGGAAACTCAGGATATTTGTGCTACTTCAGGCTTTTCATATATAATTACTCTCATTTATTTTAGTTTTTCTTTGTAGTCTTTAGTATCTTAAAAGTTAGGAAATAGGGTAAATGACTATTGACCATCTTTAAAAACAAGGACTATGTCTTTTATGTCTTATGTACCTTTTAGTATCTAATACGCTAATGCTTTGTTAGTCAAGATGATAAACTCCTGTAACACACTTAGTTTTTGAAAATTTCGTTACCAAAGATGGAAATAATCAAGGAAGAATAGAAATGAAGATTCCTTACCCACTGGGCCTTTGTGGGACATTCCTTTCCTCATTCCATGCTAGGCAAGGAAGGTTCAGGTTCCCTGCACTTTGGGGCCCAGTGTGCAGTGCCTCAGCTTGCTTAGACCCTCTTTGTTAATGCACAACTGCTTCCCTGGGTTTGTTAATCTGTTTTTCACTGGATACTAGTGAATACTCATATTTTAAGCTGCCTGGTTAGACGTGTTGCTTTTTCAAAACATACTAACGCAGATGTTTGGGAAATGCGTTGATGTCCCCAGCCCAGCAGTCACTTCCATTGGATTTGTTAGATGTGAAGAAAATGAGTAAAGGGAAGAATTAGCCCTTGGAAGACTATGCCTGGATACAGGGACTAACACAGTTGACCTGAATATGTATATAATAGGAATGTAGCAACTGTTTTCTGTGTATGCTCATGCATGTGTTTGTGTTATGTGTCCAGACTGTTTGCATACATTTTAAGGAAATAAAAGAAATTTGCTTTTCTGGAAATAAGGGAGCTAGCTGCTATCTTTTGTTTTCATTTTTGAATTACATCTTTACATTTCTTTTCAATTGATAGACTTATTATGCAGTTCAAGATACAAAAGGATTTCAGACTGAAGAAGATATTGACAGCTTGCATGCTACCGTTGAATGTGAGCAACCTCAGCCTGACCTCTACAAGTAAGGGCAGTCCTGACAACTGCTTGAATGTTCTTTCTTAAACCATTCCAACATCTTTGCCAAGAAAGCCACATGGGTCGGGAAGAGTCAGATGTGACTGAAGTGACTGAACGACAGGGCTCCCTCTTCCCTCACCTGGACTCCACTTGTACATTTCTGATTGCTTGTTGTGCTTCTCCACCAGGATGTCCTGTCAGCATCTCCAGCTTTACGTGCCAGAAATAGAACTTGCTGTCTTCTCCCTACCTCTTCCTTCTGATCTTCCCTGCTTATGTGATGGTACCACATTTCCCAGTCCCTTAGGTCCCCTTGGGTTCCTTTAGTCTTCCCTCTCACAGCTAATCAGTTCCCGGGCCTTGTCCGCTCTACCTTCACAGAATCGCCTTTACCTCCCTCCTCCTTTTGGTTCACATGGTCACCATCTTGGTTGTGACCCTTCTCACCTAGACTGTCAGGACAGCTTCCTAATCAACAGATAAATTGTTATCACTGAAATAGCAATCTGATCATGTCACACCTCCACTCCAAACCTTTCAGTGGCTCCTTGCTCTCTCTCAAAAAAAAAAAAGAAATCCTCGGTCTTGCATTTTAAGGCCCATCATAGTCTGGCTCCCCGCATCTTTGCAGCATAATTTTACGTTCCTCTCCTTCAACCACCCTGGATCCCATTCAAAGTAGACTAGCAGCCGTTCCTTAAACGTTATGCTCCTCTGTTGCCTCGAAGCACTCATCCAAGTAGACCTCCATATTTGAATTATATTCCTGCTTCAATTTGACCTCTCAGAGACCTTTTCTGACTTTAGTCCTGAGCTGAAGTGTCGCCTTTCTGAAGGCTCACTTCATTTCTCTGCCTCCCACCCCCTTGTCAGAGCTCTCGCCTAACATTATGTTGAATTTACTTATCCATATTCTTGATGTCATTGCCTCACCCCACTTTAGTTCTGGCCTTAAGATGTAGAATGAGGGCAGAAACTATTTCTTTTGTCTTTGGGTCTACAGTATTTTGTACATAGTAGGCACTGCTAGGCCAGTGCTTGGATAACAAGTACCTTTACAGCTTGCAATCAGGCCCATTGGTGTGAAGTCTCGAGGACTCTCAGTGCCTTGCTTCCTTAGCATATGGTCATCTTGACACCAAAAGAGAAATCTGAGTGCCGTTGTACTGTCAGAATGAGAGCTGTCCTTCTTAAGAGTATTTTAGTGACCTCCAATACCATATTGCTTAAATGTTAGAAAAATTTTGATAGAACCAAAAACAGCCAGTATTAGCTAGGCATATATTAAGGATGTCTACCAAAATGTAATGAAAGTTAAATCCTGGATAAGGGGAGAGTTTAGGACCAAACAAATTTTATAGCTCATTACAAAATGTAAAACAGACCATTTTGGTTATGTAAAATTAAAAAGGTTTTGCAAAACAAAACTAATGCAACCAAAGTTAGAAGGAAAGCAGAAAACTGAGGGAAATTTTTTGCAGCAGTTATCTCTGATAAAGACCTCATTTCTCAAATATAGAGAGAATTGAGTCAAATTTTTAAGAGTCCAAGTTATTCCCCAATTGATAAATGGTTAAAGGATGTGGACAGGCAGTTTTAAAAGAAATCATAGCTATCTAAAGTCACATAAAAAATGCTCTAAATCACTACTAATTAGAGAAATGCAAATTAAAACAACTCTGAGGTACCATCTCACACCTATCAGAATGACTAGTACAGTAGGGGGGAACCTGTGGCCCCTTAGGTCCTCAGGTATGGCCCTCTGACCGAATCCAAACTTCACAGAACGATTTGGGCTAGTATGACAGAAAAGGAAAATGATAAATGTAGGAGAGAGTGTGGGAAAACTGGGAAGCTAATGCACTATTGGCTCAGTTGATCCAACTATTGGTGTGAACTCAGTGAAGCATTCTGGAGAGCAATTTGGAACTGTGCCCGAAGGGCAGTCAAACTGTACATACCTTTTGATCCAGCAATACCACTGATAGGTCTGTATCCCAAAGAGATTTTTTAGAAAGGGAAAAAGGACCTATTTGTACAAAAATATTTATAGCAGCTCTTTTTGTGGTAGCTCAGAACTGAAATCAAGGGATCCATCAATTGGGGAATGGCTCAACAAGTTGTGTTATGTAGTTGTGATGCAATACTACTGTGCTATAAGAAATGACAAGCAGGATGATTTCAGAAAAACCTGGAAAGACCTACGTGACCTGATATCAGCATAGTGAAGTGAGCAGAAGCAGGAGAACACGGTACACAGTAACAGCAGTATAGTATGATAAAGAACTGTGAATGACTTAGCTGTTCTCAGCAATATAATAATCTAAGACAATCCCGAGGGACTCATGATGAAGCCTACTATCCACCTCCAGAGAGAGAAGTGATATTGTCTGATATTCTTTCCTTCATTTCTTCCTTCATTCCTTTCATCTTCTTGTACAAAATGACTAACATGGAAATGTTTTGCTTGATTGTACATGTATAACCTATATCTGATTGCTCACTGTCTCAGGGAGGAGGGATAGAAGTTGGAACTCAAAACTTAAAAAAAAAAAAGTTAAAAAATTGTTTCAGGGGCAGCTAGGTGGCGCAGTGGGTAGAGTGCCAGCGAGGAGGACTTGAGTTCAAATGTGGCCTCAGACTAAACACTTGACACTTACTAGCTGTGTGACCCTGGGCAAGTCACTTAACCCCAATTGCCTAAACATTTTTTTAAAAATTGTCTTAACGTGGGGGAAGAATAAGATGTTCTTTTTTTTTTAAAGTTAAATCCTTTCAGTTTTATGAATTTCACAATTATGAGTCCATGTACCTCAGGGAAATCAGTAGTTCAGGGACTGAAGCCCTGTATGTAGAATGAGAAAAAGCAATCAATTTATAACTAAAGAAAGGGAAAAGAATTAAAACTAGTAATGATTTAAGTAAGCATTGGATTCAGTTATGAAGAAATAATGGCAATTCAAATAAGGACATTTTGCCCATTTAAATAAGGAAAATAACAGGCATGAAAGCACAAATTCAAGTTCTTTGATGTTTCTTTTGTTTCTGATTTTTCACTCATAGTCTTTTGTTGTCATTTCAGATTTGTTGGCCGCATACATGTTTACCAGGAGAGAAATGACCCTATTGTAAGGTAAAAGGATATATGTTATCTTAAGAATATTTGACCTACTTTAGTCTATGGGATTTTTTTTTTAATTATTCTTAACAAGAGATTTTTCTTGGTGAATAATTTTGTTGGGTCATTGTGAAAGGAGTATAGGATTTTCTGCAGGATTCCTTTTTGCTTTGTATTAGACTGTTATTCTAATTAATATATGGCCTCATTTTATGCTATGAAGCTTGAAGTGTGTAAGAGAAGTTATATGTCAATATTTGTCCGTGTTTAAAAAAAAAAGTACCTCTTCTGTATGGAAAAATCTAAAAGTAAATAACTTGCCAGATATGTATATGTGAAATTTTCTCTTCTGAATGTGTCTCCTGAGAAATCTACCTTAGGTTGCCAGATTTCTTGGTAGGAGCATAGTTCTAGGTAAAAAAGTATAATGCGGTGCCCTTCCATTAGAAATAACTATCTCATAATTTATTTTAAAGATATATCTTGAAATAGGAAATTGAAAGTTTCTTAATTTGGTGACCATCTTCCTGGAATAAGTAGATTAGTCCAGCTCTTAAAACTTAATGCAGGAAGAAACATTTATCTCTAGCTTACTTCCCAGATGTAATGGACTGCTGTGTACAAAGGGCATATCTGTAGGTTACACTAGATAAAAGAACATGAATAAGCTGTTGTCAGGTTATGAAAATAAGCACATTACATAAATCATAGCTGATGTTTTCATTTAAGAGTCTTAGGCAGTTAATTATAGATATATTGGACTGGCTGGTCCTATACATCCTGGGTTTGCAAAAAATAGCAATCTACTGAATATTTAGTATAATGATCACTAGATGATACTTTCTGAAGACCAGTTAAATGCTAGAGAGATAGTTATGTTGTCGTTGTTCTGCAAAGATTCATCTGCCATGTTTTTTGAGTCCACTTACTGCTTTTGCTTGTCTAGCCTTTATTTACAGTAGAAGAAAGAAATAGCTGAACTTCTGGGTATTTTGTTTGCACTTTATTTCAAGATCTTGGGAGTTGCTGCTAATGAAATAGTTGGCTTCTGAACTGAGGAAGTAAAGTAAACTCTTTTAAATCAGGTTTTAAAGTGTGTGACTGGGGGGTGGAGCCAAGATGGCAGAGTGAAAGCAGGAACTTGCTTGAGCTGTCCCCAAAACCCCTCCAAATACCTATAAAAATGGCTCTAAACAAATTCTAAGGCAGCTTAACCCACAAAAAGACAGAGTGAAACAGATTTCCAGCCCAAGACAACCCGGATGATTGATCAGAAAGGTATATCTCACCAGGCTGGGAGTGGAGCGCGGCACGGCGTGGGCATGCGGGCTGCAGCGAACCTGGAGCAGGCCTCAGAGGACTGAATCGCGGGCAGCTGTGGCATTTTCCAGACTCCTCAATCCACCAATGCCAAAGACAACTTAGAAGGAACTGAAAATTTACAGGTTCCTACAAGTATCTCTGAAAATAGCTGTATAAACCCCCGAAGCTTGGGACAGTACATTCTCCACATTGGAAGCAGACTCTTACCTTAACAAAGAGTTTAAAACTTGAGTTTAAAACTCAAGTAATTGGCCAGGATCATGAGCGCAAAAAAGAGTCAGACTATATTATCTTACTTTGGTGACAAAGAAGATCAAAATATACAACCAGAAGAAGACAACAAAGTCAGAGCTCCTACATCCAAAGCCTCCAAGAAAAATATGAATCAGTCCCAGGCCTTGGAAGAGCTCAAAAGGCATTTTGAGAAGCAAGTAAGAGAAGTAGAGGAAAAACTGGGAAGAGAAATGAGAGTGATGCAAGAAAATCATGAAAAACAAGTCAACAGCTTGCTAAAGGAGACCCAAAAAATAGCCTAACCCAAATGGCAAAAGAGGTCCAAAAAGTCAATGAGGAGAAGAATGCCCTAAAAAAGGAAAATTGGCCAAATGGAAAAGGAAGTCCAAAAGATTACTGAAGAAAATATTTCCTTAAAAATTAGAAGAGAGCCATTGGAAGCTAGTGACTTTATGAGAAATCAAGACACTGTAAAACAAATCCAAAAGAATGAAAAAATAGGAGAGAATGTGAAATATCTCATTGGAAAAACAACTGACCTGGAAAATAGATCCAGAAGAGAGAATTTAAAAGTTATTGGACTATCTGAAAGCCATGATCAAAAAAAGAGCCTAGACAATATCTTTCAAGAAATTATCAAGGAAAACTGCCCTGATATGATAGAACCAGAGGGCAAAATAGAAATTGAAAGAATCCACCAATTTCCTCTTGAAAGAGATCCCCAAAGGAAATATTGTAGCCAAATTCCAGAGTTCCCAGGTCAAGGAGAAAATATTACAAGGTGTCAGAAAGAAATAATTCAGGTACTGTGAAAACGCAATCAGGATAACACAAGATTTAGCAGCTTCTACATTAAAGGACCACAGGGCATGGAATATAATATTCCAGAGGACAAAGGAGATAGGATTACAACCAAGATTCACCTACCCAGCAAAAGTGAGTATAATCCTTCAGGGGAAAAAATGGTCATTCAGTGAAATAGAGGACTTTCAAGCATTCTTGATGAAAAGACCAGAGCTGAATAGAAAATTTGACTTTCAAGTACAAGACTCAAGGGGAACATGAAGAGGTAAACAGGAAAGAGAGATCATAAGAGACTTATTAAGATTGAACTGTTTACATTCTTGCATGGAAAGATGATATTTATAACTCATGAGACCTTTGTCAGTATTAGGGCAGTTGGAGGAAAAAAATTATATGTATGTGTAGGTAGGTAGGTAGATCTCATGAGACCTTTGTCAGTATTAGGGTAGTTAGAGGAAAAAAATTATATGTATGTATAGGTAGATAGGTAGGTAGATAGATAGATAGATAGATAGATAGATAGATAGATAGATAGATAGATAGATAGAGGGCACAGGGTGAGTTGAAGATTAAGGGGTCATATCTGGAGGATAAAATTAAGGGATGAGAGAGGATTATATTTGGAGAAGAAGAAAGGGAGAGGTAGAATGGGGTAAATTATCTCACAAAAAAAACCAGAAAAGAAAATGCTCTTACAGTGGAGGGGAAATGGGGGAAGGTGAGAGGGAATGAGTGAATCTTATTCTCATAGGATTTGGCTTAAGGAGGGAATAACATACACATCCAATTGGGTAAGGAAATCTGTCTTACCCTATGGGAAAATAGGGGGAGAAGGGGACAAGAGAGCAAGGGGATGATAGAGAGGAGGGCAGATTGGGAAAGGGGGTAAACAGAATCTGTAAATACTTCTGAGGAGGGACAGGGTCAAAAGAAAGAATAGAATAAATGGGAGGGCAGGATAGGATTAAGGGAAATAGAGTCAGTTTTTCACAACATGTCTGCTATAGAAGTGTTTTTGCATAACTGCACGTGTATAACCTATATTGAGTTGCTTGCCTTTTCAATGAGGGTGGGTGGGGAGGGAGGAAGGGAGAAAATTTGGAACCCAAAGTTTTAAAAACACATGTTTAAAAAAAATGTTTTCACATACAACTGGGAAATAAGAAATACAGGAAATGGGGTACAGAAATCTATCCTGCCCTACAGGAAAATAGAAGGGGAAGGGGATAAGAGAAGGGGGGTGAGAGACAGAAGAGAGGGCAGACTAGGGGAAGGGGTATTCAGAATGCATGCCATCTTGGGGTGGGGGAAGGGGTGAGATGGGGTGCAAATTTGGAACTCAGAAATCTTGTGGAAGTAAATATTGAAAACTGAAAATAAATAAATTTATGAAAAAATGAAGGGTGCGATTGGACATGAAACCAGCTTGTTTGAGAAAAATATCCTCATTCAATCAAGATACAAATTACTGTTAACCTGATATGAGACGACATTATAACTTAAATATTTTCAAGTATCAGTGAAAGTGAGCTGAATGGAAAGTTATTAGCCAAAAAAAAAAAGGATCCCCAGCCTTTGAAATTAGGTTTTGTTTTCTTTTTTTTTTTAAAGGAAAGCCACTTGTACATTTAAAAATCTGCATTCTTGTTATGATTCTCCATCAACAGTTTAATAAATGCTTTTCAGAAAACATAAAGCCATTGCCTAGTGAATTTATAAAATTGTATTATTCCTAAGGTAAACTCCAAGGTGAATTCTTTTATTTTGTCGAAGTAATTTGTGTGTGACTGAGTAAATAGATTTAGGTCTATTCATATCACCAGAGGGATGAAATTAAATGATATGTTTTTTTGCGGAAGTAAACAGAGCTTTCTATGCCATCATTTAAAATTTGTTTGTTGTCTAGCAGTCACTGAAAGGAAATTACAAAAATAGAACTAGAGTCTGATCCACCTTTTTTCAAATATCCTTATTATTTCAATGTCTGTTAATGTTTGAGTTTTTAAAGTGATTTGTTTTATTTAGTGGTACTAAAAGGTCTATACCTGTTTTAAAAAAAATTGTTACTTTCCAGATTCATAACTTCTGCACCCAAAGAGATAGGTACCATTCCTCTACCTCCTTTTCCCTACGAGAAGCAAAAATAAGGAGCTAACTGAAACGAGGTACTCCTGGTTAGAAGCGAAGAATGATTTTTCCCCCCTCAAATACATCATGTTTTTAAAATGTCACCTTTTCCCCATATTTTTCAGAAATATCTTTCTGTCACACTCTGTTTTATGACTGGTTTTAGCAGAAATTATTCTGAATGTGTTGCTAATATAGTTTGACATTGCTTGTATCACTAAATCACTAAATGACAAATATCTAGCCTGAGAGGCTGTGTTTTTAATGATTGTTGGGAAGACAACTGGAGGTTAAAACTTGCCTTATAGCCCCAGAAAAAACATGTCACTTATTATATGTATTCCAGAGAATCTCTCCTGTGGTGATCAATGCCCTGGGCTCAGTCCTGTCTAGTTCTTGAACCAAGAAACCTCACCTTAAAGGATTGTTTTAGGTTCACATAAACAAAACATTTTGACTTCACAACTCCACAGTTCCCTCTCTACTAGTTACCTGTGGTAGTAGAGGGACTTTCATCATAGATTAAATTATGTTACCTTAAATACATCCTGCGTCTCCAGCTTCCTTTTGTATGTTGTGTTTTTCCATTAGATTGTAAACTCCTTGAAGGCAGGAACTATCTCTTTTTTATTTGTTTCCCCAGTGCTTAGCACTGTGCCTGACACGTAGGAGGTGCTTAAAATATGTTAATTGAATTGAATTAAATGAACTATAATCTCAAAACTTAATTTTAGTTTTATGTTTTTAAACTTATCAAACCTTTTCAAATAACAGTTATTCTAATGGATAGATTTGAAAATCAACTCTTACTTCTTCAGTTTACCATGTAATAAAAAAGGTAATAATCAAATGGAAAGAAAAAATTCTACTATTCCAGCACTATTCCAGGAACTGTGTTAGATTATGAGGAATATAGATAAAAATGTATCTGACATGGTACCTGCCCAATAAGAACCTGTAGGGTATTTGGAGGAGCCAGACAACTTAAAAGAATAACTAACCATACCAGTTTATTGCACCTAAGTCTTTAATTAGTTCTGTTAGGCACCAATGTGAGATGAATAAGGATTATAGGGAATTGTTAGCTGTATAAAGAATCAGAAGCTGAAAGATACCATTTGAGTTTCTTGACTTTATAGTAGTGTTTGTTTATGATATCTAATATACTGTCAATCATAAAATGATGTTAATTGTAACAGCCATTTTTTTATCCAAGGTATGCCTTTTAAAGGTATTAGATAAGTGGTATGAGTTAATACCCTAGGAATTCAGAAGAGGGAGGGATAAATGTGGGTCTGGGAAGGATACCTGGAAAAAGTTGAGCTTAAGCTGGGTTTGAAAGATAAGCTAGATTTACATAGAGGGGAGGAGTGTATACTCAGTCACAACAATGAAATGAGCAGCGCGAGGCAGCTAGGTGACGCAGTGGATAGAGCACCAGCCCTGGAGTCAGAAGGACCTAAGTTCAAATCTAGTCTCAGATCAGACACTTGACACTAGCTGTGTGACCCTGGGCAAGTCACTTAACCCCAATTGCCTCACCCCCCCCAAAAAAAAGAGCAATGAAATATCTAATATTTCCTGAAGTTATGATCTATAAATAGTATCATCCAACTTTAACGCAATTAGTTATACTTTTTACCTAGTCTCAAAATCTGTTTCACCTGGATCATCCTCCCAGAATCACTAGGGGATGCCCATCTGGTGGTCTTTTGGTATTGGTCTCCATTTGCAGTCACTGTGATAAAGAGGACATTCCCTCCCACCCTTCATCCCTCACCCCACCAAAATTTAACTTGTGCTTATTTTGCATATGTGTTGTCATAGTGGGTAAAGAGCTAACTTCCAAGTCAGGAAGACCTGGGTTCAAGTCCCACTTCTAGCATGTATTGGCTTTATTGTCCTGGGCAAATCACAACCCCTTAGTACTCTAGGTGACTCTCGAAGTCTACATTGTAAAGAAACTGCCAGTTTTGTTGATCGGATCAGTTTCCTCATCCAAGAGTTAACTATGCCAGTGAAATCGAGGATCTCCTTCTCCCCTTCTTTGTGTACGTATGTGTGTTGTCTCTCATTGGTATCCTCAGAATCTGACACAGTGACTGGTATATGGTAAGCAATTAACAAATGCTTCTTAATTGAGCATTGATTGACCCAAGTTTTCACCATAAGTATTTGAAGCAAAACCCTAGAGGAAAAATAAGTGTGAAATAAGTATGTTCAACTGGCTATATATGTAGGATGTTGATAAACAGTTAATTGCTTCCACATTTCGACTTTTCCCATCATGGTTTCAGTTTATTTCAGATTCACATAAGGAATTAAATGGAAACTTTGGGGGAGTTTTGCAGAAGCTGTAGATGCATAAAGACCAACAGACAACACGGAAAAAATTTAGAAAGTCAGAAATGCATAAAATAGATGTATTGTGTAATATCAACCCAATTTTTACAATAAAGTACTTTTCTCTAAAAGAGAAAAAAAATTCAGGCTTTTTGTTTGGTATGAAGGGAGGACCAAAAATTTTACCTAGATTTTCCAGATTATGGGGGTACTGTGTCCCCAACTCCTATGATGTGAAAGGAATAACTGTATACTTAAAAGTGAAAATAAATAAACCTCATATACCAACCTTAAGTCTTTTCAAACTGGGTCTCCTGCAGTGTCAGACACATCCTAGAGGCAAGAAAGATTATTAGGGCAGGGTAGTGTATTTATAATCCTACATACAGTTAAAGAGAATTTAATTTTACGGGGAAACTGGACCTATTTTTATCAGCTGAACCGAATGTCTCCATAGAAACACCCCGACCCCCTCATTAAAGTCAAGGCCTATCATTAAAAAAATCAATAATTTTCCTTTCTGTGTCTTGTCCTTTTCCACCAACTTTATCTTTATAAGCACTTAACATGTCCAATAATCCTTATCTTTGCAGGTCGTTAGGATCAGAAAACCTGCTTCTTAGGGGAGCCTCTCTAAAGAACACTGAAAAAATCTTTGGTAACTATTTTAATTATTGAATTATTAATAATGGCTTCTAAAATTAATAAGGATACATTAAGTAAAGTTAGAAATCTATAATGGCACTATAAGAGCATTATTTTTTTACTTTGATGTACTGTAGCCTTCACTACTATGATAATTATACTTTAGTAAGAAAATTGCTATTGATATATAAACCACAACAGATCCAGCCGTGGAGCTGATATGATTGTTTGCAGATTAAGTGCCTGTATTCTTAGAATCAGAAGAGCAAGATTGTATCCATGCAAGAATTCAGTCAATAAAAATCTGCAAGAAATTCATTCTAATATTTAGAAAACAGCTGCAGTTCCTTGACCAATCTGCTTAGCTTCTTGGGGCATATTTTCTTGTTTCCTATTTTTTAATTAAGTGTTTCATAAAATATATTGTAATCAAGTACAATATATTTTAAAATCTAATTTTACTGAACATATTATAGATTATTTGGATTTTAAGAAGGAGAAGGGAGGAGGGGATTTCTTTATCTTAAAGTAATCCTGTGTGACTTTATTTGGTTTAATTTTTTAAGCTGATCTTATGAAATAAAAATGATTACAAAATTTCAGTTCTTATGAATAGTAATAGTAATAGTAAGTAATAGAGCTACTGTTTTAGTGAGGCATGTTTACATCTTTGATAAAATACTAATCTTTTTTAGGTGTGGCTATATATACTGGCATGGAAACTAAGATGGCATTAAATTACCAGTCAAAGTCACAGAAACGATCTGTTGTAGAAAAGTAAGTCTTGTTGCTTCTAGAATATTAATGTCAGCATTTATGTAACACTTAGTACATGCCAGGCATTGTCCTAAGTGCTTTACAAATATTATCTCATATGATCCTCACGACAACCCTGGGAGGTAGGTGTGCTATTATTATCCCCATTTACAGATGAGGAAACTTACGGCCAATGGAGGTTAAGTGACTTGCCACAGAGTCACCCAGCCAATAAGTATCCGAGCCCTTCCTGACCCCAGGCCCTGTGCACTGTCTACTGTACCACCTAGCTGCCCCTCAGTAATGCTTATAGTGCATGGAAGTGATATAAATGATTCAAGAGATACAGTAGCATAAGCACATGTGTGTGTAGTGCCATATGAAATATATCTCCTATGATGAAGGTTTATTTTTTGTTTGTTTGTTTTTTTAGGCAAACCATTGTCATTGACTAATTTCTTTACGAAATAAAATTTGTCTTAAATCCAGAAAGAAAATTACCAGAAAACTTCTTTTCTTTTTTGCACCTTTTCGAAGGATGTAGATGTTCTTTATCCTATTAACTAGTTGTAATTAGAACATAGAGTCTATGTGGTATAATGGAAATAATATTAGCTGCAGAGTCAGAGGCCCAAGGTTTAAATGCTGGCTCCACTATTTAGCTACCTGTGCACCCTTTACTTTTGTGAAGGAAGGGGAAGGAATTAGTTCCTCAATTTCTCATCAATAGATAATCTATGTTACTTCTAAGATCTCTTTTGGGTTCACTGGTTATCAGTGTATCAATAAGTCACTTATAACACTGTATTTTTAAAAGACCTGTAAAGCATATTTTGTCTGCATGATTGACCTTTAAAAGCGATCGTCTGATTTCTTCTTGACTATTACATCAAAAGTGAAATCTGAGATTTTGTTCTTTATAAACAAGGATGCTTTGTCTCCCAGAGGTCTACACATGACAAATTTGTTTCAGAAATAGATATTGGAAAATCAGATTTCCTTTCAGAAGAACTGTTAAGATTTTGGTTCTTCTTCAGTATTTCCTCTCAAATGAGAGCATTTCCCAGCATAGTATATACTATTTTCAGCCTTTGTGGTGATATTGTGGGTGAAATTGCTGGATCTTGAACTCATTACTTGACCACTTAATGTTAGGAGAAATTGATTTTTTAAAGGTTCTCTTAACTTGCCGGATTTTTGAATCACAAATGTTCACTTTAGGTTATGAGTAAGTGAACAGTTATTTGAAACTTAATGAATGTTACTCAGTTTGGCTATATGTGGGTTACCTCCATGATATACAAGGTCCTGCCCTTCTCTTATATGCCAAAAGTCAGAGTGCTTAGTGATAGCGATAAATTTGTGTCTTCATTCATGCTTTGTAAAAGTCAGCAAAAGATGAGAAACCTTACTGAAGTTATTTGTGTATTTTATTTTACCATTTGTATATTTGTAGGATAGGAAATTTTGTGATTTCCGCAGGAACTAATTTACTATTACTGCTTTTTTATTTTAGATCAATGAATGTATTCCTTGTCGTGTACCTCTGCATCCTAATCAGTAAAGCACTGATAAATACTGTCCTGAAATATGTGTGGCAGAGTGAGCCATTTCGAGACGAGCCGTGGTTTAATCAGAAGACAGAAGCAGAGAGACAGAGGAACCTGGTATGGAAAATTTCACCTGAAATATGTTACTCTTTTTGTAATGTTCAGAGGTGATTTGCACAACATTTTTATTAAATGTGGAACCAAATGAATCCCAACCCTTGAAAGAACTGTGTAAATTAGAGCTTCTCACTGTAGTAGCCATTGGGATGGAAGATCTTTATGCATTTGAGACATATTAGAACAAGAAGACTTGATCATTTTCTCCCACCCATTTCATTTCTTACATGTGATGGCAAATGCATCTCCAGATGAGAGGATCTGTGGTAACTTAGCATCCATACTAGAGAAGAGGAAAAGGAAAAAGCCATCACGCTAGACTTCTGTGCCTAAAGAGATTTATTTGAAAAAATAGTCTTTATGGCTCACTGGAGAGAGGAGTAGGGTGTTGAGTTCCTCCAAATCTGCATCCAGATGGGTGGCAGTTTCCTGAAAAATAGCTTCCCAGTTTTCCATTTTGGATAGGACAAGTTCCATCTGTGACATGTTAGAGATGCTGCCTTCTCTTCAAGCATTCAGGACAATGGCAGGAGGAGACCAAGATGTTATTTCTCACCTACACTTCTAAATGTATGTTTTGAGATCTTTGAATACAGTAATTGGTTGAGGGGGCTGAGACTATAGGATTAGAATGTCTCCTCACTTACTTGAGGTCAGCTGATAAGAGGGATGTAGAGGATCTTATCTATGATTCCAAGTGCTATGGGGCTGTTTAGGCTCAGAAATACATTTATCCACAATTATACTTAGGGAAACAGAAGGAGTTTGGTTTGGTTTCAAGATTGAAAACAAGAAGTAGTTAAAACTACAAAGGTTATACAGGATTGCAGCCAATTCTAAATTGTGTGGTAAATGTCAGAAGGATGGCCTTCAGTTGTTTTCTCTAGTGCAGATCAAGGGCCCTCTGATTGAAGTGCTTGTGTTTTTGTTTTTGTTTTCTTTCCCCTTGGGATTCTGCATAGGAATGCGAACTCAGATTCTGCTGGGGAAGAGTTTCCAATACACAAAGATTCTAACAAAGGGAGAAAGGTCTTTTTAAAAATTAACATAGCTGTGTATAACAGTGTGTGTGTGTGTGTGTGTGTGTGTGTGTCTATACACACATATACATACACTTCAGCAAATGATATCAGTTAATTTACTTATATTCCTCAAAAGAAAGACAGAACTTAGAATTCAAAAATTCCAAGCAAACATAGCCTTATAGACATCATTACGTGACAGGTTTAGAACTGGACCTCTTAGAGGCCATGGAATTTACCTCCTTCCCTCTTATTTTGCACCTGAGAAACTGAAGACCTACAGAGGTTAAAGTGACAGAGCTTAGCTTCCAGCCTGTGTCCACTTACTCCAGATCCAACAGTCTTTCTTCTCTACCACACTGCCTCTCAGTCATGGGAAAGGTCATAGAAACTCCAGACTGGACATCATGTAATGTATCATGGCAGTTCTAGTTTTCTGGGCCCTACAACAGTGTGGTGGGGGAAATGTTTTAAATGGATCAGTATTAGCAAATTCACTCCTCCGATTCTAGCCCCTCAGCTACTCTTGCTATGCTGATAGGGATCATGTCTTAGACCCTCTTTCTTGGGACAATGCAGGCAGGAGATAAGTGTATCCTGCTGATTATGATTCATGGTGAAATAAGTGATGTTACTTTATGGTGTGTTAGTGCAGCTAAGAATGATAGGGAAGTGTTCTAGGGAAGGCTAATTATGAGGAAAGATTCTGAGACTTGGCTCTTTTTTTTTTTTAATTTTTGGTGAGGCAATTGAGGTTAAGTGACTTACCCAGAGTCACACAGCTAGTTAGTGTTACGTGTCTGAGGCCAAACTTGAACTCAGGTCCTCCTCATTCCAGGGCTGGTGCTCTATCCACTGAGCCACCTAGCTGCCACCTACCTGTCTCTCTTGTCCTTAGGAAAAACTTAGTCTTTCTTGGGATTTCCTCAAACTATAACTGCAAGACAGACATATGTTTGAAATATCAGAGCCTTGTGAACTGGATATATAAAAATCTTAGGGATATGGAGATGCCTTGTAACACTTAGTAAAGAAGCATGACTGGGAAGTTTGAGGCTTAGCTAGTTCTGTTTGTAAAAGCTTGTACACTGCTCCCCAGCATGCAAATATTTCTTAATAATTCCCTAAGAAATAAAAACATAAGTTTTTACTGATGTCTTCTGGTTTTTTACATCACCATTATTTTCCCTCTTCTCTCCTCTCTCCCTCTCCCAGATTGCTATCTAATTCCCTGTCTTTTGAAGTAGCTGGAAATAAAATACCATTTTAAGCAAAGATGCATTCACATATTCAGCATTTTGTGCTTTGTGCTGTCTTGTTACCAAAGAGATTCTGAATTTCCTATCCTTTAATAAATATGACCACATTCAAAGAAAAGACTCAAGTGTTTAGAATATAAATCTTGCTAATTGGGTCTGTGTTCAATTGGGATTGTTTTTTCTTCTGACAATTTAAGTTCTTGAATATATAACTCCAACCTTTCCCCCACTGGTTGCTGTTCTGTAAAGCATGCATATAGATCTACCCTTGTCTCTTTGTTAGTGAGGAGTAGGGGAAGTTGGGAAACAGATAATACAAACCTAGAGCTGCTGCTATCAAGGAATTCTCCTTGTCCTATGATCCTCCCTCATCCTGGGGTTTCAAAAACACTTTTTTTCCCCAAGAATGTCTTTACTATCTGTGCCTAATAGTAAGAGATCCAAATGGCCAGCCTTCCTCTCTCTCTCTCTCTTTCCCACATACTAATTGGATGAAGAAGGTGAAGTCTGTGAGTTATTAACAAGCATTCAGACTAAGAGGCTGAACAATAGAAGTGAAGAGAAGGTAGCTGGGGGCAGATTTGAATAACTGAACATGCCTGAAGATTAAACTTAAGAGAAATGTGTACGTGTGTCTTTATCGTAAAATTAGAGAGCTTACAAAGACATCAATAAAATCTGTATTTATTCTTTACTCTTTTTGCAGTTTCTCAAAGCTTTCACAGACTTCCTGGCTTTCATGGTACTTTTTAACTACATTATTCCAGTGTCAATGTATGTCACAGTTGAAATGCAGAAATTTCTTGGCTCCTATTTTATCACCTGGGATGAAGATATGTTTGATGAAGAAACTGGTGAAGGACCTGTAGTTAACACTTCCGACCTAAATGAAGAATTGGGACAGGTAGGTCAAGCAGTAAGCTTAGAACTATGTCAACTGAATGTTTCCTGCTATTTGAATGAATGTGTGTAAAACATCTAAAGAATTCAGTCTTTTTCATTTCCAGTTTCACTTTACATATGTGACATCATTTAGATATATCCTGTAGCTGATGAAAGATCAGAAATAGCCATTTGAAAAGGTGATTATTAGCAGATAAGAAAAAAGACAATTTTTTCATGTTTGTAATTTGAAAAAAAGTTTTGGTGGCTGATTTATAGAACATTGAGCTGTGGTCCTTGTGAAGCATCATTATTTCTTGGCTGTAAGAGTATGAAGGAGAAGAAGAACTTAGGAAGAAACTTGCCTTCCTTCAGAATGCTTACACATTTTGCTTATTCCAGTGTAAATAATTATCTTAAGAGCTTTGGATCCTTCCGAGGACTAGCTCTGAGGCCTCCCAGCAGCCCTCACTGTGTCAGGCCTCTCAGGCATTTGGGTTACAGCAGAGATTATCTCTAGGGGAAGATAACATTTGTTATTCATTTCTTTCCAGGAAGAAGTTCTGAGATATATTTTTTACAAAGAAAAAAAGAGACCTTTAAGATTATTTGCTAGTTTTCTTCCACTCAAAAGAAGTGATGCCTGAGAAAGTGTCTTTCTCCTGAGTTCAAGATAACTTGCTTTGATCATTAAGAGCCTTAACTTTTGACCAGGATAATCTTTAAATCCTATTATGTTGCCCTGTTTTCTATGTGCTTTGTTCTAGTTAACATTTCTATTCAGTATGTTTTTAATACCTTTGTAATAATTTTTTTTGTTTCCAATATGTGCTACCGTATGGTCTTTGAAAAATAGGTACACAGTGATCCCATGTATAGTGCGTTGGAGAAATTCACAAAGAGGAAAAACATTTGTCAAACTTTTCAGTAATAAAGGTTTCCAAGTTCCACTTATTTATAGCAGTTTTCTACATAAATAAATAAATTTTTGCTCGCGTAAGTAAGTTGGATTTCCTCGTCTTCCATATGGAGTTTATTGTAACAAGATCTTCCATTAAGAAGTGGCAGCTAAACTTTTGCTTTCAACTTTAATCCAGTACAAAAAGTATTAAGGGCCAACTATGCAAGGCAATTGGTAACCTTTGATGGGGTGACTAATATGCTGAGACTCTGGGGACCCAGGTCACGAAGACAAAAAAAGGGTGCCATCTTTCTAACTTAGTACAATGAGGTTAAAACGTTACAACTTGTTTTTCTGTACCAGCATGTGATTATTCTCCAGAACTAGAACTATATAAGCCCTCGAAACTGCAGTGCCCACCACAGCCTCTTCCTGGGTTAAGGTTTCCTGCCTTGGATTGAACACAGCTAAATTTAGCAAGCAAACCACCCATTGAGATAATAACTGTCTTTTGCTCTGAGACATGAGTGTGGGGAAAAAAATCACCAAGTAATTTCTTTCCCAGTGTTTGATCATTTACAAGATTTTTACATAATTAATAGCAATGGAGAAAACGATCATTTCTCTCTTAGTGGTTAAAGTTGTTGTTTTGAACTGCACCTAAAGTATCATTATGCTGTCACTTAGATACGAGGGTCCCTGCATGTTTAAACATGGCAGTTTAAATGATATGTCAGATTTCTCTTTATTTGCCCCGGTATGGGTCTGGCAATCCCTTGTAACATTGTGTGAAACACATTCATAGAATCCTGGGATGTCAGAGCTAGGTTAGAAGAGATGTTGGAGATCGTCTGGTCCAAAGCCCTCATTTTACAGATGAGGAAACTGATAGCATAAGAATTGCCAAACTTCCTCAGAATTGAAGTCACATGGTCACATGTTCTGCCCCTGACAGGCACACTGACAATCCTAATGTACGATGAGTTAGGGAAATTTCTCCCCCATCCAATTGATACCTCTTCCCCTCACCAAAGCCCCACCATAGTTTTGGGGCCTTCTCTTTTCCCATTGCATAGCCTTTTCCTAGGTGCTGTGTGCTTTTCGTGAGGCATGCTCCTAGCCTGACCCCATCCCCAATGTTCACAGACCTCTCTCTCTCCCAGTGCCGACCTGGGCTAGAAAATGACTCACTGTGACTTTTTCTTGAATTTTCCCATCTGTATTCAGTCTGATGTAGTCTCTAGATGTGGTTTTGTGGCCAAGCTGGGCTGGACAGCTTCCTGCTACTCCACTATCTCTGCCTGCCTGAGGCTTTCATTCTTTATAAATTTGAATCATATCTTCCCAGCTTCTCTCTGTCCAAAACAAAGCATTGTGATCTTTTTAGCCCATCTTCGTGTAACAACTGTTTTGTCCCCCTTTTTTTAATTAGTCTGGTGGAAGAAGTAGAATGGGTCTGTGGAACAAGCTTGGATTTTGCTTAGGCTGCAAGATAGCAGCATCCATTTTTTACCAACTTGAGGAAGATAAAAGCATTGACACTTTTTTTCCCCCAATTTTACCTCTTTCTAGGGAAATGCCGATTAATACTAGGCTTTAAGTCAAAGAAACATGTTTATTTTTTTTTCAGAAAGTTTAGACTATTGACAGTAGGTAGGTCACTGCTTTGGGAGGAAATGTTAGAAACCCACCATCACAAGAGCATATCAGTCTTAGGAAAAGCACACTTGCTATGGTCTCTCAAGAAGGTTAAATTTAATTCTAATCCTTGATTATTATGTTTGCTGTGTTCCACAGGTAGAATATATCTTCACAGATAAGACGGGAACATTGACAGAAAACAATATGGAATTCATAGAATGTTGCATTGAAGGCAATGTCTATGTGCCTCATGTCATTTGCAATGGGCAAATCCTCCCTGACTCTGGAGGCATTGACATGATTGACTCTTCTCCTGGAGTGAGTGGAAAGGTATGTTGAAATTTGGGCGGGAAAAATAAGCAAACAAATAGGCTTTCTTTATTAGAAAAATGAGTGTTAGTATTTCAATGGTAAGATAAAATCTTTCTTGGTGAAGTCCAAATGTTGAATAGGAGGTCCAGCCTCTGGAAGTGTGCTATTTCTTGCAAAAATCCCCTGCCTTATGTAAGCTATGTCTCAGCTTTTACCTTCTATGCTAAATAAGAGGGGAAAGTCCATTGTGGGAATTTATTGCCTGAAATTCTCAGATACTGTAGTCACTGAAAATATTTTACTTAAAATTAAATAGCTAATATTTCACAGTGGCTGTGAACAAAATAAGTAGAAGTAGGAGGATTTGATTTGGGGTGACTGCTTTCCTCTCTTTCTATTTACTGTCAACAAAGATGAGCACCTGGAATGATAGAAATGAGGGGTAAGCTCCTGGATGTCTGTGGTAAGTGAGGTTCTTTAAAAATGGAAAGGAGATGACAAAAGGCTATATTGAAAGAAAAATAGCTGTTGAAGCATAATTCTTCCACATCCCAGTGACACGCAGGGGGAAGATTATACACCTTCCACGGTCTTTGGCAGAATTAGAAAAACATCTCCCAAAGAACCTTCTTACAAAGACTGCTGACCTTGGTTTCTGAGCCAGTTCAGACAAGGACGGTGAAGTCAGTCAATCAACAGGGCAGTGTTTTAAGCTCTTAGTATGTGCTAAGCACTGTATTGAGTTGTGAGTTGAAGGAAAAAAGCAAAAATAGTCATGGCTCTCCTGGAGCTGTTCTAATGGAGGAGAGACCATGTCTATAAATAGACACATGCAAGTTCTGTGCAGGGTATAAGATGGAAAGTAACCTCGGGAGGGAAAACAGTTGGGGGGTTGGGGGTGGGGTCAGGAAAGACCTCCCACAGAAGGGATCTGAGTCTGGAAAGAGGCCAGAGATCCTGTGAAGCTAACTTCCTTTTAACTAGTCTGTTATGCTGTCCTCTCATTAGTAAAAGGAACATGATTCAATATCAAAAAATACTTATGTTCACCACATTTTAGTATTGGAAGCTGCAATTCTGCTGCAAAAATTCAACAATTGGAGAGAAATAAAGCATTATATGATTTTGACATGAATATAGTGATAGCATACCAGAGCTTCACAATACTTTGACCTATCTCAGCATCTGTTTTGAGCCAGACTCATCTTAAACTCTACCCATCTATCTGACCACACCTGTGTCTCCTTTCCTGGATCTTTATCATCCATGTCATGCCCGCTAACGGGGTGGAGGGTGTCTCCCAGAGGCTCTGTCTTCGGCTACCATCTCTTCTACCACTATCCTATTTGACTTGGTGAGCTGATGGTTCCATTTATCCTGTCTATGCAGATGATTCTCAGATGTCCTTATCTAGATCTACCCTCTCCTGACCTCCAGTCTCAAATCTCTGATTACCTATTGACATCTCAGACTGGGTATGCCTTAGACATCTTAACCTCAACATGTCCAAAACGGACCTTCTTATCTTTCTGCCAAAACCCTCCCCTCTTCCTTACTTGGCCAATACTGGCGAGGGTATCGCATTCTTCTAGAAACCCAGGTTTGCAACCCCGGTGTCATCTTTGGCACTTCAGTCATCCACCCCCCTGTGCATTCAGTGTTCTAATCCTGTTGTTCCCATTTTTGTAAGAGCTCTCATACAATCCTCCTTTTCCCCTCTGACACTGCATCATCCTGGTATGGGCACTTATTATTACCTCATGCTTGGATTACTTCACTAGCCTCCTGGTGGTTCTCTCCACTCCAGTCCATCCTCCCCTCAGCTGTCAGACTGACCATCCTGAAAGCACAGGTCTGATCCTATCACACCTCTGTTCAACTCCAGTGGCTCCATGTTGATTGCAGGATGAAATAAAAATCCTTTGTTTGACTTTTAAAGCTCATGGTAACCTGGCCCCTTTGTGCCTTTGCAATTGTCTTAGACCTTCCTTCCTTCCGTGTATTTTGTGGTTCAGTAGTACTGGCCTCCTTGGTGTTCCTCACACGCAATACTCCATCTCCCAACCGTAAGCATTTTCACCAGGTGTCCTTCATCCCTGGAATGTTCTCCTTTATCTCGATCTCTTAGCTTTCCTGTCTTGCACCAAGTCTCAACTAAATCCCATCTTCTGAAAGAAGTCTTTCCCGGGCTTCCTTCAACTTGCCACCTTCCCTCTAAGACTGCACCCTATTTAGCATGTCTATATCTTGTTTGTACATAGCTGTCTGCATGTTGTCTCTCCCATTAGTAGACTGGGAGCTTCTTGAGAGCAGACCTTTTTTTGCCTTTCTTTGTATCCCCATCACATAGGTGCTCAATAAGTGCTAGTTGTCCTACTGAACAAGTTAATTTAGTATAGTATAATAAAGAATAATAATGACTTTGAAGATAGAGGACTTGGGTTCAAATCCTGCCCCTGTTACTGCCTTATGACCTTCAGCAAGTCAGTGAAACACTCTGGGCCTCAGTTTCCTCAGAGGTGAGCTAGATGACCTCTGAGGTCCCTTGTAGCCCTGAATCTATGATCCTCTCATTGTTAATGGAAGAACATCATTACCACACTGCTTCCCTTGTAATGCTAACCTGCAGTATGGGCGATGTTCTGGCAGGACTTCATATTATATTATTGTAATATTGTAGGTTAACAGACGTGTGCTGAAATTCCTTAGAGACTCTTGAAACAGTTTTTCTTAATTCATCCTTACTCTTTTTAGTCACTCTCCCTTTTATATATAAGCACTCTTAAAGACATGCATCTTCATTTTTGGAAAATATGAGAGAGAAATTCTTATTTCACCGAAGTTCTAGGATTTTTTGTCTTTAAATTTCCAATGATCTTATGTGTTATATATCCTTCATTTCACAATCTATGATCTGTCTCTTCTTTATCCCAGAGAGCCATCCTTCATAATAGGGAATAATAAAAAAAAAAAAAAGAAAAGAAAAAGAATTTAGCAGAACCAACCAAAATGGCAATCAAGTCTAACATTATATTCAGTTTTCTGCACCCAAAGTTCTATAATTGTTTATCTCCATACACATGATTCTTAAGATATATCTAAAAAAGAAAACAGCAAGCATAATTAAATTCCACTTTATAGCTATTAAAAACTAAACAGGAGTTTTGATGTTTATTGCTCCATAAATAATTGTCCCTTGTCCTTTGTTGCTTTTGGTTACCTTCTTTTGATTTTGAAGCTATCTGACCGTAGGTTTTTATTGTATTTTATTGTCTGTCTTATATTTTGATAGGAGAGAGAAGAGCTGTTTTTTCGGGCTCTCTGTCTTTGCCACACAGTTCAGGTGAAGGATGATGTCCTTGTAGATGGAGCCAAAAAATCACCTGATTCATCAAGATCTTGCATATATATTTCATCATCACCAGATGAAGTGGCATTAGTTGAAGGCATTCAAAGGTAAGTACAGTTGGCATTATTTTTGGATTTGAAAGTATAAGGATTTTATTGAAGGGATTTCTGCATTAGGTAAAATGTTACATTAGATGACCTCAGAGGTTCCATCCAACTTTTAAGATCCCAGAATTCTATATAAGATCCCAAGTTTGAGTGCATTCCTAAGTTATTGTGTGTAAGAAATGTTCTTCCATGGACTTCCATTATGATTTTGGAAATGGGTTCCAATGAAGAAAATTGCCCTCAGCGTCTAATAAGAATCTTACACTATTTCTTCAAGGGCGTTCCTTAAATGATACGCCCTTTGTCACTCTGAAGACTAGGTGTGTGTTTCCCACACAATCCCTACTAACTGAGCTAGAAGGAATTTTCTTTATTCTGAGGCAAAACCAATGTTTTTTAGTCATGTCCAACTCTTTGTGACCCTACTTTGGGGTTTTCTTGGTTTTCTTCTCCAGTTACTTTTTTTTTTTAACAGATGAGGAACTGAGGTAAACAGGGTTATGTGACTTGCCCAGGGTCACACAATACTGTCTGAAGCCAGATTTTAATTCACAAAGATGAGTCTTCCTGACTCCAAGCCTGTTACTCTATCTACTGCACCACCTACCTGCCTAAGTGAAACATTAGGTATGCAAATTGGATCAGTTGTTGGGATTTATTAAAAATATTAGAAATTTAAACTTAAAAATAAATGAACGTGCTCAAACAAGCTTTTTTGCTGAGGAAATAGATTCCCAGATGGGAAACTAAATATATTTCGGCCATGCATACTGGTGCCAGTCCAAAGAAAGAAGGGCAGCTAGGAGGTACAATGTATAGAACACTAGGTCTGGAGTCAAGAACATCTGTGTTCAAACCCAGGCTCAGACACTTACTAGCTGTGTGAGGGTAGGCAAGTCACTTTACCCTGCTTTCTTCAGTTTCCTCATCTGTAAAATGAGCTAGAGAAGGAAATGCAAACCACTCCAGTATCTTTGCCAAGAAAACCCCAAATGGAGTCACAGAGACTCAGACATGACCAAAACAATTGAACAAAATGAACAAAGAAAGGAGAGAGAGACCAGTCCAGTGATCTAGAGTGGAATGAGCATGGCTCTCGGAGCCAGGTTGTTGAGTCCTTCTCCTGACTCTACTGTTAACCAACCTTGTGACATGAGCCTCTTATAACATGAGGTTGGACTAAATGATCACTAAGGTCTCTACCACCTCTGACATTATATTCAAAAATAATTCAAGAACAAGGAAGAAAGAATTGTAATAAAAAGAGAGATAATCAGTCCAAAATGACCTGTGCTTGATTCAGCCACATCATCTTTACCACAGGAGATAAGGTGGTAAGAGCGTTACTAAAGGTTTTGTGTAATACTGGTGAATTTGGGGATGTGCTAAAGGGGAATAAGGAGTGGTTTCATATATCAAAACATTATGATGCAGGTTATAACCTCAATTTTTTCAAAATTCTTTCCATTTGAAAAGCAAACCTCCCCAGAGGTTTCATAATTCTCCCCAGAGAAAAGCAGAATTCATCTTCTCTTACTTACAAATCCTGAAGTCCTTCTATAATTCCTGAGTTTCTCCTTTTACTATTTATAGGCTTGGTTTCACATACCTAAGGCTGAAAGACAGTTACATGGAGCTATTAAATAGAGACAATGATATTGAGAGGTGAGTATACATTCAAATTAGAAGATGAACAAAGGGGTAAAAACAGATTTTTTTTAATAAGTCTGATAGCAGTTATTGAACTTCAACCAACAATTATTGAGCAACTACTTTATGCAAGGCATTGTCATAGATGGGGCAGGGTTCAAGGACCTTGCCCTCAAGGAATTTACATTCTTTGGGGGCATATGGCATGTACACAGATAATTAAATACAAAGCAGCGTAGGATAATTTCAGGAGGGAAAGAGGATTAACAACTGAAGGAATCAGTAAAGGTTTAATGTAGAAAGCAAGTCAGGGATTCCAAAGGGCAAAGGCGAGGAGAAAGTACAATCCAGACATAGGGGACTGTCTGTGCAAAGGCAGAAAATGGGCTGTCATCTGGAAGTAACCACTGCATAGCAAGCAGTTGAACTGGAATGGAAAGGCATGAGGAGGAGCAACGTGAAATTAGACTGGAAAGGTGTGTAAGAGTCAGGCTGTGAAGAGCCTGAAGTGCCAAGCTAAGGATTTTGTATTTTAAAGTATTAGAATTGCCATTGGAAACTTCACAGTTGGGCATGAGATGGTCAGATTTATGTTCTAGGAATAGTTAGAATCCTGCCCTATTCTAATTCCCATCCCTATCCCTCCTTTCTCCCCCAAACTCCCCACCACCAACACCACCAAAAAAAAGTTCTCTAAGTTTTCATTTAAGCATTGTAACAGTTTTATACAATTTGAGTACATGGGGGAGAGAGAACTATGGATGGAAGGCAGTGTCGTGTGCTGGAAAGAAGACACTAGATTTAGAGAAAAAGAACTGAGTTAGAACCTGAGCTCTGCCAGCTAAGGTGGGATCTTGGGCAAGTCAATGTGGGTTGGACTAGATGACTTGTAAAAACCCTTCTAACTCTAAAGAAGTTCTTAACCTTTTTTTTTTTGGCGGGGGGGGGAGATTATCTGTTTTGAGACCCCTTTGAAAGTCTAGACTACTCAGTGTTTTAAAATGCATAAAATAAAACATATGGATTACAAGGAAAACTAGCTGTTTGGAAAATGGTTAAGCCAATGGTAGAAACTCTGATTCTCTAAAGAAAGAAGGTATTGATTAATATAATTGCTATGAAACTGTGATTAGAGGTTCTGATTTTATGTTGATCTAGTCATTTTACAATGCTCCTAAAATTTTTAAAATACAACTTTTTAATGAAGGAAAGTGGTTTGGTGTTGTCTGGACTTCAGATTTCATCAATGTAGGCAGCCTCCCTGTGGAGAAACTCCCTCTATTGATGGATGTTGGCAACTGTATATAATGTAATCTTAGAGAGCTGCCTGAGGCAACTGTGAGTTTAAACGATTTGCTTGTAGTCACAGAGCTAAGATGTGTCAGAAGGAGGATTTTGAGATATGCAATCAGAACTTCCCTAGTTTTCAGAGATTAGGGTAAATTACAACTACTCCTTTGTCGTCTTGTCCCATTGCAGATAAACAAACCAAAAGAACAGATATATGAGATCATAGGTGAATAATTGTCTATGTCACATAATACAAACAAATGAACTGAAGAGATATGTATACAGGGACCTTTGAACCTAAATTTTGAATAACACATCTATTGGAGAATATTTTTATGTTAAAACAGGGAAGCAATTCTTTCCAAATTCCTACCCAGGCTCCCATATCTTAAATGACGTTCACTTACCCTTCATTCCTTGAAAAATTAACCTCTGATTAACCTATGATTTCATATCATATCATCACAAGTGTAGGAGGAAGGTAATAGTGGCGTGTAATGCTGAGTAAAAACCACTTTAGTGCAATTAAAAAAAAATAAACCCTTACCTGTTGGAACAGATTCTATACTTGATCTTGATACAGTACAGAATAATAGTTAATATACTTAATATTTAGCACAGACACCTTGGCCTTGCATTTAAGGCTCTCTACAGTCTGACCTCACATTACCTTTCTAGTCTCATTTCACATTACTCCTCTTCATGTTCTCCCTGTTCCAGCCAAATGGGACTCCTGATCATTCCCCGAGATCGATTTTCCATGCCCATCTTTTGCATATTCACTTGTCCCTGACACATGGTACATCTCCCTCCTTGAATCCACTTCTCAGTGGTCATATCCCTTCAATACCCTTAGCCAGTGCTATCCTCAGCTCCTTGCCTCAGTTGTTAAATGATCACTTTCTTCTCAAATTACTTTGTCTTTAATTATTTGTGTACTTGTTGTAGGTGGAATATAGGCTCTTTGAGGGCAGGGACTATTGATTGGGGTGGGGGTGTCTTTGTATTCCTAGTACAAAAAAAAAAGTACAAGGGCAGCTAGATGGCTCTATGGATAGAGCACTGGACCTGGAGTCAGTAAGATCTATGTTCAAACCTAGGCTCAGACACTTACTAGCTGTGTGACCCCAGCAAGTTATTTAACCCCTATTTGCTTCAGTTCCTCATCTGTAAAATGGGGGCATATTGGAGAAGGAAATGGCAAAGCATTCAGTATCTTTGCCCAAAAAAAAAAACCTCCCATGGACATAGTCCCATGAGGTCACAAAGAGTTGAACCCGACTGAACATCCCTAGTACAGACACTTAACTGTTTGAATTGAACTAAATATTTTTGGTTTCATGTTAAGCTGTTACATAATTAAATGATAAACAAGGTTAATACATACCCATTTTTCCCCCTTCAGGTATGAATTATTAGAGACTTTGACTTTTGATTCAGTGAGGAGAAGGATGAGTGTGATTGTCAAGTCTGCTTCAGGTAGAAAGATCTTGTTTCATTCTTTATTCAAAGTTACATGAAGGTTGAATTTTTGTTTTTATGATTGAGTTCTATAGGACCTACTTATGCCTTTCCTGACTACGAAGACTAAATTTTCATTCTTCTTAAGATCTATGAACATAGCCCCTGCTTGAAAACTGATTTTATACTCTTGAGAGAAATTTAGTTTTTAACTTTTAATATTTTATGATGAATGCAAGAGTCAGTTCCTTCTCTCCTGTCTTCAAAATCTTAATATTGTGAGGATACCTAATTATCTCTGGCTTTCATGCAATTATTTAAATATTTAAAATGTTTACTATTTGAATATTTCTGAATTTGAATTTTGAATAATTTGAATAATTCTGAATATTTAAAATTTCTCCATAATAGAACTTTTTTTCTGTTTGAGATTTTTGCAGTCCTTTTCTTTTCTCTCCAAATTTAAAATGATCGCCTTTAAAACAAGTCAGAAAAGACAATTCAAGATGCAAATGTTAATGTCTCTGTAAAATACCACAAAATGTTATCAGCCAAAGAAGCCACATTAATCATTTGATATTTTACGATGATGTTTCTTTGCATGAGCACAATTTGATCATTCTTCCTTTTTGTGTGTTTGTGTGTGTGTGTATATACATATACATACATACATACATTTACCCATCTCCATTAATACTTAAAAGTCATATGAAACATACAAATCAAATCTTGCTGCAACATACTTCAAAGGAGTGACCAAATTCTTGTGCTGGTCTTCGAAAAATCAAATATTTAGAAAGAGTGATCCATTCCCCTTTTTTTCTTTCTACAGAGGATTCTGATATAACTCATTCATTGTAAAAGTATAAACTTATTCAGTGCATATTCACAGTATTCTGTGTATGAACAAAATGTTTTGCTTTGCTTTTTGAAAAATGTCCAGCTTTTAAACTCTCAGCGTGTGCTTATCTTCTTTTCTGATTAACTGTGGCCTTTGCTTTTCCTGCTTACTCTATCTCCTTCCTCAAGGTCATTTCACTGCCCATTGGCAGCATCTCCATTAGAGAAAAAAGACAGAGGAGACAGAAGATGAAATGCAAACTAGTTAATTTTGTTTCTTGTTCCCTTAAGTTTAGAAGGGAACAAAGTTAAAATGTTTTTCTTTTCTTTTTTTTCTGGATAATCTGTGCATTTCATTTATCCCTGTCTCCCATTCTGCACCTAACCAGAACTTGATTGTATATTAGTCAGTTTATTGAAATTCACTGAAATGTCCTTTGTGATTGTCTCTGGCCTGCTATGTTTTTTCTTCGAGCATGTCTACAGAATGATTTAAAGACTTCTTCACAGTGTTGTGGAACCTGGTTTTGTTACTGAAGAGGATAGTTGGAATTATACATGTAGATTCTTGCCCACTATTTACTGAGTTTATAAAATATGGACAGAAACACCAGCACATTATGTTTTAAGGCCAGGTGTGTTATTATGCTTTGCTTTCTCGTTCTACAGGGGACATCTACCTATTTTGCAAGGGAGCAGATTCTTCAATATTTCCAAGAGTAACCGAAGGCAAAGTAGATCAGATACGATCCAGAGTGGAGCGCAACGCAGTGGTGAGATGATGCCTTGAGCATGCATTAGGCTTTTTTAGGACCAAGCTGAGTTGCCATAAGGAAATGTTTTCTTTCTTCTGGTCATATTGGAGTCTGAAAATTCCAAACATTGCGTTGCCCAGAATAGGTATTATGGTCCCTAGATGGGTAATTTAGAATGGGGAAACTCATCATACAGGACAAATAGTTATTCAGCTATTGGGCGGGGGGGGGGGAAGGTGGTGATGGTTAAGGAACCATTCTGCCCAGCATTTATCCATGATATACAAGTTGGAGCCCTGGAGCTAAGAAATCTCAGGTCTAAATGGGTTTCAGATTAATTAATTTTAAAAAATAGGATAGAGTTGTTTTTTTTACCTTAAAAACATTTTGTTCATTTTTTTCTTCAACCTCTGTACGTATTTTTTCTCCTTTCAATTTTTAAGTAAAATGGATAAATGAAGACTTCCTAACAAATAATTGAGTCTCTACCAGCATATCATAAAAGCTGGTCTTTCACAAAGGTCTGGCTTTTCACCTTTGTGATCTTTTGTGGGACAGAAGCACCCCATTTCCTGTACCTCTGTCTTCTTTAATCCATGAGCCTTCATCCCAGCAAAGACAATTTTGGGCTTCATCCATCTCCCAGGTAGTTTATGGTTTTTTATCTGAGAACCTTCTTCTTCAAATGACTTCTGTGCTTGCCATCATGAGTAAGGGAATTCTTTTCAAAGGCCTGTTTTTCTACTCTTCAGTCTACAACAGCTGTCTCACCTCATACCTTTTCATCAGTGAATGTGGGGATCTCTTTGTCTTCAAATTTAGAAATTGATAGGTGTGCTGTGGAATATTTAAAAAAAAACATTACTATAAAAGAACATTTTAGCCGAGAAAATCTCAATGGAAGTTCATCAAGGTCCAATAATGTGTATTTATCAGTCGGGTGCTAAGTACCTTCTGTAGGCTAGGCACTGGGGATGCAAAGGTAAAAGAGAAACAGCTCTTATGCTTGAAGAGTTTATATTCTGTCAATGGAAATAACACGTACATGTATAAGCTTGCACAAATGTAAATACGAGATAATTTAGAGGAGACCCACTGGCAGCTGGAGGAGTTGGAGACGGCCTCATTGAGAAGACCGTGGTTGAACTGAATGCTGAAGGAAATGAGTGAGGGAGGAGTATATTTGATACTGCATTACATCTTATAGAGGAAGGGCCATGGAGGGGAAAGAGACCTGGCTTAGGGCTTTGAAAGACTCCCGGCAGTGTGACTTTTACCTGCTGCCTGTGCAGCCTTAGCCTCGTCACCTCCCTCCTCCTGGCTTTGGTTTCTCAACTGTAAAGTGAGGACCAAGTCATCATTAAGCTCCGCTAGAGCTCTGACTCCTATGAAAGTGTTGTAGAAGGAGTCAGAAGTGCCTTTGATCTTCATACCGAGTCTAGGATGGAGCTTGCAGGGTCAGACAGCTCTTAAATGTCACTTGCAGAGTTTGAATCTAGGTCTTCCTCTATTCAAGTCACATTGCTGCTAATGCTTTTTTTTTTTTTTAACATTTATAAGCCCAGAAACCCACACTGTTCATTGGCCCATCAGTTCAAGAGCCATTACTCATTGAGGCCACAAGATGGAACCAGTATGATTTTTGCTGTTGTTTAACGGACCATGCCAGCTGTCACTTAAGAAGTTCCTATGACTATGCCACCATTTTCTCAGCAAATCAATATTTATATGATAAACTATAAATAAATATATATGCACTCTCGTATATAACTACTTTACAACTAGTTTATGTCTAGTTTAATAATATAAAATACTCTATGAAGTAGTTATACACTAGTTTAGTTTAAATTGTCTAGTTTATATAAAATTATATATAACCAGTACTTTTTATATATACACACACACATAACTAGTTTCAATGGCCAAATAGAATACTTCATTAAAAATCACTTGTGGAATACTTAGAATTTAATAATAAATCCTATTTTTATAGTACTCTGAGGTTTATAGAGTACTTTTCTTCATACCAATTCTCTGAGAAATTTATTATTAGTAATTCCCATTTAACAATTGAAAAGGGCTTAGAGAGCTGTAGTTACAAAGCTAGTTATTATCAAACTTAAGACTAGAATCCACGCCAAGGCTCTTGACTTCATGTCCAGTGTTCTTCCCACTACATATATATATATGTGTGTGTATATATATATATGTATATGTATGTATATATATGTGTGTGTGTGTGTGTGTGTGTATATATATATGATTGTTTCTCAACTTGGAATTTTTAGAGCTGGTAGGAACCTTAGGGAACAAAAGTGGCTTATAAGGAAGTCTTTCCTGTCTAAATACTTGTACTAAGTTTCCTGACTGTACTCCCACAAATAACAAACTTAGAAGGTTCTGCTAGACTAATCTGCAAAGAATTCTTCTATTCAATACTTAGACTTCTGACTTCATTTCCCAAACTTCTTTGAAGCTTAAATTCTTCAGGACTTCTGGCTGGAAACCTTCTTTAAGTAATCACTGCATCCATCTCTCCGGCTGAAGTCTATGTGTGTAATTAGGGGATTGGGAATGGGCTGGAGGTTCTCCTCTATTGAAAGAATGCTGGATTTGGAGTCAGAATACCTGAATTGAAAACATGCCCACCAGTGTGGACCTTGAACACATCACTTAATTTTTCTTGATTTCAGTTTCTGCGGCTGTAAAAGGAGGAGGTTGGACCAGATAACCATGAAAGTCTCTTATTGCTCTAGATCTGTTATCTTATGAAAAGGTAGACATAAAACTGATGGAAACTGTGACTGCTCTTTCTTCTTTTCTCTCATTTCTTTATGGTACTGTCAGGAAAGCTTTTGGGAAAGAACCCATATGTCCCACTTGCTGCTAGGTTTTCTCTTATTTAAGGGATATGCAGACCTATTCTTACTTATTTGTTTTAATTTGTTTATTTACTTATTTGCAGTTAACAATAATTTTCTCTCTCATCCACCCTCCTGCCTCCTATTGAAAAAAGAAAAAAACTCAAGTATGCATATTGAGGCAAGGTAGATTTCCCTCATTTGGTCATATCTAAAAATCATATGTCTCATTCTTTACCCATATAGGCTTATTTTCTCTCTCTCTCTCAGGGTCACACAGCCAGTAAGTATGAAGTGTCTGAAACTGGATTTGAACTCAGGTCCTCCTAACTCCAGGACCAGTGTTCCATCCACTGGGCCATCTAACTGCCCCCATGTAGGCTTATTTTTTTTAATTTTTTTTTTTAATTTATTTTTAGGCAGTTGGGGTTAAGTGACTTGCCCAGGGTCATACAGCTAGTAAGTGTCAAGTATTTGGTCTGAGGCCAGATTTGAACTCAGGTCCTCCTGACTTCTATCCTGTAGGCTTGTTCTTAATGAGCTTGTGGCAAACCTCATTTGCTAACCAACAGTTACTTTAAATATAGTGCAATATAACCACTTTATAACCTCAGCTCTGCTGGGAACCGATAAGAGTTGTAGACTGGGAATAGAGTGATTTCTTATCTTTTATGCAAACATTTATCATCAGAGGCTATTGTAACTTGTAAAGCTATATAATAAGGCTTGGAATGGAGTTGCCCATCTGTGTTGGTGGGGAAATTATTCACACTGATGAAATTAGGGGTCCTTGGAGCTCAGCACATCTGTATGTCCATATCTGAGACATTTTGCATGGTAAAGAGCTTTTGAATAGATGTTGATAGAGTTATCCTTGACAGGATAATGTAGACAGGAGTCCAAGGAAAAATAAGAAGCTTGTGTTTGTCCTTTGGGAGAGACAGTTCTCTTTGGGGAGTGCATTAAAAACAATATTGCACAGATAATGAAACATTCCTCCTTCAGGGCAGAGAGGCAAGGGATGACTAGAGCTTCTAGAAGGTTGCACACTTGTTAGACGGTCACTATCCAGTCTATTTTTCTCAGTTGTTTTCCTTTGTTACAGGGAAGCGTTTGGTCCAGACAGGGTCAAAGTGGAGTGTTTTTCATTTTTCCAGAAATGACTATTATAACGAGAAAGGGAATCCATAAAATTTTATTTTATTTTAAGTATAAGCAGGTAATGGTATCATGGCTAGAGTCCTGGTCATGGAGTTAGGAAGATGCGAGTTTGAATCCTTCCTCAGACTCTTGTGACCTTGCACAAGTACGTTAACTGCTCTGAGTCTCTGTTTCTGCATCTGTAAAACATGGATAATAGCATCTACCTCACAGGGTTGTTGTAAGAATCAAATGAGATTATTTACATAAACAAAAAATACTTTGCAAACCTTAAAGAGCTTTACACATATTAGCTATTATTATGATTAAATGGATGGCCAAACTCTATTCCTCCCTCACTTGATGTGACCATTGCCCTGTGCAGATTTTTAAACATTTGGGACAGGTAAAATAGCCTATTTACAGAATGGTTTTGTTACTCATAATCAAATCTTTCTCCCCACAATGACAAAAACTGGAGATAATCATGCTGAAATACTTTCTGCTTGAAAGAATACTGGTTCTATTTTTTCCTCCCTGCATTATCCCCTATTATTTTGAGAGGGAGGTCATTTGTAAAGTACAAGGAAGTTAATAGAACTAAAAGAGTAATCCAGTACGTTCTATCTGAGCAGCTTCTGAGTCTGAGAAAATCCAGGCCCTCAACTTTGCTTTTTCTTCATCTTGTATTATTTATTACATTATGCCAGATTCCTAAATGCAGATACTTATGTAACAGAAGCTACAGGCATAAAATTTACTGTGCCATATTTCCTGAGTTTTTGTGCTTTTGTGCTTTTTGCAGAAGTGACAACTCAGAAATATGTTTCTATTTGCCTTTATTAATCTTACTTGGTAATGTTAAAAATCTCTTAAGACAAATTCCATATATCAAAATCATGTAACAGAAGAAAAGAAAGGTCCTCACTCCTTTCAGTTTCTACCCTAAGACTTTAGAATTCCTAGAAATCTGATTACACTGTTCTGTGAGGGAGGCAAAAAACCATTTGTTTTATAACAGTTCCTACAAGTAATGAGAAACAGATTGTTTTACCGGTAGTCTAGAAATATAACATCCTTCCCAACCCTTTTTAAAGCATACTTAGACATTGGCTTAATAGAGTATTATTTTTCTTTCCTCAAAAGCTAACATGGATTAAGTGATGTCTTGCAGAATATGACAGGGTCCATTAGGACATACATGGACCTCTAAAGTCCCTTACATTTCCAGAACCCTATGAACCTGTAAATATCCGGAGCCTTTTTGCAGTCTTGATTCAGTGAAAGCCAGACCACTGTTGGGAAATAGCTCACTAGAAAAGAACTGCTATAGTTATATTTTTAAATTTCAGAGCTAGGGCTTCAAAAATCAATGGCACAGGGACAGGATAGAGGGGACAAGGCGAAACAGCAATTCTTTTTTTGAGAAGTTGGGGAAAACTTGCAGGTTTTGGTGGACTGCAAGCCCAATATCAGTTAGCAGTATAATTTAGATTTTTGGCTTCATCGCCTCAGTACATCAAGAATCTGTAGTTTCATTAGTGTAGATTCTCTCTCTACTGTGTCAGATGCCGTGGTCATTTATTTCATCCAAGGAGAGATTTGAACCGAGGTTTCCAAACTATCACTTTCTCTGCTATACTACGCTGCCTTTCAGTTAAAATTCGTTATTAGCAGTTTAATATTCAGAGTGAGAGGCAGTCTACTATAGTGGATAGACTGCCACCCTGGGAGTCAGAAAGACCTGAACTCACATCCTTCCTCTGATGAATACTGGATTATAGGATGATTGATTGAAGGAAATAAAGATGTTTATTCTGAAGAAGAGAATTCTTGGGGGTCATATAAATAGTTTTCAAATCATAAATTTAGGAAGAAGGAGAGTTAGGAGGGGATCTACCTCAGATCTGTCTCAGCCTCTGACCCCACTGCTTAGGATTCTCCCTTCCAACATCTTGTACAGATAGTCATTTAGCCTATCTCTAAAGACCAGGAGCTCATTGCCTAACTAGGTAACCCATTCCATTTAGGGGCCATTTCAATGACTAGGAACTTTTCTCTTATGTTGGTAAAATTAACTTCTACCTGTTAGTCCTAGTTTGCTCTCTGCCCAAAGCAGAACAAGTCTAATGCTTCATCTATACGAGAACCCTTTAAGGATTGTAAATGTTGCTTTCGTGGCCTCCCTACACATTCACTTCTCTAGGCTAAACAGTCCCATTTCCTTCAACTGTTCTTCATAGGATGTGCTCTCTCAGAAAGTATTCTAGCTTGACAATGACATTTTCAAATATGGTACCCAGAACTTGACATAATACTCCAAATCTATAATTAAATCATTCAGTTTCACCCCCAAAAGAAAGAACTATGACCACAAAGTAGATGTTACAAGCAGGCAACTTCTGATTCTATATAAATAGAGACTTCCCATCAATTAGAGGTGTGCACGTGTTTAATGGTCTGCCTTGAGAGAGTTAGTGAGTTTTCCTTCACCCGAGATATTTGAGCAGGAGGTAGGAACTGCTTTCTGGGGTTATTGTGGAGGATATTTGTACTAATTTAGGTTGGGCTAGGGTTGAGACCACAAGAATTGATTCCATTCTGTACCATTTTTCCAAGGGTCTCTGGATGCCCTCCAACACATTTTTCACAATTTATTTATAAGCACCACCCTTATTTTGCCTTCATAGCAGCTTGCCTAAGTTTCACAGGCAAAGCCAGGATTTGAACTTGGTTTTTTAGACCAAAAGTATGGTGTTCTTTCCAGTACATCATTACTGCCTCTCACGTTAATTTGCAAACTTTAAAATTCTGCATTACATATTCATAACTAGTGTGAATTAAATGCTGTTCTGCAACGTGTAAAATTCATTCATGAGTGGGGGATGATCCCCAAGTCTCCCCCACGCCTGCTGTTAATACTTGCCCTCCTCCCCCAATCCCAGAGAATGTAAGCTCCTTCAGGGCAGGGAGTTTCATTATCTTTGAATCTTTTCTTAGTCAATTTAATTATACTGTTATCCATTCCACACCCTGACTTTCCTCATTTGGGTTTCAATACATCAGGCTGTAGGTCAGCATAAGAAATTAAATGAGTTTTACCGAAGCCTCAGACAACATGAGAAGGCCAGCAGAAAACGACAGAAAAAGTTTAGAAACTCAGAAATGCATAAAATATATGTGTGATATTGTATAATATCAACCCAAATTTTACCAAAAGTACTGTAAACCCCCGATAAAAGAAAAAGAAAAAAATTCAGGCTTCCTTCTTTGGTAAGAAGGGAGGGCCAAAATATTTTATGCAGATTTTCCAGATTGCAGGGATGCTGTGCCTCTAACCCCCTTGATGTGTAAGAGATAACTATTATTAAGTGGAAGGGAAAAGAGGATTAAGAAAGATAATAAAAAAAAATAATTTTGCAACTGGCGACCCTTTCAGGTTATAGTTTATGTGATATTTGTTTTTGGATGTATATTTCAGGAAGGGCTGCGAACTCTATGTGTTGCCTATAAAAAACTCACCCAGGAAGAATATAATGAGGTTTGTGAACTTCTACACGAAGCAAAAGTGGCCCTTCAAGAACGAGAAAAGAAATTGGCCGAGGCGTACGAGCTTGTTGAGACAGACCTTACTCTGCTTGGTGCTACAGCTGTTGAGGACCGGTTAAGTACCATATTTATTTAATCTTTTTTTTTTCAGTAACACATAGTGATCAAAAAAGACTACTTGAGGGACACGTTTTTTGTGTGTCTTTTTCCCCCAAGAAGAAGATGCAGCTTTTAACTGTCGTTAACACAGCTGTGCCTATATCACACAGATGAAGTCCATGGGATTGGATAAGATTCTGTCACTGTTAACCACTATAGAGGAACTCAGACAGCTTCATTTGATTAACAGATTCATTTGATAGACTCCTGCTGAGGCGTTTGTTTGAACTAGACAAAATGAAAAGATACCTGGAATTTCATAATTTACGTAGTTTTCAGAAAAGTGGCTCATTTTTTGTTGTCGTTGCTGTTCAGTTGTTTAGGTTGTTTCTGTTTCCTTCTCCAGCTTATTTTACAGTTAAGGAAACTGAGGCAAACAGGGTTAAGCTGCCCCTTAGGCTTTTTTTTAAAGCGTATTTTTTACAATAGAAATATTAACTGGGAAGGTTCTTACAATTCACATCTTTTTTTACTATTAACTTAACAATCATCAATAAACATGAATATTTAACATTGTAAAAAGCAACTTATTATAAAGAGTGTTCTGGGAACAGCTAGGTAGCACAGTAGATAGAGCTCCGGCCTTGGGGTCAGGAGGACCTGAGTTTAAATCTGGCCTCAGACACTTGAAACTTACTAGCTGTGTGACCCTGGGCAAGTCACTTAACCGCAGTTACCTCACCCAAAAAAAAAGTGTTCTAAAACTGTACTTTGGGACACTACAAAACTATAAACTTTTGTATAGCTTTGGTTTTATTAAATAGTTTAAATTTAATGTAATAGTAACAATTATCCTGTTTGATTGTATCCCTTTCTCAGCTTATTTTTGCTGAGTTTTTTAATATTTTATTAATGTTTTTTGAAGAGCAGACGTCTCTTAAACACTGCACACTAACTTCAACTCAGTCTCCAGAAAAAAATTAAAAAAGAAGCCCTCCCTTAGATAGTCAAGCAAAAACAATTGTTAACCACATATTAAAATACAGATCTCATGCTACATATGTACTCTCATCTATCAGCTGTGTACAAGACGTGGGTGGGCATGCTTCTTTATCAAACCTTTCAAGTTTGTCTGTGCATTGACCAGAATTCTGTAGCCTTTCCCAGCTGCTTTCCTGCCCATCACTGTGGGCCTTGTGGGCATTGTTCTCCTGGTTCTGCTGCTGTGTGTCACCGTGAATACACCATGTTCAGCATTGTTTATGATGTAACGATATTCCATCACTTCCATTTCACAGTTTTGAACAAGATGCCAGTGCGTGACTTTTTTTTTTCTGTTGAGTTATAGACATGAATGTTTAGTCTTTACTCATAATGCATGAGTGTGTCTCCATATGTATGTGTATTATGTGAGAGTGTAGGGAATAGAGCTGACCTTGGATGCGAGGACATCTGAGTTCAGGTCCCACTTCTACAATAGTGGCTGTGTGACCCTGAGCAAGTCATTTATCTGTCAGAGCTCCAGGCAAGTGTTGGAGACTGTCAGCTGCTGACAAGGCACTGACCTGCATTGGTAGAGAGAGTTCCTTATATCAGTGAAGTCACAGGTCTATCCAGATAGACAGACACCCTTCCCCCCCAACACACACACACACCCCACTGTCTCAGAAGTCTTGGTGTAGTTTTAAACTTTTTAGCTTAAAATGCTTTAGGGAAATCCTCTGTGTGTGTGTGTGTGTGGTGTCATCAATGTAAGGATTTCTGTCAGTGGTACAACATAACTCCTCTTTCTTCCTCTTCCCTTCTCTCTCCCCCTCCCCAGCCCCACTCCAGTAGACAGGTTTCATGAGTCTTTTTGACCAAAATATTCAGACACTGATACTGGCCACCTGTTGATGATAAATCTTTCCATATTCATTCTGCATGGTCCTCAGTCTCCTAATATGCCACCCAGAGCTTACTTGAAGTTTTTCTGTCTTGGTGTAGGGGCAGCCTGGTTGTACAATGGTTAGAGCACTATGCCTTGAATCAGGAAGACCTGAGTTCAAATGTAGCCCCAGAAACTTACTAGCTGTTGTATGACCTGACACAAATCACTTAACCCCTATTTGCCGCCATTCCTCGGCTGTAAAATGGGGACACATTGGACAAAGAAATGACAAACCACTCCAGTATTTTTGCCAAGAAAAACCCATGGGTAAGTCCATGGGTCACAAAGAGTTGGACGTGTCTGAACAACAAAAATCTTGGTGTAGGACCCGCCTTAATCTTCTTATAATCTTCTGCCATAGCTTTTGAGACCCCTCAGAGTCACCTCCATACCACACAGAAGTATTAGAGGTAGGATTGTAATGGGGGCTGTACATACAGGTAGAAAATTATGTTGTATCTTTTATTTTACTGTATTTTTTTTATATTTTATATAATTTAATTTATGCATGTAGTGAATAAAGACTTAACAGAGACAAATGTCCACAGTTGAAAACAATCAGTAACAAATACATATTCATGCATATATTTGTTCCCCTCCCCCATATATGAATAGATAGATAGATAGATAGATAGATAGATAGATAGATAGATAGATAGATAGATAGATAGATAGGTGAATGTATACGTATATAGGTACGCACATAAATACATCCATGTATGGACAATGACTTTATCAGTACATAGTCTTAATTATAATTTTAAAGCAGGAGATTACAAGTAACAAAATAGTATTCTCTGAAAATACCAACTGCAAATTGTTATATTTTGCAAAAGTAACTGCTTACCTCTTACAAAAATGATATAGCTTGCAAGATTTTTAAGTCTTTGTTAGGCTATGAGAAATGGTTGTTGAGCCACATTTTTTAGTTTCAAGATGCAGAATGAAAGTAGATTGGAATTCATTTAGAAGAAATGAAGAAACAAAATGAAAATATACGATGAACTGAAAAGCATAAATAAAAAGCTGAAGAAAGTTACTACTTGGGTTTTTTCTCTGGAAATGATTATAATCAGAGGGCTAGAAGTTAACTTTGATTCAGCCTAAGCCAAACCCAGTCTCCACAGAGGACTTCCCCCATAAGACCCGGTAAGATGAGTTGATAAGCATTCATTGTGCTGTGAAATGAGCCTCCCCCCCCAAAAAAAAAAGTAATACCAAATGTAGAAATGACAGTCTAATATTTGGAAAAAGTTGAGGCTAAAAGAAGAAATAGTTTTCCTTCCTCAGTGTTTTGGTCCCCAGAGATATGCTGTGTTGCCTTTAAGTACTCAGGGCCAAAACATTTTAAGAGATTCACAAGACTCTGGCAATTTTTGTTCCAGTTTGGTTTTTGTCAATATTTATTATCTGTTTGCCGCCCCCCCCCCCAGCCTCCAGGACAAAGCTGCAGATACCATCGAAGCTCTTCAGAAAGCAGGCATTAAAGTTTGGGTTCTGACAGGAGACAAGATGGAGACGGCAGCCGCTACCTGCTATGCCTGCAAGCTTTTCAGGAGAAACACCCAACTGCTTGAGCTGACCACGAAGAAGATTGAAGAGCAGAGCCTGCACGATGTGCTCTTTGAGCTGAGTAAGACCGTCCTGCGCTGCAGTGGCAGTATGACCAGGGACAGTTTCTCAGGGCAAGTAATACCTTCATTCCTCAGTCAAAATGGGGTCGTGGAACATGTGTTAATGTAGCTGAGAACAAAACAGCTGAAGCTCCTCAGTATGGCCATTGAGCCAGATGCTGCAATTAGCTGTAGTCTGTCATGGTGATGCAATACTACTGCTTCATCTTGCAAGTCCATGCCATTATACACAAGAGATGTGGTGTAAAAGATCACAGATGCCTCCATGAAAATTGTCCCAAGAGCAGGCTGCAAAACCCAATTGAGTTCTCACCACTTTTTGCCTCAGATAATTTTCTGAGGCTGCTGAGGAATGAACCGTCTTTCCTGGCTTTCTCTTAAAGTGGTGTTCCACTCCAGTCATACCCATTCCACGTCAGAGTGTTCAGAGTCCATTCAGATTCTTGCATCATTATCACACAATTAAGGTAAAATGAGTCAAGAAAGTTCTGAGCATGTTCATTTTATGATTGGTAAGGCTAGCAGTGACCAATAAACGGGGTCTTTAGCTCCTTAGCAAGTAGGGCTTAAAGATAATTTTTATAGGCAAAAAGAGCATCCAGAGTTAAAAGGTCATACATGGGGAAAACAATATGATCGGCTGGAGATCAGGTATGTGGGACTAGCAACTGCCCTTCCTCCCATCTTGTTGCTGCTTGATTGAGTCCACCTGTAAAGTTAGTTAATGGTATATGAATTATAAACCAGACTTCCTTGAAAGACAGAGATAACAGACCAGACTTCCCAGAAGGATAACTATGGGATAGAGAAAACATATTTCATTGATGTAAGAACACACTATTGATTTCACAGAAAAACTGAACTTCTAAACTTAGGGACTTCTGAACTTAACCCAGAGACAAAGAAACATGACATAAGCAATTATACAAAATGTCGATGGTTGGTATAGAATAGAATCAATTACAAAATGGAATCAGTTAGGTTTTTTCACTGGAATCTCCCTTTATGTGAGCTCTTCAAATTGCTTCTCGTTTGTTGCTAAGAGAGACGTCTAGGATAAGGAAGTCTGAGCTGATTGCTGGGGGACAGGAAAAATGAGTAATTCATGGTAAATACTTACGTGAAAATGATCATCCAAAGGTAGGATATATGATAGGACTGGTTTTCTTTCCCATTAGTGGTGAAAGCTGTGCTATGATCCATCCATTCTTTCCCTTGGTCACAGTTGTGACTATTTGCAGACATTTATGCCCTAATCTTTTCAATGCTAGGCTTTAGCCAATTTAGATAACTGAAGAAGTGCCCCAAAGACAGGATAGCCTGGGAATTAGGGCTTGGACTGGAAGATGGGGAAGACTATAAAATTTGTAAGCATTTATGTTTACTTCAGAAGTAAACTATTGAAAACTCAGATATCAGATTATTTGAAATAATTTTAAGTTAGAGATTTTCCTAAATTCAATAGGAAAAAAATTAAATTAGAGCAGAGTTTAAAAAACAGCAAAAATAAATTATTGAAGGTCTTGCATCAAACACTGGAAAGGATACCCAAGAAATATTGTTCCCTTAAGCCCACTGATGTATTGTTATTGATGTGTGTAGGCCTCCTGTAGACTCCCAAAAATGCCATGTCCCCTCTCAAAAGGTGAAGATTTAGCATTTGTTATTTGTGCATCCTGCAGACTTTCAACTGATATGCAAGATTTTGGCTTAATTATTGATGGAGCTGCATTGTCACTAATAATGAAGCCCCGACAACCTGGGAGCTCTGGAAACTACCGAGAGCTCTTCCTGGAAATCTGTAGGAACTGTAGCGCCGTACTCTGCTGTCGGATGGCCCCTCTGCAGAAGGCACAGGTTAGTGGATCTTTTCCAAATGACTTGACAAAGTGGCATCACTTTAGGTAAATATTGAAAGTCATTACTCAGTTGTGACAGCCTGTAATAATTTTAACTGTGGTGTCTGTTGCTCTCCGCCCCTCTACAAAATGAAAAATGGCAGCAAAAAAAAAAAAGAACGACGTACTAAAATTAGAAAGCATGAAAATCTAGCTGATAAGTGCAATTAGGTAATGACACATTAAAAAGGTTCCTTGCTGTGCCTGTGTTGATGATGTGTGTCTCATTCACATATTCTTAATATATAACCAGTTAACGAGCATGTTTAATTAACTGTTTTTTCCTGACTCTGTTTGTGTACCCTGTAGAGTCTCTGTGAGTATGAGGTAAATAGAATAGTAGTACCTCACTGTGCCAGTGGGTCTCTTCTGTCTGTGGAGGACTGGATAGACTACAGATCTTAAACAAAATAAAAGGAACGACGAAATAATAGGCATATTCCTTAGTAGGTAGCAAGGAGAATAGTCCTTTGCATAATCGGAAATAACATTCAAAAACATCATATACACTTTGTATCAGAAAGGACTTGTGGTAGTTAATGTTTCTTTTATTGCTACATTTAAGGGTGATTGTTTCTTATGCCTGGTAATTTGTAACACTTTGAAAAAACAGAATAAACCATGTTAAATAAATAGTGCAGTTTCCACATCCTGCTTCCCTTTGTCCTGGTCCATGCACAAGTTCTGTCAGCTCTCAGTGAGATATAACTGTATGGCCCAAAACAGATGTTGGCCTTGCTAAAAATTTAATGGGGGCAGGAAGGTAGATGTTTTAAGTTAAAAGGTCTCATATAGCACCTGCAGATTTAAATAAATATATATAGATACACAGATATGTAATATATTTTTAAATGTTATATAGGTGTATGAAAGGTATATAATCTCTAGTCTTTCAGAACAGAAGATCGTTATGAAGAGAGCAAGTTAGCTTCATGTAAGAGCTTAGGTTATAAACTCTCAGAGGACAGGGACTAATCATTTCTTTTATCACGCCAATATAATGCCTATCATACATTAAGTAGTCAATAAATGCTTATTGATTGGTTGAAATCAGCTTAGCAAAGTAGTGAGGATTAGAGACCGTACCTGTGATTTCATTGCTATAAGGAGTTCCCAGGTTGAGAAACACCCTCTCCCACAGTACCTCAGCACCTAGAGCAGAGATGTCAAACACTCACGAATCTCATGACACTCTAGAGTACAGCCAGGACCAGACTAAAATGTCATTGGGAGATATTTAACAAAATAAATAAAATTTAATGAAAGAGAAAGAGAAGAAAGAAAGAAGATAGACAGCATGCAGGGATCCATTTATGTAAGGTTTGCTGGCCCCTGTTTCTGTCTGAATTTGACACCAGCGACCTAGGGCACTGAAAGGTTTTCATTGGCCCTTGGTCATCTATCCAGCATCTGTGGGAGCTGGGACATGAAACCCAGGTTTCCTTGTTTTCAAGGTCAGTTCTCTCTCTATTACACCATGATGCCTTTCAACAAAGTATTCACAAAAGGATAGAATTGACTTCTACCTACTAAGGAATATGCCAAATGAAAGAAGATGTAAAATTGTCATCTTTCTGTGCACTTCGTTCTCTACATGGGGAAATTTGATCTGTATGATTATGATGTTATGACAGCTATTTTATTCTTGCTCTTCCACTTACTTGTATCAGGTAAGTGTCCTTTTATGAAAGTTGCTGTCATTGTTAAGGTATTTGTTAATTCTTCACAGGTTCAAAAAGAAAATATGGCAAGGAAATAGAATGTAATCATCTTTATTATATTTCCAAAAGCCCTTTTCCATCTCTGTTCTTTGTGATGCTACATACTTCCTACTCTCTCAAGTGTACTAATGTCTATGATACATCTGTAGTGGTTCTGCAGACCTTACTGAATGGAATCACATCTCGATAACCTGATTTCACTAAAAATTAAAACAATATGCCCATTTGAAACTAATCAGGGCTTTTAGGTTTGTTACAGTTCAGATGAGGAATAATGTAAAGATGAAACATAAAATGCTTTGTAAACCACAAAGCTATTTGATTTTTTCAAGTTCTAAAGAATATCACTAGTCCACATTTATATAAATTTGATAAAAAAAAACTGATTTCATTTTCTCACTGGCACAGCTTTCACCACTTATGGGAAAAACAGTCCTCTCATATATCCTACCTTCTGATAATAAATCATTTTCACAGTAGTGTTTACCATGAATTACTCATTTTTTCCACATCTGTCCCCAAGTAGTTAGCTCTGACTTCCTCATCCTAAACCTCTATCTTAGCAACAAATGAGAAGCCATTTGAAGGACCCAGTCCATAGAAAGACTACATTTAAATAAAGGCAGATAGTAGTGAGAAAATAAAATATTTTCCATCAAAATTACATATATGTGGACTACTAGCATTCTTTAGAAGTGTTAAAGATTCTTTCAGAAATGACTAAGATCCTTTAAAAGTCAGCAAAGCACAGATGGGGGAAAAAAAACATACCAAGTTGTAACTTAATAAGTAATTTTGTGTGGCCACATTAAAAATAAGGACCAGAATTTAAGAATACCTCAGGACCAAGCTGTGTCAATTGACCCAGTGCATTTGAAGGTAGCAGAATGAAAATTTTTCCTTCACATTAAAATTATAAAATCTACTTGTAATTGTTTGTGTTTATGTGTTTTTACAGATAGGAATTATAGCAAAATTATTAAAAATTATCTTAAAAAATCATTGTGTCACTTGACATAATTAATACCCCTGGTCCTCCTAATAATATGAAAGTCAAGTTTAGATAATCACGTTAACTTCACTAAGGATTCTCTATTAAAAATTCTAATTTTTTATTGACATTGGCATTTACTTGAGTACACAAATAAACTCAAATAGACAGGTTGATATGTAGGGGTCCTGTAACTTCTGATATTGACATACCCAGGACCTGGCTGTAGATTGCCTTATGATACATTATCATCACCCAATAGCCCAATGGCCCTATATTCCTAGGAACCCAGGCATATTACAAACTAGCTCAGTATATAAAAAATACTCACCAACATATACAAACCAAGGAGAATACACAAAAAATCTGCCCACACTGAAAATGTGGACCTGAGTGGTCCTAATATCACTGTTTCCTATTAGCCTAACCTCAGTTCTTTCCTGCTGTCGGCAAAGCTCTCAGTAAGAATAGCTGTCAGTGCTGGGCCGAAGGAACTGTGTCATTTCCTTCTAAAATATAGGCTGTGATGAGTCTAGCTCCTTCTACCTGCAGAAACTTGCCATTTCTAGCTGACCCACCTTCTTCACCAACCTCCAGCCTCCAGATGCATGAGCTCAGGACTTTCTTAACCTCTTAGTTTACAGCCTTCACACCTCTTAGTTTTGAACTTAACCTTTCTCCCAGGAGATGATTTAGCTCAATGAGTATTCTTATTAGACTTGATATATTCTGTGGAGAAGGTTACTTGGCCAGCAAGTCCTGGAGCTTGCTCATTTTAGCCCTCCTTAAATATCTCATTGTGAATCATGACTGACATGTACATTAGCAGGGGTCTCACTCCCTGCCTTATATCCAATATTGAAACTGTTTATCTAATGAATTCTACATCTTGCATCTTCTCAGTATGCCCAAACATAATCAAATACTCAGCCTTAAAGAACTAAGGGAAAGGTATTTCAAGGATATTTCTCAATTAAGTGTACCCTTTTTAAAAATTATTTAACTGTGATGATTGACACCCACACCTGATTTGATAGAAAAATATGGGACTACTGCATCTGAAACATCAACTGACTAGTGACCAAGAAAGGCAAATTCTTCTCCTCCCTGTCTCCTGACAATATGAAGACCTAGAATCGTGGGTTAAGGTGCCAGCAAAGCTGTGGCTGAGGAAGGCGTTTCAGAGGAGTTGTCTGTGTATATTCCCTAAGTGAGATGTTGCTCATTTCCTAAGCTTTGTTCCTCACAGTCCACTCCTGTAATTGCACTTGTTAACCCCCAGGCTTGACCCCACTCCACAACGTGCTGGCATTTCTCTTGGATCCTGAGATCCTTGACTGCTAGCATATCACCTGGTCTTACACAGCCATACCCAAGATGGTCCACATGCTCATAAGACTGGAAGGGACATGAGAGTTGTTCCAGTCCAACAACTTCATTTTACAGATGGCAAAACTGAGGCCCAGAGTGATGAAGTGATCTGCTCAAGGTCAGACAGTTAGCAAATAGTGAAGCTGGAATTTGAACCTATGTCCTCTAACTTGAGGACCATCTAGTACCCCTTCTTTGGCATTGCTGTGCTGTCCAGGAGTGGCTGTTACTGACCTTGTGACCCACAGGGATATACCATTGCGTAGTCCTGTGGTATTGTCTTAAGGCCAAGAGCTCCCTCAGTTTGCAGGGCCATCCAGGACACACAGTTTTCTCAGGGATGTCCCTACATACCTCCCTTGGAGAGAGACACAAAGGAAAGATACAAGGTAGAAGATTAGGAACACCACACCTCATCTGGCGCTCTTCCTCTTGCTCCTTCCAGCATACACACACACCCATGCACCTGTGGTATCTTGGGCTACTCTAGACATAGACACTTGCTTTCCTTGCTGTTAGAGGCTATCTCCAGGGAGCCTTAGAGTGGGAAGGAGGCTGACACACTTGTTAAGGCTAATATCTTGCCTCCCTAAGATATATATTGATACCGTGTCCTTTACAATTTGATGGCAAAGCTCTAATATGAGACCTTGAAGAGTATTTCAAAAATATTCAGAATTCTTTTAATAATGGTTTGCAACTTGAGAGACTACAAAGCATGTAGCATCACACAATGCATATATATTGAAAGGGACTTACTCAGAGGAAATATGCTAAGGAGGTATTTCCTTGTGTCAAGATTGCTTTCTAAACATATGATGAAGTTGAAAGATAATTTTTCATTGAGCAAAGTTTCAGAAAATTATTTATTCTGACTCTGATTTTTGCAGAACATCTTGGAACAGCAAGTTGCTAATATTGCCTGCATTTTCCCATATGGATTCAAAGCATGAAGTATATAAATAAAAAATGTATTTCATTTATCTAATTTTTCCATCTTCAGAATTTTCTGACAAGTTTCCTCCAGCATATTTGAAAGTACTATCTTAGATTTCTTCTTCCCCCTTCAAAGGGTAGTTTTATTCCTCATGGGTAAAATGCATCATGTGTTGAATTACCACAAGACAAGTTGTTTTTATCTATTGTCATTGAATAACCACCATTATAAGTGGGTCCAAATTTTTTTTTTAAAAGTACTCTTACCTATCCATGTTGCCGTTGGGTAGTCACTGGACACACTGAAATGAGCATATGTAACATAAAAGAGTGATTCTACATTTGTTTTCTGTTTTTCCAGATTGTTAAATTGATTAAACTTTCCAAGGAGCACCCTATTACCCTAGCCATCGGGGATGGCGCAAATGATGTCAGTATGATATTAGAAGCACATGTGGGCATAGGTAAGCCTTTTGCCCCTTCATCACTTTTGTCCCCATATTCAGATAACTCTCGTCATGATGAAGGAGATGAATTAAGACAAAGGTAGTGCTAAAGAATATAAGTGATCTATTTTGAAACCAGAAGCAGACAGTTCCTCTCTGAAGAATTTATGGATGAGAAGACATTGAGGAATTAAAAATCTGCATCCATGGAAGGAGTTCCCATACTAGGGAACTCAAAGATTCGTCTGTGTATCCAAGTATTTGCAAAAGCATATGTCATTTAATATATGGACATTTGAGAGATATATTTAATAGTACTCACGCAATATCAATCCTCCTTCCATATTTGTAGAGTTAAGTGTGTTTGCTAAATGCATCCCAACAAATTGTTATCTTTTAGGTGTCGTTGGAAAAGAAGGTCGTCAAGCAGCGAGGAACAGTGACTATGCAATACCGAAATTTAAGCACTTAAAGAAGATGATCCTTGTCCATGGACATTTTTATTACATTAGGATATCTGAACTTGTGCAATACTTCTTTTATAAGGTGAGGGAAGTTTCCCTGCTGTTATCTCTGTTTCCATGGAATGTGACATATGTGAAGTGGCACAGTTGTTGAAATGGCTTGAAACCATAGGGACGGACTATCTAAAAATAGATGAGACAATGGGAAAGAGATAACGAAACATCTCTTGGAATAATCTTTTCATCAAGGAAGAAAACCATCAAATTCTCCCTGTGTTAATGGAAAAATCTTATCACTCTCTAATCAGCCTATCAGTCCCTAAGTGGTATAATATTGGGGGGAGGGTTGAATATTTTAAATAATTCTTTTTTCTTCCAGTTCTCCTACTCCTTCCCATGATATATATTTAATACAGTGTGATAGAATGGAAAAGAATATTCAATTTAGATTCAGAAGACCAGCCAGGCTTTACAACCTGTCACTTACTCTCTGTGTGACTGTAGGCAAGTCTCTTAACCTCTCTGAGCCTCAGTTTCCTTATCTGTAAAGGAGAGATGATAATATTTCCACTACTTCTTTCACAAGTGATTATGAAGATCCATCCTCTTGCCAGTCGATCATTTACATCTTTGCTAAAACAGTCTTCCTGAAGCACCAGATAGACGATGTCATTCACCTGCTCATTGTGTGGTTTGTCCTTCATTCTCGAAGAGGGCCATGACATCAGGGAGATGATGACATGACTTGCAATTGAATTTGATTTGAGTGAAAGAGGGCTATGCAAAGTCACCTGCCTCACTTTCTCCTCCAGAGCCGTCTGGGACCAAGCCTTAAACCCAGTTCACTCTGGATCTCACTGGTTGGACTACAGTAGGTCCCTGCCCTGCCCAAGCATCACTTAATGATTATTTTTTGGACCCTTCTGGCTTACAGTGAATGTGTAGTGACTGTTTCTCTTTTGGCTAGCAACCCTGAGGGTCTTCGCCTCCCAGTTTGATTTTTTTTTTTAACTAAATCGACCATCCCTTGGCTCACTTCTTAAAGAGGCCTTTTCACTGAATGGACATTGCTACACTCAAAGAGAGAACTTGAAAAGACCTTAGCTTAAAAAAGCCAAGGTCTCCCCCTGCATCCTGGGCCATCTCCAGTCGTCCTGATCTGTATCTGGCTACTGGACCCAGCTGGTCAGTTTGCATTAGGCAACTCAGCTCATCTTCTCCTTGTCTGCTCATCGTCCTCCAGTGGTTTCCCATTGCCTAAGGGATAAAACACAACCTCTTTTCTGGTTTAGGTGGTCCCTCCTACCGAAAACTTTCCCTAGTTCTGTTGTTAAGGTTCTCTTCCTCTTCAAATCCTTCTGTATTCATCAGTTTAATCTTTATATCCAGTACAACAGAAGTTCCTTTGGACAGAGACTGTTGTTCATTATTGTCTTTGTGTTTCAGGGCCTTATAAAGAGTAAGTACTTAATAAATGTGTGCTGAATTTAATTGAATTGGCATTCAAGGCTCTTGCTGTCTAGCTTCAACCCAACTTTCCAGTCTTATTTCATACTACTCCCCTTCCTGTCCAAGCCATGCTAGATTGTTAACCATTTCCTGATCTCATTATGCCCAGCCTCACTCCTTGTATTTATGCATGCCTTGCCTCATATATGAAATGGACTTCCTCTACATCTCTACCTGTTGAAATACTTTTCTTATATATGCAGGCCCAGCCAGCTCAGATGCTGCCTCCTCTCAGGAGGCTGTGTTTCATGAGGCCCTTTTCCATGTGCTTCCCAGGCAGAAAATATTTCTCCTTCCCAAAGATTTCATGCCTCTCCCTTGATCCTTTCCTATGTACTCTTTTTCATTCCAACTTGTATTTTATATATTTGTGTATGTCTTACCCCTCTAGTAAACACTAGCCCACTATGGAATTTTGTATCCTTATATCTCCAGGTCCTAGTTCAGTGCCTTGCACATAGGCATTTAATACATGTGGGTCAAATGAATGACTTCAGTGCTGTATAACTATAAATATCAGCCAGATTTTTTTGTGCAGTCAGCTGGTATTACACATATTCTTTTTTATTTATTTCATTTATCTATTTCTCAATTAATATAAAAAATTTAGCATTCATTTTTTAAAATTTTGAGTTTCAAATTTTCTCACACCTTCTCCCCCATCCCTTGAAAAGGCAAGCAGTATGATACCATTTATCCATGTGAAGTCATGCAAAACATATTACCATGTTAGCCATGTTGCAAAAGAAAACACACCTAAGAAAACCCCAAGAAAAATAAAGTTTAAAAAGTATGATTCAGTCTGCACTCAGACATCATCAGTTCTCTCTCCAGAGGCAGATAGTATTTTTCATCGTGGATTCTTGGGAATTGTATTGGATCATTGTATTGGTCAGAATAGCTAAGTTTTTCACAGTTCATCATCCTTACAATATTGATGTTACTGTTTACAGTGTTCTCCTTTCTGCTCACTTCACTTTGCAGCAGTATATTTATGTCTTTCCAGGTTTTTCCGAAATTATCCCGCTCATCATTTCTTATAGCACAATAATATTCCATTACAATTATATACCATGACTTGTTTGGCCATTCCTCAGTTAATGGGCATCCCCACACTTTCCACTTTTTTACCCTGGTAAACATTATTAAGCACACAGTCTGTGTGCCAGGCACCATGCTAAGTTCTAGAAATACAACTAGAGGCAAAAAAGAAGTCCTTGCTCTCAAGGCACTGACTTGCTAATAACCAGCATGACACATAAAAGGAAGCTGGCAAGGACAGGGTGCTGACCAGAGGACTACAGTCTGGTCAGAAATGCCCCAAGGCAGGGGCTGCTTCTGAAGGAAGAGTGTGAGTTGAAGCGATCTTCCAGAATGAAGAACTTCCTGAAGCATGATGAAGTCCAGAGGACTACAACATGATGGGAAATGTCATCATCCTTCTGCCTCCATCAACATCTCATTTCTCTTTAATAATAATAGTATTATATAATGCTTTAAAGTTTGAAAAGCATTTTAAATGTATTCTCTCATTTTTTCCTCAAAACAACCCTGAGATATAGATACTATTATCTCTGTTTTACAAATGAGCAACTGAGGCAAAAATAGATTAACTGACTTGCCCAGGGTCACAAAGCTAGAAGGTGTCTGAACTCAGGTCTTCCTGACTTCAGGTCTAGCACAGTGTCCACTCTGGCACTTAGCTACCTAGGTAGCAAATCTGGTAAATTCCTCTTTAACATTTTTGTTTCCACAAAGCCAGGGCATCATTGTGTATTTATCGGATTCCAAAGAAATAAAATGCAAATTAATTTTTAAAATCTGTTACTTGCTACCCTGTGGGCCCAAGTCTATTTCAGAGCCTCCCTTAACCCTCCCTCAAATAATGAGGTATTACACAGGCCACTAAAACAACATTTACAAGGAGGAGAACCATATGAAATGTGTGCTTTGACTAATAAACATTTTTCATTTCTCTTTCAGAATGTCTGCTTCATTTTCCCTCAGTTTTTATACCAGTTCTTCTGTGGATTTTCACAACAGGTGAGTCTCAAAGTCTAGATAAGGATTTTGCCTAACCTGATTCTTTTTTCCCAGCATATTGAGAGAATGAGGGTAGGTTGTCATTCGCATGCAAAAGATCACCTTTGCAGGAAAGTGAGGAAGGAGATGGAGAAGGATTGATGGAAAAGAGAGGGTATCCTCCATCCTAATCAGCCTCGGAATTATGTGTGTCTTTCCTTATCCCTGTAGCAGACTGGGGTAGAGGAACATTTGGGGCAGAACCAAGATAGCATTTCCCTTTGGTGGCTCTCTCATTGAATTTTAGCTCTCTAAAATACCTCAAAGTGTTATAAATATTAATATAGTGCTTGCTTTCTGTGCAGTCACAGCAGTGACTAAGTGATTAATTCTCTGCTGGGCCTGGGTAAAAAGGAAACAGGGTGACTTTGCCGCTTTAGTTTGATAGAGTAGTTTAGGAGTAGAGTACCTCCTGATCCCAAGAGTCAGAATCCACCCCAGTATGCCTTCAGTCCAGATCCCTTTGCTCTGCCCTTTTTGGTGAGTTTTGTTAGCATATCCAATAGCAAGACAGGTCATCCTGGGATGATGGGGTGAGGACATCCCCGGAAGCGTTATTGGGAACCCTTCCCTTTTTATAGGGACTCTTCACCTCTCTATATTGTTGGGAGCAATTTTAATTGTGAATATTCTGGTGGTTATTGGTATTTGATCTTTGTATGTGCTAAGGTGAAATAGTCATCCTGAGATTATAGGGTGAGGTCAGCCCCTTAATCATTATGGGAAACCCATTTCACAGGGACCTTCAGCTATTGGCATTATCAGGTACAGTTTTAATTCTAACTACATAAGAGTTTAGATGAAGGCCTTGATTAGTCTACCTTATGCGGGATATCCCAAAAGTCTTAGTGCAGTCGTAAGCGGTAAGCTACTGCTTACAGATGCTAAATTCACAGGAGCATAGCATGTGTGGTTCTTTGTAGAATTAAACCATTCCCAGTTATGGTAGATGTACATTTTGATTATTTTTTTTTAACACAAAGGTGTATGTGTTGCTTTAAAAAGAAAAACAATTCTTTTTTTTTCTTCAGCCTTTATATGATACTGCGTATCTAACACTGTACAATATCAGCTTCACTTCCCTCCCCATCCTCATGTACAGTCTGATGGAGCAGCATGTCAGCAGTGATATGCTCAAGAGAGACCCTTCACTGTACAGGTAATGTCACTGAGATACAGCTTAGTAAAATGACTTGTTTAGAGCATCTTCTGCTAGCAGAGATTCCTAAGTGGGGAAATCACCCAAGTTAAATAACATACATTTATTGTGTGTACGTGGTTTGTGTCCCATTCAACATGCATATGATTAAGTCATTTTGTGTCCGATGTGTTCTGATACAGTTATAACTGTGAAACAAGAAGAGCGGTAGTAGTTGACGTTTGTATAGCCCTTTAAAGTCTGCAGAGTGATGTGCTACTTCAAAGCATTTCATCTCATAGATTTCCTGCCTACATTTCCCTTATAAAGAAAACAAAAGGTATATTATTTCAGAGGGGAAAGAGAATTGTTTGTCTTTTAGTGAACCTTACTTCACTTGACCCCTTTATGCTAAAGGGAGTCCTTCTTTCTTTTTTTTTTTTTTTAACAGAGCTAGGTCTTTGATTTCACTGGTATGGGGAACTCTCAAAAGACAACTTCCTTGGCCAGTGCTGATCAGAGCCTGCTCTGTGCCTTACAATCCAGGAGAATTACCTGGTGGCCAGGGCACTAAGAGAAGTTACATGACTTGCCCAGAGGCACACAGCCAGTGGACGTCACAGGTGGAACATGAACCCAGGTCCTCTATGACTCAGTGGTCAAACTCTTTATCCACCTCGTCATGCTGCTTCTCTTAATTCCAGTTCAAGGGAAAATTGGGCATATCTTATGTTCCCATCAGGACTTTTGACAAAGGTGATTCCTTGCTTTAATTCTGTGATGGATTATAGGAATCTACTGACTGCTGTGTTGCTTCCTCTAATAATAACTTATATATAGTCAAAGAGTCTCCTGGAATAACGAACCACAGCAATGAAGGCTCAGATCAGGGGGAAAAAGGCCAGAAATCTCCAGTGAACGTTATTTGTTGGGTTAGTGCACATTGACTGGCTTAATGCATAAAGTTGGGAAGAAATAAAATTATGTTTGTGAGTAGATTTGCATATATGTGTGGGTGTGTGTATAGATAATCACATATCTGATTATAACATTTACATGTATGCGTGTATATACACACATTGTGCACGTTTGTAGGCACATAGAGAAGAATTATTCAAATATTCTCTTTTCGTGAATTTTTGAGAATAATATGTGTTGGGAAGCCACTCGGGCAGCAAATCAACAGTATCAACGTACAACATAAGGCAACATTGTGTGGTGGAGCCATGGCTTGGGAGTCAGAAGATGTGGGTTCAAATCTCAGTCAGGAGGGGCAGCTAGTGATGCAGTGAATAGAGCACCGGCCCTGAAGTCAGGAGGACTTGAGTTCAAATCCGGCCTCAGACCAAACACTTGACACTTACTAGCTGTGTGACCCAGGGCAAGTCACTTAACCCCAATCGCCTAAAAAACAAACAAAAAAAACCAAATTTCAGTCAGGCCCTCTAACTGAGTAGCCGTTTGACCTTAGACAAATCACACGAGCTTCAGTGTTCTCATCTGTAAAATGGGAAAAAATAATGTTGGCACTAACTACCTCCTTCTTGTTGTGAGCAAAATGATTTTAAACCTTGAAGTGCTAGATGAATGTGAGTTGTTTTGTGATTGCTATGGAGTTACTAGGAAGGTAATTCATTGAGGAGGTAGAATTTGAACAGGCTCTGATGGATGGAGCTCATTGGGAGAAGGGATTCCAGACTTTTCTTTAGCATATTCATTAGAATCCTAGTATAAGGTGTTTAGCTGTTACAAACATTTGGATGCACTGAATATCCAGGTGTGACTCCTCAGAGAGAGCTAGAAAGTTAATAAATTACTGCATGGCCTATGAACAAAAGACCTTTTTGAAGATGGAAAGGCTGATTGAGTCCTACCTCTGACACATAATTACCTATATGACCATATACAAGTCACTGAAATTCTCCATTTTCTGGACACTCCCTTTAAGCTTTTGTGCTGCAGACAAATTGCTGATCCATGTCAGTAGAAAGAATTTCTAGTGAGTAGTTCCTCACCCTGATAAAATAAATGATCTAGTGAGGGAAGAGCCAGTCATATTCCTTAACACTAGCATTTTAAGTTGGAGAGTGGGGAATGGGGAATGGGAAGGATGTCTGCCACCTTTGGGTTAAAAAAGAGTCTTCAATTTTGTTTTGTGCAGGGATATTGCCAAGAATGCTCTACTCCGCTGGCGAGTATTCATTTATTGGACATTCTTGGGTGTGTTCGACGCTCTGGTATTTTTCTTTGGTGCTTATCTGATGCTTGAAAATACGGCAATGACCATCAACGGTCATGTGAGTATTTTACTTGATTGATGTTGGTTTTAGAGGAAAAGAACTTTGCAATCCTGAATGATCGTTTTATCAACATAGTTCTTTGGGAGTGCGTAGGAAGACTTCCATTGGGTTTTTGCATAATAGAATGATACTGGAAATGGTTTTGTGTCTTTAGTGGAGATGCTGCAATAAAAAGTGAAATATCTTATGTTAAGTTGATAAATAGAGTCCTGTGCATAGCAGTGTTTTGATTGTGGAGAAGTAGTTTGTCCAATTTGTTCTTTCTGTAACTAACATTTCATCATTAGCTGTTTACCCTCTGTCTCAGGTAAGTTATTAGTGTGTTTTGTTATTAGTTGAGTGTTATTTCATATTTAGTATATTTCATTTTTCCATGTGACATTATTTTAGCAATATTTTCTATGCAGTTAGTGGATTTGTGTTTTATATACATTCTTCATTCTGGTTGTTGATACATTTTCTGGGGGGTTGTTTTATTTTTATCTCGCTTTTTTTCCCCTTTTTGCTACTTGCTTCTCTTCCTACCCTCAGATAATGACTACCAGCACACACATGGTAAGAGGATTGTGGTTTTGTCCCTTTCTCTGTGTTCTTGGACCACATCACAAATAAAATATTTCTCGTAAATATTTTCAAATGTGACTTTTTCGGTGTGCTTTATTAGTTGAAATATTCTTAGCTGCTGCTTCCTTTCCACTTGCTTTTAGGAATAAAGTTGTCTTAATAGAAGATCAAGAGTATCTGTGTGTGCGTTTGACCGTCCACAGTTAATGCTTTTTCTGAGCTCAGCTGAGCCCGATGTTTGAGGGTTTTTTGTTTGTCTGTTTGTCTGCTTGCTTGAGATGTCTAAATTGGCTTTAATAAAAAGATAAATGCATGTAGATATGACTAATAACATTCCATAGAACCTCACTGGGAAACTTACATTTGAATGTTCTGTGCTCAGACTGCTGAAGAGAGTCTTCGAAGTAGCTCTCCTTGGCTTCCATGAATATTAAGTAATCCCTCCAAATAAACAAGTCACTAATGGATAAAGAAAAATTACTTTCTGCCGTCCCCTTCCTACAGTCCACTCCATCCCCGCCCCTGGAGAGTGAACCCAGGTGATGAGATCATAGACTGAGATCTGGAAGGTCTCCTCCCAGGGGTGGGGAACCTGCGGCCTCGAGGCCACATGTAGCCCTCTAGGTCCTCAAATGCAGCCCTTGGACTGAATCCAAGCTTCACAGAACAAGTCCCCTTGATGAAAGGATTTGTTCTGTAAAACTTGGACTCAGTCCAAGGGCCGCACCCAAGGTCCACTCTCCTCATTTCATGGTTGAGGTTCTCTCAACTCCAGTTGCACTGTTCTTTCTCCTCTACTAGCAGTTCTTTGATAAGTTTTGTATGCCTGTGGTTCTTCTCCTTCCTCTCAGATAGCTCTTTACCTTATTAGAGTCTATTAGATTGAGATCCAGATGTCTTAATGCCTGTGACTTGTCTCTTAGATCTTGTTTAATCCTGTTTTCATCCATGTGACTGGAAGTTCTGTTGTCTTTCCATGGGACTCAAATCAGTTGCATTGAATTGATCTGTTGAATTATCCAGATCTTTTTTCTGCTTGCTCTTCTGATCTCTCTATTTCTAGTAATTTCTCATTTGTCTTGGTCCATGTCTTTGGTTTAACAGTTGCTACAATCCCCAAATGCCTCCTGCCCTTATTAGATTCAGACCAACTATGTAGTTTTCAATGGGGCTGTCTTTAGTGCTTTTATGTAGCTGCTTCAGAGCTTGCTTATGGGTCAAGCTATAAGTAAGTGACTTGCATGCAACTCAAATGGCTGAGATACCACACCCTAAAAACTTTTGCAAAGAGTGGCCAACTAATGTTGAAGGGTGAAGTTCCTGTGGATGGGAAGTGATTATCTTGTAAAATGCAAATGGATTTACCCTCTATTTTAGAAAAGCATTTTTTAAAAAAGAAGATAGATATGAATTTCCCGTTTATGAGGCTGATGGTCAGGCGAAACCATATGGTCAGTAATATGTTGCTGGATGCGAAATAACCTATTCTTCGTTGTGTGTTGAAGGTGTAAAATTTTTTCTCATTCTTACTCAAACCCTGTATGCTATGATAGGATCCAGCAAAGCTAAAGACTTCAAAATGGAAGACAGATAGAGTGGACAGGTTTTTTTCTGGATGACCAACTTCTATTTAGTTTGGTCACTTGAGACCTGGAGCTGTTGCTGAATGTTAGCTGTTTAGTGATATAAGTTTAAGCAGGTTAATTTCACTAAAGCTGTCAGGCACAGCCCAAAGCATATGTGATGTTTCTTTGTTAGAAGACTGATCCCAGAAGACTAATGAACCCTCTAGCAATGTTCCCATTAGAATCAGGAGAAGGTCCCTTGTCACCATGGTCTTTGAAGTTCCTATTCTGTCTTTTGTCATTAGTGGGGAATAGTTTTTGAAAGGCATTTGTACATGAGCATGTTGATCTAGCATCTTTAAAGAATGGTGCATTAAAAAAACAAAATCACGATTGGAGCTTTTTTTTTGGGGGGGGAGTTGTCCTTGGCCCTAAACATTTCTCATAGCAGTTCCATTTATTGATATTGCACGATATTGCACAGCTCATTTACAGGAGCTGTAATCCTTTTTGATCATTATTAGTTCAGTAGTACTGTATTCCTCACAGAATACTTACAAATTTGGAATGTGTTAATCGTAGACATCTGTAAACATCAAGAACATAATGGAATTGTGAGCAGTAAGCAGTGCGGGCGCAGAACAAATTCTGCCAGACAAACTCAACCACTTTCTTAGTAAAATCACTGAAAGAGTAAGTGAAGGGAATATAGGAAACGCTCCTAAAGGAACCAGTTCTGAGAAAACTAATGAATCATTGTCTCGTGGAATTTCACTTATAAATGAAATTTAAATTAGTTTGCTCTTGAAAACCTGGACAAGAATTGAAACTTGCTAAAAGGTTCCCCCCAACAAAATTGACTAACACAGAATACAGTAAGTTGGAGAAATCTCTGGGGTACCAATGATGATTGGTGCTAGATCTCAGCTTATTTTAACATCTTCATTAATAATCTAGGTGAAATGGTAACGTTAATTAAATATACAGATGATGCCAAGCTGAGAAGTATTAAAAGAAATTGAAAATTATGTCTAGTAAGTATTCTCTGGGACCTAAAATCATAAGAAACATGAGATTCATTACAAAAAGATAATTCCACTTGGACATTTTTTTTCCTTTTCTATGGAAAAACACTTTGAAAGAAAAAAGTATCAGAGGAAGACATGAGCCCTCATTTATGCTGCTTCTCTCCTCATCTCCATACTAAAGGAAATAATACAAAAACCTAAACTAACACAGCTTGATAAGTAGATGGAATCAAGGTCCCTTTGTAATAGCAACAACTTGATATCCCTGAGGTCTTTGGCTTATAGTTTGAGAATATTGCCAGTGAATACCATTCATGGTCTGAGCACTGAGCTGCGGTGTTGGGTGATGATGGCCAAAGCTGTGATCCTTCCCTGCATAGGAAAAGGCAGATTTCCTTTTAAATGGATAGGGCCGATCCACTCTGCCACCCTCCCTTTTTCACTTGCTCTATATCTTATCATTTTTTTATTTTTACTATGAGGGAGGAAGGCTGTTATCCCATGGTTGACTATCTCTTGTTAAACCAGACAAATCCCAATTGTCAAGAGAGTGAAAATGTAGATCTCTGTGCCACCTCTGAAAAGCTCCTAATCCCTGGTCTTAATAGCAGCCAAAAGGAAGGTCCAAATGTGTCTCCCCGGGCCTTAATTAGAACTATATCTCTTTTCTTCTACTGCTTCTTACTCCTGTAAGAAGACAGAGATAATAAATAGAAAAGCATATGAATCAGGAGTAGCTTCCTCCTATCCCCATATAAAGAAATCCACGTTTTATTCTCATTTAACACTTTTAGTTTTCTAGCTTGTTGGCTTTAATAAAACATATTTTGTTATAATAAATACCAGTGTTATTGTCTTATAGTTAACTGGTTACTATGGGAAACATTAGCCTTTAATATAGGAATAATTCACAGACGTAGAGAAATTTTAACATTGTGTACCTCTTTAATCTGAGGAGAATGAAGGATTAAAAACCTAGGTTGGAAGATAGATTCATTGAGCCTGCTTTTAACAAAGAAGAAAATCATTTTGAGTAGGTACTACTCTTTTTTCATGTCTTCGACAGATATGCATTAAGTTCCTACTAGTAGTCATAGACTAATAGAATGTCAGAGCCAGAAGGGACCTTAGAGATGATCCAGTTCAACCCCTTCACAAGTAAGAAAACTGAGGCCCAGGGATGTTAACCCAAAGCTAATTCATATCCTTACTGCCACATATCTGGGCTGTTGGAATAACTTCATAATTAGACTTCTGCCTCTCCTAATTTCTACCTCCAGTACATCATGCATGACACTACACAAAACACCACCTTGATAATACAGTCCCATTGTTAAAAAAACTTCCATGCCGATATCACGTCCGTTTCGTTACCTTGATATTCAAGGTCTCATAGAGTATGATCAAAAAACTACCCTTCCAGCCTCGTCCCCTGCTATTTTTCTATTAATGAACCTTTCATTCTAGCCAAACAAGTCTATTCATTGGCCCCTCTAAAGTATTTCACTTTCTGCGGCCTTTTATGTTGTTCCCCTGCCCTGTAACGTCCTCTTCTTTGCTTTCAAGTCTTATACAGACTTAAAATCCCAGCTCAGCTCCCTTCTTTTCCATTGCAGCACATATTTATCTTTCTTTTTGATTGTATGGCTCTCATATTTTTAACACTTGTGTCATTGTTCTTTGGCTTCCCAACCAGACTGTAAGCTCCAGGAGGGTAGGAGCCAAATCTTATCTAATGTATATCCTTCTCAGTTCTTGGCACAGTACCTAGCACACGGTAGGCACCCACTAAGCCACTGGTTGATCCCTACAGGTGGTGATTCCCTAGCGATCTAAGAAAGTTAATACATATCCACATAGGTCATTTTCTTTTATTGAAGAGACTTGGAAAAATTAGTTTAAGTACATAGTTAAAGCAGGTTCAGAAACTCCACTGAGGCTCTGCATGATCTCCCTGGGCCTCCACCTGTAAAACTGGATCATAGGATTTCATGAGAGATCATGATGCCCAGCTTCCTCATTTTAAATATGGGGAAGCTGGGGCAGCTAGGTGGTGCAGTGGATAGAGCATCGGCCCTGAAGTCAGGAGGACCTGAGTTCAAATCCAGTCTCAGACCAAACACTTGACACTTACCAGCTGTGTGACCCTGAGCAAGTCATTTAACCCCAACTGCCATAAAAAAAGAAAAAGAAAAAATAAATAAATAAATGAATGAATGTGGGGAAGCTAAAGCCCAAGGGGTAAAGTGGCCCTGGGTGTCATACCATAGGAATGATCCTTCATGGAGAAATGCTACCTTTTAATCCTCCCCTCTTCAAAGAGATGTTGTAGGGATGTGTTAGAAGGAACTAAATCATATAATAGGAGAAAGCATTATTATATTAACTATATTATGCATACTATGTTTCTAGCTTTTTTTTCTTTTTTACAATATAGAGAATGCATTTTTCACATATTTTGTTTGTTCCCAAGATATGTATTTAGGTTTATGGACTGTTATTTACTTCAAAGGTTCATAAAATTTTTGAAGTACTTTTTTGTGCCAGTACATGGGTTTAAATTAGTGTATTGGTCCATTGTTCTAGTCAAAAAAGGAACAGTCCCAGTTCTGGAGACAATCATAATTTCAAGGTAAAGTGTAAAAGAATATGATGACACCAGAAATACTTTTCCAAGAAGGTTATGGCCAACATAGGTCCTTGAGGAGTGAGTACTGGAAACATGCCTTAAGAAACCATTCTTCCCAGAATGAGAAATGAGAGAAGGACGTGGTTCTGACTCTGTGGCGGATTCATTTTTTTTTTTATCTTCGTTATGTCTTCATTGAAGTTAGTCCTTTTGATAGAGACTGTACTTGGCTAAGGATTAGGTGTCTTAAGCAAAAGTTGATCCCCCATCGATAGGTGGTTGGCTTTGTATAATTCACAAGCGTATGGTTTTCATGGGTTATAATTCACCCTCACTTTGACCGATCTCAGCTTTTCATGTCATAATTCAGAAGCCTCTAAAATAGGAGAGACTCAAAGCCACTGTACTCCCTGCCTGTCTTTTGCTCTCTCCTCGTGGCCAGACTTCCTTTTGCCTCCCAGAAGTCTGTCTCTTCAGTTTAAATGTTGAGAGGCCTAAGTTCTAGGAGTCTGCATTCAAACTGAGTGCTTCAGGGGCCTCCTCCCACCACCCACAGCCCCCTTTCTAACTTGCCTGTTTTCCTTTCTCATCCTTTTGACTCATCATATTTAAGAACTGTTATCCCCTCCTCCTGTTAATGTGACTTATCTTGGAAATGCCTCCTGTTCTTACTGAAAGTGATTGAAGATCCAAGTCCCTAAAAACAATTGGCAGTTAGATTGATATACATAGGTCAGAGGCTTTTGAAGAGTAAGACATGAGCACTCCAAATGACCCCAAAGCAAGGTTTATTGAGGTGACCAGACACGTGTCTGCTGCTATGTAAAATACCAAAAAAATTCCTAGTTTGGAATCTACTGAAGGACATAATTTTATTATTTAAAAATCTTTTGCCGACCTACATGTATTATTTTCAGGATTACTGAAGTAGTAACGTTTATTAGTGTACAGTGTAGAGGGGCAGCTAGGTGGTACAGTGGACACAGTGCCGACCTAGAGTCCTGAGGAGCTGAGTTCAAATTTGACCTCAGACACTTACTTGACTGGGTGACCCTGGGCAAGTCACTTTAACCCTGTTTTCTGGAGAAGGAAATGGCAAACTGCTCCAGTATATTTGCCAAGACAACCCCAAATGGGATCACAAAGAGTCAGACACAACTGAAAACAATTGAACAATACACAGTGTACTGTGTGATACTCATAGACACATCTATAATGTTTATATCATTATATATTTTTATTATTTATTATGTTTGATGTTAATTTATGTATTTAATATAATTACATATTTTATAAAAATTTAATATTTAAATAAATTTTTTTAAGGAGAAAAAGAGTTCAAGATAGGTGAAATGAGTGGTTTGGGAGACAGTAGTCAAATGATTTAAATAGGGGTTAGGGCAGTGTTAGAGAGAAAAAGTCCTTTCTCTGCCTCAGAACGTAATCATGGCCACTTCCTTTGATTAATTACAAAAAGAATCAGCATGGAATTGTGGATAGCAGATCAACAGTTTTCCAAGACTATAAGATATGGATGAGTTATACTTCTGCATTGGTGGTAGGAGGGTTGACATCAGGAGTTACTTGTCCCAGTGAAATCCCAGGTCCTCTCAAGATTATCAGAAATTATTCCTGGGGTTGCTGTTGACTTGAGCACAAATTGAAGTGCTTATACCCAAGGATGACAGTGAAGCTTGTTCTATTCAAAGGATTTGGTTGCTTTTTTGGTGTGAAGAGTGACACTGCTATGTGGTTAGCAGATGACTTGAGACATGTTTTCCTGCCAAACAGGTATTTGGAAACTGGACCTTTGGAACAATGGTGTTCACTGTGTTGGTATTTACAGTTACACTAAAGGTAAGGTCATTGATATTAATATTTCATCTGCTGGTCTGATAATCAGTAATATACATAGGCACATACACTTAGCCTCGGGTTTCCTCATCTACAACCTCCTTCCAGTGACTGGCCATGGCCTACTAAAAGTATATGCTGCCTCCTTTGGGCACAACTAGTTTAGGAGGTATAATGTAGCCATCTTTAATCAAATTCATTGTATAAAAATTTGAATTTATACAAAAGATACGTTAGGGAGTGAAGACGCACTCGCTTCACAGAAGGATTCATATTAAATGGATTCTTTTAGAAGGCAAGTACTGATATATTTAAAACATTTTATTTACATGAATTAAGATTTTTTACAAAACTTTTCAGGAAATCTTAGATAACACAGAGTTTGCCAGTGCTCTGGAAAACTAACTGACCATATGATCGCTGTGGGGTCACTGAAACCAAAGGAAAAGCCTCATCAACAAAACTCAGCATTGCTGCTTGGAGTGACCTGGCTCCAGTGCTTGGAGCACCGTGTTAATATGAGCCCTTTGCAATTTCCCTAATGCCTCAAGGAGCTCCCTTTCACCCCAGGTGCACTCCTTGTCTCCGGGAGACAGGTTGCCAAAAACTGGCATAGCTAAAAAGCTAAATGCATTGAGCTTTCTTTAGTAATGTTAAGGTTTCCTTCACTGTCTTGTTCCAGCTTGCCACTGGTTAATGGCACCAACACCAATCATTCTTTTTTTTTTTCCCTTTTAGCTTGCCCTCGATACACACTACTGGACTTGGATAAATCATTTTGTTATTTGGGGATCTCTGATTTTCTACATTGTCTTTTCTCTGCTCTGGGGAGGAATTATCTGGTAAGAATATAGTCAAATCATTTTTGAGATCCTTAAAAACCCTTGGCTTTTTTAAAAAAAAAATTATATTTAAGTATTAAATAGCTTCCTTTCACTGTCAAGAGATAGACCTGGGCCAGAAATCATCTCTTGCATTTCAGGTACAATGACAGGCCCAGTCTACTCTTCTCCTTCTGCCAGTTCCCTTTACCCCCTTTTTCTATAAATCTCTTCTCAGGGAGATCTTTCATAGTTTGGGAACATGGAACCTTAGATCTATCTCAAGCATCCCTAGACAGCTCTAAAGAAATTAACATAGGAACCTTTACCTACCTAGGTTTAGAGTCAGTAGTGCATCATTTACTTTAATGTTTTGAAATTGGAGATTTTTTTTCCCCTTAGTTAAGTAAAGAAGAATTAATTAAACATCCTAAGTTTGACTAGGTTTAGAAGTCCTTCTTAAACTAGCCACTGGACAAAACATACAGATCGGCAGTGTAGCCAAGAGTCCTTTGAGTCACGGGCAGAACTCTAAAATTCTTCTGCCAAAACCTTTCCCTCTCACTTGCTCTGTGGCTTTATTGTATGTTGTAATACAAATAATGGATTCCTACTAAATGGGAAACACTGTCCTAGACTCCTCCTCACTGACCTTGCTTTGATTATACTTACCAATTGCCAGTGTTGAATTACCAGCACCGTTCATTTTCTCCTCAGGGCTAAGGAGCATGGCTAAAGAAAAATGTGGCAACCGAGGTCACGTTCTTGCTATCTAATCTCAACTGAGTCCATCCTGATTCTCAGTAGTCCTTTTATGCATCTCCTGTTGACAATGACATTCTCTGTAGAAACTCCTATAAATCTTTTCTACTTTCTTAGGTTCTTGTCCCCACCTCCAGCACTCTCCCAGAATGATTTTTTTCTTTATTCAGATTGAGACTATCTAAGAAGAATTACACGTATGTCCAATTTTTCATGTCAAGATGTATCAGTATCGCTCCTTTGACTCTGTCTTAGGAAGTTCCTCCCTCTTTTTGAGAGTTAGTTAACCTGTCTTCTTGATTCCATCTTCTTCCTCATCCGCCAGGATTTTGTTCCCACGGTTTTCCTGACTTAATGTTGTGTCTTCAGTTTCTTCTGCTTCACTGGCTTTGAACCCTCTGCCTTCATCCATGTTCAGGCCTCCTCTATGCTAAAAGCATAAACAAAAAAAACAAACAAAAACTCCTCCTGCCTCCTGAAGCTTCCTTTCAGTTTTTCTCCTTTTTTTAGGCTAACTCTTCATTGCCTCATCACCTGCTGACTCTCTTAGAACCTGACTTTTCCTTCTATTGAATTTTCTCTCTCAAAAGATTCTTAATGACCTCCTTTGCTCAGCTGGCCTTCTCTTTAACCTGTCCTTAGCACTTGACATTGCTGACCATCCTTTCATTACTAAATTGAATCCATTTCCTCTCTCATTTCAGTATTTAGAGAGATTTCTGGATTATTGTCATACTTCTCTGCTCCTTCTCTGTCTCCTTCATTTACTTCTTTTTTATCCTTTTCCCTATCTCTGTGCTTTCCCTCAGTGATCCTGCACATTCTCACAACTCTCACTTTTATTAGTATAGTTTCCCAGTCTATATCTTCAGCCCTGATTTATCTTTGATCTTTATTTATTATTGTCTTTATTATTTATCTTTAATCCTGCACTTCCAATTGTCTGCTAGACATTTCTGCTTGGTTATCCTGTTAGTGCCCCAAGCTAAAATCAAGCCTTTTGCCCACCAAAGAACTTTGTAGGCTGGAACAATCACAACTCATGTGTGTTGCTTAATGTCATTTCATTGTCATTGAGCTGTATCCTGGAAAAAACAAATCCCTCTAACCCACAATAATACTCTCCACGGTTCTTGAAGTCATTTTGCATGACTAGATTTTCCATCTAAACATTTTTTGGCTTTCTTGTCAAATGTTGGTTGGAGCAACCTACAAATGAATTTTAAGATATATATCTCTGGAAGGTGAGTTTGAACCTTTCATCGACAAGCTGTCACTCATCCAGTTGGGGACCCCTTCTAGCCAAAAGAGACTTGAGCTTCATAGTTTCTGAGCCCTCCTTCTGGGATCTGGAGGCACAGGATGAAGTTGGTAGTGTTCCATTGATCCCGATAAGGACCAAAGAACCCTCTCAGAGCACTAGTGACCTCTCAGAAGCAGCGGGCAGGGTAGGGATACTTTCCTGTGGTTATGCCTCTACCAAGAGGTGATGTTTAATGCTCAGGCTGCCATAGGGAAACTTGGTACTGGAATCAAGACTGAACTACACTGGTGGACTCTTACGCCTCCAATTTTAGTCTCCTCTAGGAAAGAAGACAATCCTCTGATTCACTCCTGCCTTCAAATAAAAATTTAGCAATTTGTTCATATAGTCTACTTCTCATCCATGAGGCAGGAGTTAGGGAAGGGAGAATGTGTATAAATGAAATCAGACATTTTTGCCATTACTACCTCCATTTTTGTCTTCCTTTCTCAGGTGGCCATAAAGGATATTTTCCTCCTTTCTCTCCAAAATTCATTATTTCCTTTCATCATTAATGAGGCATCTAGATGGTGCAATGGATAGAGTGTTGGACTTGGAGTCCAGAATCCAGAAGACCTAGGTTTAAATCCTGTCTCTGACACTTACTAGCTGCATGACATTGGGCATGTCATTTAACCTCTGTTTGCCTCTCTTTTCTCATCTGTAAAATGAAGGTGGTAATAATAACACCTACTTCCCAGGGTTGTTGTGAGGATAAGATGGGATAATATTTGTAAAGTACACAACCCTTAAAACATTTTATAAATTCCAGCTTTCATTATGAATTTATCTTAACTGGTAATTTATAGTCATGGCTTCCACCTCCCAAAGAAGTTTTTTTGTTTTGCTTTGTTTTTTTTATTCTTTTAAACAGTAAACTCTACTTTTGAATTTTCTTAACTAGAATTTTTAGTGTGATGGAATAGAAAGTCAGTAAGTTAAGTGATTCCTCGTGTGCTAGGCCCTGTGCCAAGTCCTGGAGACACAAAGAAAGGCAAAAACCAGGAGTTCTGATTCTAACAGGGGAGGCAGCATACAAACAACAATCTACGTACAGGACATGTACAGGATAAAGTGGAAATAAGGACAAAGGATTGTGAAGGGATTTAAAAGACAAACAGAGAATTTTATAATTGTTCCTGAAGATCCTAGGGACCCTCTGGTGTTCACTGGGGGTGGGGGGAAGGATGACGTTGTCAGACCTCTACTGTGAAAGCTAAATGGAGAATGGACTGGAAAGGGGAGAAACCTAAGGTAGCAGGAGAAGCAACCGGTGGGATGTTGCAGCAGTCCAGGCCTGAGTCGATGAGGACCTGTACCAGTCTAGCAGCTGTCGGAGGAGAGAAAGGGGCATGTGTGAGAGACACACATGCAGAGCAAGACATATCACTCAGAAGTAAAAGTCATGTCTAGACTTCTTTACAATAGAAGAAACATTCTCTCCATGGAGGATTTAAAAACAAGTATAAAACATTAGTTTTTTCCCCCTATAAATATGTACTTTCTCATGTGTTCTGTTTGTTTTTTTTTTTCTTCTCTCCTTGGTCCTATAGGCCTTTTCTCAATTATCAGAGGATGTACTTTGTGTTCATACAGATGCTATCTAGTGGTCCTGCATGGCTGGGCATCGTTCTGTTAATAATTGTCAGCCTTCTTCCAGATATTCTCAAAAAGGTTCTATGTAGGCAGTTGTGGCCTACAGCAACAGAAAGAACTCAGGTAAAAATCGCTGTTCTCTTAACTACTTCTTATTATTGTAAGATAAGAGTTTAGTGTTTGGGAAGTTATAAAAGAATAGGCTAAAAAGTTTGTTATATTCAGTAAAAAGTATGATTAGTCAAAAATATCAGAAATGAATGTAATTGAACATGTTCTATACAAGGTTCTACACAAAAATATATTTCAGAAGCAGTCATTATTTTAAGGTTAGCATTATTTGTCAGGGGGTGGTGATGGGATGTTATAAAAGTTCAGTGAATTTAACTAGAATTCATGACATGATAAATAGGAAGTAAAGGCCCTAGTAGATTGGGGTACTTATTTTCCACATTCTCAGACTGTGGCAAAAAAAAAAAAGATATCTGGGCTCCAGAATAAATTTCTGGATCTTACCTTTTCTCAGAGAAGTGTTTGTTCCAACCACCTAATTATTACTCTTAGCAGAGCCCTTTTACCTTTGCTCTGAGCATGGCCCTAGTCTCATAATCATTTGTAACCTCCAGAAGACTGGTTCCTTCTTCCTTAGACTCATGGAGAAGTGGGAGTCACTGTTGGGGAATGGAATGAAGTACTTCATAGCTCCTCAGTATTGAAGATTCCCTTGCTTCCTTTCTGGCCTTTTTTCTCAAAGAATCATGATGGTGTAGAGGGAACCAAAGGAAAAAGAGAACAGGAAGCCACAGATAAGATTGGGGCAACTCTAGCAATTTAAGGATGTGCCCAGAACATGAAGCTAATTTGAGTAGTGGATGGGGAAATATAATTAAAACAATAAAGAGGAAGAAAAGACCAAATACATATATGGAAGAGAAAGCAGAATGAAGGATTGTAACTATGTTCTTTGAAAATTCATGAACACTGGCGCAGTGGATAGAGCACTGGCCCTGAAGTCAGGAGGACCTGAGTTCAAATACGGCCTCAGACCAAACACTTGACACACTTACTAGCTGTGTGACCCTGGGCAAGTCACCTAACCCCAATTGCCTAAAAATTAAATTTTAAAAAGAAAAGAAAATTAATGAACACTATTTAGAACTCTGTTTTACCCAGTTTTTAAATCCCAATGGAAACGAGCTTTTGGGGATCATGTTGTTTTGTTTTGTTTTGTTTTTCATTCCAAATGGAAATTGCACACTTGAGGTGGAAAATTAGTATCCCTATATAATGACCCATGTACAATCATTCCCCAGCAAATAGAACTGAACTCTTACTTACAGTTTTTAGTAAAATGTTTGTAGTACTTAAAATGAGCTTTATTTGAAACCCAGTGCTTTTCACTCCTAGTCAGGCTTTTCCCTTTATGCTTCCTGCCTCAGTTTAAACGACAAGTCATTCTCCAGTTACTAAAGGTAAAGAAAAGTCTACTCTAGTAGTTCAATATTATGAGCTGGTCCCTTGGCAGTTCTTTCTTTGAAAACAGACAGGGCAGGACAAGAATATCTTCAAGTATCCAAAGCCTCTTTCACTTGGATGGATAGCAAAAGAATTATGGCTCCAGCCAGAGCTCATGTTGCTCTCCCAGAAAGTAGGAAGGAAACAGCTAAAGGCGGATGGTAGTTGGGGACTTCGCTCTCAGTCTCCTAAGAACAGATCTTTAGTCTATAGCGTATGGTGGTGAAAGCAGGAATTTTGATGGGAAGGGAACTTGCCCTGCTGCCTTCTGGTGGATAAGGTGAAGAAAATAAAACAAAGAAATGCTAGATACTTCCAAAGCCTTGTCCTATGAATAGCAGACCTGCTAGGGATTTATTTGTTTGTTTTTAATCTCTTGAATAGTAGTCATTATAGATGAGACCTTTAATCCTCAAGGCTGGCTCTGTACTTACTTAGGAGTCAGCAATGCAGCCCCCTGGTCATGCTATTGGGGGTTCCTTTATTCTTCCATGAGGTGTACTTTGAGTCATAGAAAAGGATAATTAGAGGTGATGGGCTTTTTGTTTGTTTTTTTTTTCCCAAGACAGAGGAAGTTTCCTCCTTAGTCTTATAGATTTTAAAATAACACTGAATAGTATAAATGTTACCATCCATTCTTCCTACTACTATAGGAGTTAAAAGTCCTCATTGTGGATTCATAGGGCACTTGGTCAGTTAGGATAGAGGGCTAAAAGGGAGTAAGAAATAAAATAAAAAACCCTAGTAGGCATAATGCTGGGATAGCATTGTTGAGAGCCATGGTTAGAGAATGAACAAGTCATGTTTGGGGATCTTAACAATGCCAGTGTCTGTTTTCTTAATATTGTCAGCATTTATGTGCACTAGGAAGTTGTTAGCTTTTAACCAGACTTATTATCCCCTTGTGTTTCTCTCTCCCCTCTCCATTTCCTTCCATCTTCCAACCTGCTTTGCCTAAATAACTGCTACCTTATTTAAACATAAATGATGTGCATGGGTACCTCCTGAACCTTCTGGGAATGGCAGACTAAACATCAGTGCCTTTCTGTTGAGCAGTCTACCATCTTTATGCTTTCTCAGACTTCCAGCAGTCTGAGTTTCTAACGGAACACAAGGTGACTCTTTTTCTGCCTTTTTGCATGCTTGGAGGACAGTCGATGTTTTACTGTAATATCAAGGACATTTATTACACACTCATGTTTATACTGGGGGCATCATATAGAGTGCTGGACTTGGAAAAGGAAAGACCAGGGTTCAAATCCTGCCTCTGACACTTACTAGCTATGTGACCTCGGGCAAGTCACATTACTCTACTGAGCCTGGGGCACCTCTGCTAAATTGTCCACTAAGTTGTAATGAGGATTGCAGTCTGCATTGGCAGAGGGAGTGCCTTTGCTACAAAGATCAATCAACAATGTAGCTTGTTTTTAAACATCAAAAAATCATAGCAAAGTTTCCTCAGAAAAGTAGTAAATATAATCATTAACTGTTTACCTATATCAGTAATTATTGACTAATACTCAATACCCACTACCAACAGAAGACTTGGTTCAAACTCTTAATATGTAGAGAGCAATACTATAAAGCAGGTAGAAGAGGCATCATTGTGCCCATTTTACAGATGAAGAAACTGAGGGTCAGAGAAATTAAGTGATTTACCAGAAGGTCTCACAGCTATATAACCAGGACAACCCGGGGCTCCTCCTGCTTCCAAGTCCAATGTCCTTTTACACTATACTGGACCTGAGACACCAGTATTACGTAGTGTCTTTATCTCATGAAGTACTATGTAGAACAGATCTGATCTATATTAAATTCCCATAGTCACGTTTCAGATTATGATATTGACACATATACCAAGTGTATTTGCAGCTCATCTGTACCACAAAAAGGTACGCCCTTGAGCAGGGTGATATTGGTGTTGGCATGATTTCCAGCTCTCAGCTACAATTCTAAAACAAGCTCATTAAAGATCATTAAACAGCTCTCTGATATATCATGTGCTATTACTTGGATAACCAAGGGAAGAATGCTGTTTTATACAAAAGTTTGAGGCTGCTTAAATTCATGGAATAAAATTTGGTGACTTTTAGCAGAAAAAAATTCTGGAAAAAGCTCTAGGTTTTTTTAGATGGCAATAACAGCCTAGGCCACAGCATTATAACCTTGTATGTGGCACTTTTGTGGCAAAAGCTTTTTTTTTTTCCCAGAGCCAAGATTTCAAGGGAGCTGCATCCTAACCAATTTTTTGTTACTTGTTCATATACTTAAATACATTTAGTCTGCTCCCAAAGTAAAGATACTTTGAAAAAGTGTGTTACTTTAGTTCAAACAATCTCCAATATTTGGATTGGATATGTACCAAAATTTCACATTTAAGTTGCTTGTTTGAAATGCTGTTGAGTTTTCCCATAATAACATTGTTATAAATGGTGGCTTGGGTTTCCAAGTTTGCTAACATAACATAAAATGTTATGTTAACATTTTATTAACAAAAAATATATCTGTTACTGTGTTGTAAATACTCTAGAACCTGACAACCAAGTGTAATAAAGTGACTCAGAGTCCCATTTGGAAGGTCAGGAACACACCTGGAACCCTCTTAGCTAATGAAATCAGTTAGAACTGAGACTCTCTAATCTCCAAGTCACTGGTGGGAGTTGTACATGGCTTGTGGGAGGAACTGGTGATGAGAAAAGAAAAGGGTGAGAGAAGAGATAGAGACAGGGAATCAGAGATGAAGAAGAGGGACCATGTTTCAAGATGGGGCTAAGGGAAAGACATTATGAACTGCCGCCCGCCCCCCCCCCCCACCAAGGGATACTTTTTGGGGTAAATTTCCCTCTCACCTCTTTTCTTAAGTATTAGGGATTGTCCTGCCTATTTCCCAGATAAAAGTTAAGGAAGGAAATTTGCTTTTCCTGTAGGGTCTTAGGGTACATATAACAGGATTAAGCAAGATTCGCTTGTATTTCAGAAGAAAAGTAGACTTTGGAGGTACTAAGCACTTTATCTCAGGAGACTGAGCTGAAGTTGGTACTCTGGGCTAGAGGGGAGGTTGAGAACTGAGTTGGCAGGGAGAGGAGGAAGGAGAAAATCCAGGAGGGGGTGGAGCTTTTGGTCTGTTACAGGTTTTAAAACACTAATTTGTTATAAACCCCCCCACACACACACACACCCAGGACTGTCTTCTTTCTCCTCTATCTGTTGAGTTCTCAGATGAGGGAATAGAAAAAGGAAAGGAGATGACATTCTTGTGAGCCTATTCCCCCAAACTCTCCCTCTCCTCCCTTAGTTTCTCTTAATAGATTTCCCACTAGTACTTGGCACGTAATAGATGTACATGGAGGATTCAGGGAGTGAGAGAATGAATGAATGAACCATCTCCTCAGCTGTGCTTCTCCAAAGAACCCATGGTCTTTTCCTTAAAGCTCCCTCAGCTCAGCTCCAGGTCTGTGATGAAAGGCCTAGTACCATCCAAGTCTGCTTTTCCCTTACATAAGAACAATCTTCTAGCAACACCTGGCCCAGAAAGGCATAGGAAAGTTCTCATCTGGATCAGCTGTTTCTGGGGTGATTGTTAGTATGTAACAAACACATCTCTGTTGGCGTCTGGTATTATTGCCATTTTACTAAAAACAATATATTGCACAAAGTTTTTTAAAAGATGGGGAGGGACCTTTTTTCTCTTAGTAACTATTGATTGAGAGGGAATGTGCCTTGATGGTGAGCCTGCCTTGGAGTCAGGAAGGCCTGGGTTCAAGTCTTGCCCCTGACCTGGAGTGGCTGTAGGACCACTAGCAAGATACATAATTCTCAGTACCCTGAGGAACTCTAAGTCTTTTAAATTACAGAGGAGTTGCTGATCCATGTAAGTGGAGGGAGTTTCCATAGTAGGAGCTCCCTAAATTGAAATCGTAAGTCCAGACCAAAACAAACAAAAAGCTCCTCAAAAACAGTTGATTGGCTGTACAGCTTCAGTACTATTTAATTGAGTAACATCATAAAAAAAAAGTCACTTTCCTTTTAAGTAAAGTTAATTGACTTAGTCCAGTTTAATTATTTTTAGTCTAGGGTCACCAAAATATGTTGTAGTGAATCACAGAATTCCGTCTTTGTTATTTCCTTATGTAAAAGCATGTAGGATGAAATTATTAGGAATGTCTTAGTAAGGCAGAGATGGTGCTAGGGGAATTGATTTAGCCTCCTGAAATTCAGCTCAAAATAAATATTCTAGAATGAGTCTAGATTAGAGCCCTAACCTTAAAGAGGCTGTTTTACTTTTAAATAGTTGCAGAAGCTGGAACAGGTCATCACTGATCATTATCTTTCATTTCCACAGCAGCTGAAGGCATTGAGGTCTTAGACCATTGAACATTCATCTGTAGGGGTGGTGAGCAACTATTTACAATCACTGCTTAGCCATGTAAAAATGAGCATCAGTAAACCAAAACCAAAACATTTACTGCACATGCAAAACACGTTTTCTGTGACGGAATTTAACCTATCCAGTGGTCTTCAAAACTTTGGAGGAATCAAGCATTTGTTTAACCTACATATGGACTACATTTTGTTGGGGTTTTTTTTCCACCTTTCTCTGTAAAAATTATCATAGGCACCAATCCCATTTCCTTCCTCCACCCCATCTTTTTTTTTTAATATAAACAATTATTTCTGCAAAGTGCAACAGTTGCATTTGCTTCGTTTTTCCTTTCCCTTATTTTATATGGAAACATTACATCAATGCAAGTTTAAGCACACCATTTAGAGTTGTCCATCACTCTTAGAAGGACTCTTTTTCACATTTGACTGGGAAATGACCAGGTCTGAGTAGAACATCTTAAGAAGGCCAGCCCCACCCATCTGGGACCATTTTGAACATCACACAGTTAAATCTTTTGGATTTCATTTCTCCTGCTAAGACTCTTCCTTTTTGATTACTGGCTGTCATTTTAGTTTTGTCCAAGGGGCCATTGAAGCCCCTTGAGAAACCTTCATCGATGCTCTTTGCAGAAGAGCAGGAACTTTGTAACTGCCTGGGGAAATGGCTCAGAGGGCCATGTGGACCCTGCAGCGGGCTTCCTTGCTCGAATGCTCCTGGAAGCCCACGCTGTCTGTGTTCTTGGCAGGTCCTGTGGAATCTCCTACCACATTTCAAGCAAGATTGTGCCCGTGAATTTGGCTTCTTACTGCACATGCATTGGGAACATTCAGTGACTTCACTCAGGTTCTTTATCTCCAGAATACAGCACATGTTTGGGGAAAGTGGGCTCTCCTTTCCCTCCTCACATACCCAACCTTGGATACAGTTGTCTTCCAGTCCGTTCAGCAGCACTGTCATGGATGACGAGGGAAGCCTGCTGTTCTTTAGTGTATTTCCTGCATGGCCTGGAAATTGGCAGCTCATAGATAAAACACCCATTTGCCTTCATTGATTTCTGTAAACCTGTGCTTTCCTTCCCCCGCAGAGGTACTTAGTTGCGTTGAATATTTAACAGCCAGTGGCAGCATACTTTCCTACTGTGTGTTTGACTGTATGATGATGAAAGCCCCATGAGCAAAACAGAGATAGTTTCCTTTTTACGTGATCCAAGAGGCACTGGAGAACATAGCCAGAGGTGGTGTCTCATGGTATAAAACAAGTGTCTTCAGCTTTCATCAGGTTTGTATTTAGTCTGGCAGCAAGATCAATAATGGGCCCATATGTGCAGGTGAAAGGGTTGAAGGGATGAGAGCCATAGAGACAGGGCCTCATGAGCTTAGAGCCACCAAGCTGGGCTCTGGACTGAAGCTTTGGGAGTCTGTCTTGAGGTCAGGGAATCAAGACTCTCAGACCTCCAGACAACCCATTCAGATTTCCCTCGTGTGTGTGGCAACAGTCTCAGTGTTTTTCCTCCATCCTTGCAGAAGATAATGAAACATAAACCAACTGTACAGGCAGTGGCGACCTACGATGGGCCCCTTCTTGAAGGACCTCTTACGGCGTCCGAAGCATAATTAGCTCAATGATAGGTAACCGTATTGCACAGATGGTGCCAGTTTGGAGTCACTTTATTGGTGTGCGGTGATAATTCTGAAGCTGTCCATTTTTCCTCCAAAGTTTTTGCTGTGCTTTGCCTTTTTTTTTTTTAGTCAAAATTAATGGTTTGTAGGAGAACCTAATTTTTACACTTAAATATTTGATATTCCCAGGTAAGTTATTTGCCTGAGAGTGACAATCGCATAACAAAGTGTATCATGTGTTTATGTGTGTGCATATGTGCACATTTATGTGTGTATCTTATGACTAATGTTTCTCAATGTTCCCATGTGCAACATTAGCTGGTCTGACTTGCTAATATTCAGTGTAGCCAAAATATCCAAATCCTTCTGAGCCTGTGAGGTGTGAGGATTTTAATTTAAAGGGTCAATCAGGAAAGATAGCACAAGTTAATGCTTTGTGGGACTTTGGTTTACATTGAACATGAGTCAGTCCCTCAGACTAATGTTGGACATTAGCTTTACTGAATAGAACATGGTCTGGTGCCTAAAAGTATGTGGAGATTGTGTTGAATATATGTGTTCACCAAGCCTCTCTCTAATATAAAGACCTTGGGTTTGACAAGCACATTTATCATCTAATTCTGAAAAAAAGTCAGTATTCTGTCAAACTTGAAATGTACATTGTATTAAAAGTTTGATATTGTTCAGTTTTTGTTTATTCTCTTCCTACATAGTTAAACTTGTTGTTTATGACATAGCAGCCTTCTTAGGCTAGTAGTGAGAAGTCACATGACCACATTGGTCTGTGGCATGCACAGAAATATTAAGAGTAAGCTCTGAAGATGATCTCGATGTGCTTAGTCAATGTGGCTGTTTATCCTTGAATCTGTGTGTGTTGGGAAAGGAGGCGCTAACGCTGGGTGAGTCCTCGTCTTCCTGTCTTTGTGGGTCAGCACGGTGAGGGTAAATAACCACACTGCACTCATGCTTTCGGCCTTCTCAGATATCATTTAGTTTTCTATGCCATGAAATAGAGCAACCGTAGCCCATGTAATCACTCAGCTCCCCCTGCTCCTTGCCATTCTGTGGGTGAGCATAAGTAGTATAACTGAGGAGGGAGAGGTGGGAATAGAGAGAAGCTGCTTTCTAGGCTATTAATAACCAGGTCCTAATGGGCACAGTGTCAATTTACAGTATTCTAAACCAGAGGGGAAACCGGCAGACCTAATAACGTAAAACCAGTGACTTGGATGTTGACTTCCAAGTAGAGCAACTCTTAGAGAAAGCATGTTATCCAGCTCAATTTTGAAATAACACAGAATCATTTTAGGATCCTTACCCACTATGTTAGGCACTTAATGTATTTTCTTATCTCTTGACAGAATTCTCCAAGGCAATGTCAGGACCATATTTCAGAATTCATCCCTCTCACCTCTCTACCAAGTCCAAGCTATCGAAGCAATGAGCTCACCAGTTCCCCCCCGGCCAGCAGGTCTCATTCTCATTCTAAAAAAGTGATGCTGACATACTGGAAAAGTCATGATTATTCAGTCCTCCCGCTTGGGTTTAATTTTTCCAATAACTATTGCAAGTCCAGTGCAAGACATTGCTACCATGGGTCAGGTTTGGAAACGCCCGAATGACAGATCACCAATTCAAGCCTTTAAAGAACTGCATTTTTGAATGTGTGTGTGTGTGCGTGTGTGCACGCGTGCGTGCATGTGTGTGTGTGTGTGTGTGTGTGTATTCTGTTTCCAGAAGAGGGAACAAATATGTAATAAAACTTAAACTAAGAAGTACTTGGCTCTTACTGTCTGGAGTAATGATTAAGCAGACAGAATTGAGAGCCTGAAGTCTATGTCCTTCCAGGCCTGATGTGGCCTCTTCAAAAAAAGTTTTTTTTGAACTGCTAAAGCAATGAACATCTTACACAGTCTGGTACTGTGAGGCTGGTAGCACTTAGAAGTCCCCTTGTTCTGTGTTAAAAAGTTTTGGGTTTTTCTTTTTTCTTTGTTTCTTCTCTTTCTTTTTTTTTCTTACACATACGTTGCTTGCTTCTACCTACCGTCTTCAGTCACTTCCTCTTACTTGAAGTGGATAGTTTCAATGAAGGACCTACATTTTGGTATCAACAGTTCAGTTTTGAGCCAGAAGCTATGACCTCAGATATCTCCAGTGACAGTTACTTCATGCATTTCCCAGATGTTTCTGATACTTCTTTTTGTCATCCTTCTTCCCTGGCTCTCCCAACCACTTTTCCTCCCATGCTTTGTCCGTAAAACAAACTGACGTGGCCTCTGCGATCATATCTCTTGTCAGGAAACGCACTTCTAATGCTTGTATTTTCTGAAGTGGCCAAATGAAGCATCTGTATGGTCATGTGTATTGGTTTTCCTAGTAGAAAAAAGAGATGCCATTTTTATGTTCAACCCTCCAAGGGGAAGCTGGATGTTGTATGTAGTACTGGCATTTTGCATGTCAAACTCAAAATCACTTGTGCTGAATGTGTTAATTTATCATGATATGTCCTAGAAAAGTTAGAGTGAATTCAGTTTATTTTTATTCCCTCCCCATCACCTCGATGCCTCCATGGATAAAGTGTTTGTGTGTGACTGTGTGAGCGAATGTAATTGGTACCAATTAGGAAATGCTGATATTTTAGCTTTTCCTCTGAGAGCTCTGAGATAGTATTTTGTCAGACTTCAAAGGATAGAACTTCTTGGTCCCTGTTAATGGAAAATTTTATTCCAGGGCCTTTAAGAAAAGGGGAGCTGAATTTAGGACAATTGCTAGGGGACTTTGGCACAAATGATTGACTGTAAGGTCATTATATAGCACCCTATGTTATAACGAAAAGGGAAGTCGGGAATCTAGCCGCCTGATACATAACCACCAGGTGGCAATTGTCTTTCAAAATAGACTTAAAACTTATTTCAGATTGAAAGGATATAGTTACAAGATAGCCTTTCAATTTTTTAAAAGCAATACAGCCAGCTTGTACTTCTTCCAAGGCTCTCTAGTGTTTACCAGACCTTGTGCTAATTTTACAACTAGGTTTGTCCTTTGTCTTGGGATTCTGTCCAGTGTACTGTTTGGGAAGGTGTAAATGACTGAAGGATTGCTTTAAAAGTCCCCGTTATTTTTAACGTACCCAGTGTTTGTTTATATGAACACTCTCCATGACATGTTTGAATGACCATTAAATTAGCATATTTCAATTTGAGTGTCAAACTTAAACAGTGAATACTTACTCCTTTTTAGAAAGGCCTCGTCCAAGGACCACATATAAATAACTTTGCCCATTCCTAGAATGCCTAGTGTGATGATCAGAAAATGGTGTGTGTGGGAATCAATATTGAGAGCTCGTTCTTAGACATTTGATGTTAGTCATTTGAGAGCATAGGGTTTTCACCTATAAAATATTTATTTGAATTATAGAGAATGTTTTTTTCCTAAACGGCGCACTAATGACAAGAACCAGTGAATTATTTTAAAGTTGCTGGAATATTTTAATGAATTATGAGCACTTATCATACCAAAGATTAGGCTGAATAAAGTTTGGCTGTCAACAAGAAGTCATTTTCCTGCTGCCCTAGAGACTAAAAAGCATAGCATTTTTAGCTTGAAGATTTAATGTTAGTGTTTCAACAAGAACCCTTTCAGTTTCAAGGAATACCATTCTGTCATGGACTCTGGCAGTATTATAAACTTAGTCATTGCCTCCTTGGATGTCACACTCAGAATCATACCATTCATAAACACTGGTGTATGTATTTTTTTAAAGATTTTTTTAAAACCTAATATGGGTATAAATGTAATACCTGTAGTGGTGACAAATTTCCTGTGCATTTAGTTAACAAATTATTTGTAATGTATTTTTTTAGAAATCTTAAAATTGCCTTTGCACTGAAATATTTTTCATAGCTGTTTATATAATCTCTTTTATGCATTCATTTGTTAACACACCATTTCTAATTTTTTATGTTTTGAAAAGTTTTTTAATTTTATGGGTTTTGGCCACTTTCGATTTAAATTTCGCTGATAGTTGTGACTGAATGTTTAAAAATCTGATGAATGTGAAAATTTCAGATTTGATTTCTTGCTTTCTCTTTCTCCTAAACTATTGCTGTTTCTGATGGTAGTAAATAATGTAAGGCACATCTCCAAATGGTAGTTTGCGAAGTTTTTTTCACCTTAATCCTTTGTAACTTCATCCTACTTTGGTTTTTGGGTTTTTTTCCTTTTCTCATTTCCATCCTTTAGCCTTAAATAAGAAAATTCTTGCTTGGTGATTGAATATGCTGGATTCCTGCTCTGCCTGCTAACCAAAAGTTTACTACATCCTTCGGACAATTTAACTCTTTCATTGAAAATCACTAAGACTTTACAGAGTCTAAAATATGTTTTAGAATTTAGCCTGAATTATTACATGGACATACCTAGATATTTTAAATCGATTATGGGGTTGGGAAGAGATGCAAATGTTTGGCCAGGGACAGTGAAATGGAGAAAAGGAAGAATTGCATTTTTACATCCGATTCAACAGCAGCTTCTTTACATTAATTAGTTCTTATCATATTTGCCTTATAATGTTGCAGATTATATAAGAACCTGCTTTCGGGCCCTTGGATTTAAAAATCCTATTTACTGCATTAGATATATACAATACAGAGATAATGAGAAGTTTGTAGTTTCACCAATGTGTGGAGTTCCTAGAGCGGGGAGTCCAGACACCAAAGCAAATGACAACCAGTCTGTGACTCCGAAATTAAATCCTAAGGAGTTACTGGAGGCGCGTTAAGTGATTTTTCCTGGGGTACAGAGTGAGTTTCTAGTCAGAAGCAAGATTTGAACCCTGGTCTTTCTGGCCTAAAGCCCCAGATTCTAAGTGATAAAGTTATGATTTACCATGTTTGAATGCAAACTTTACTGCTCCCGCTCTCTTTCCTTAGAAGTTTTTTCTTTTTAATATACCAATACATGAGTGATTTTGTCTATATTTTCATCCCTCTGTTACTTCCAACTCTGGTAATCCATGATCTCATACATACATATACACACACATACATAACCACACTCCTTTCTTGAGCCCTCATCATCCTTCTCTTTTTCCTAGGGTGGTTCCAGACTTCGTTCTACTCCCCCCAATAGAAGTCTTTGTCCACCTCTGGGAAGGCGGGACCCCCTGTGCATTCAGCTGATAGGCTCTCGGCATAGACATTCTAGCACACCTTTCTCCAGCAGGCACACTGGTTAGGCACCCCATCACCACCACAAAATTTCTTTACTGATGAGTGTAAAGGCTTCCCTGGACAGAGATCTTTCTCCGTCAGGGACACTCCACCTAAAATACCAGAATCTCTGCTTACTATCCTTCAGTTAAGTGAGCTCTCTGGGGGCCAAAAAGAGGGGATATGGCTTCCAAAGAAGGCGCTCCCTGTTCTGCTTAAGTGCCCTCTAGGGAAGGCTGGGCTGCCTGCTGTTTGTTAGGGGAATAACCCTATTCCAGAAGTCATCTGGAGTAAGCCATTTCTCTCTGTGTCCATTCCTATTTCAAGAAATAACACAAACTTCCCCACATATTTGATTCAGTAGAGTGAACAAGGCAGACCAAATAAGAATGAAGTGTGAGAGTTATATCTCCCATTGGACATTGACATTCATTACAGCTAATGTACACAAATTGTATGTACAATTTATGTGGGATAGATTTGGGAGGATGAAGCATGTTGAAGAGGGGAGGAGAATGACAGATTGTGTATCACTTCCTAGCTTGCCTTGATTAAATTGTTGCAGCTTTAACAAAAATGTTTCATACATGCTGTTAGAACCGTTTTAAATAGACATCAACCAAATGTTCTGTGAAAGCTGGAGAAAGTATTTCAGGCTTTGTCTTTTTCTTAACCACTGAATATTTATGTATTTCTGCACTGGTTAGTAAGAAACGATTACCATTGTTTTTATCTTATAATATCCTTAAGATTATTTATTTGACACATAATACAAAGGCTTGGATCATACTTTTCTTGCATTACTCATTTTTCTGGTGTCACCCATTTGTCTGGATCCCATTGGTATGCAACTTTCAAACAAGGTGAAAAATGTCGGTGAGCCCCTGCAATCCTTATTTTTTTCTTTTTTTTTTTTTTGAAAGCCAGGGTTTAGGGGAATGGGGGACAAAAATCATTCTGATAATGTATCTATAAACAAAGCTTTAATGGAAACTTGTTGGAAGTATTATAAAAGTGTGATTCTACTTTTGCAGAAAAAAATCTAAAGATCAGTTTATATAGCTTTATTTTTTACTTTATCAAAATATACAGAATTTTAATATACTGTACATTGTCTCTGACTGAAATTATTATGTGTGTATATGCATTGCCATTGAAAGTATCCATTCATTATGTAACATAAAGGCAAATCTTCCAAAAATGCCATTGGAGGAAAAAATAGTTACCACTGTATTTAACATAAATGGTATCTGTAGTTGTCATCATCATGAAATATTGGAATTTCTTTTTTAATTGTTAAATTCAGTAGGTGCATTTAACAGACAATAAATCAGCTTTTAAACAGTAATGTTTAATTGATAACAATTCATTAACCTGCTCTGAAAAGTCAAACTGTGGACTCAAGTAATTCCTACATTTCTGTAAAGTTTATTTTGTTTGCTGCTGTTTTTAATTTTCATTTCTGAAGGTATCAAACTATGACCTGTTAAAATTCAGTTTTGGACTTTTCTGCCGATTATATAAGCAGGAAATCAGATTCTGCTTGCAATAAAGAAAAAATGGCTCATTTAGTTTCTTCAGAAACAAATAAAATCTCACAAGGGGTGACTTTGCCAATTTCTGTTAAGTTATAACCAACAGTGAGTTTATAGAATTAAAATTTCCATTAATGGCTTTGTACTCCTAATTTGAAGAAGAGGGCTGTTTTACTTTGGTAAGTATTTTTTTATTTGTAATTATTTCCATTGATTATTATAATAGAGTTTTAGTGACAAGAAAAAAACGGTCAAACAGAAAAATGATCCATTCCTTACCCTGTCGAGCTAAAGGAACCTTTCTGAGCTCCTTCTCTATTCACAAGCAAGAACTAGTTCAGAATACCTGATGGATTGTTAGTTGAATAGGAGTGCTACCCCTTATCTAGCTTTAATGTCAGCCTTATGAAAATGAAAGATCTTTGTTTTCTACTAAGGTATAAGACTAGGCACCCAGAATCATATGCATAAACTAGCAAGGTGGAGTTTTCTCCTCTTCTTTCTTGAATTGTTTGGAAACTCCATCTCTAGTTACTGATGCTTTCAGATTTCACAATTTGGATTTGGAATTTTTTAAAAGACCTGGATTCTGACCCCAGCTCTACTTCTTAGCTCTTCCATGACTGAGCTTGGGCAAGTCACTTCATAAAGTTGTTGGAATTGTCATCAACCCACAGAGGGGTAGGAGTGAGGGAGCTGGGGAGAATCTCCTCTCCAGACTAATTGCAAGCCCTGCCAGGTGATGAGATCCACTAAAGGAGAGACCTGACTTGTTCATCTTTGTGTTTACTAGCCTCTAAAGTGCTCTAAACATAATAGATATTTAATAATTATTTGTTGGACAGAATCATTCCCCTTATTACTATACTAAGACAACACATAACATTCACAAGAGATGCATTGAGGTACCCCATGAGTACAAATACCCATGCAACCTAAAAAAAAGTAAAAAGCAGAAGCAGTTTGAATCCATTACCTTAATGTTCCTTGGTGCTGATGCAAAATCTGAATTAGATAGCCGTGGTTCCTACCCTATGGCTAAACAATAAAAGCAAATAGATAAATTACAGGGGGACGGGGGTCAAGAATATGCAAGAAGGTGGAATATAGGCATATATGTGCTGCTCACACCTGTCATTTTTTTCACTTTGAATTATTTCGGGTACTCCCAGTAATCCATATGGGGGTGAAGGGCAGAGTAAGAAAAACGAAAGAATTAGAAAACATGGTCAGATTGGAAGGAAGGTCTAGAAGGGAAACATCAAAGATACCTTTGGCCTCCTTCTAGTTATTGTCTCACAAGACTGGACAGTTGATCTCACACATTTAAGTCTTTTAAAGGGTAAGAAAGGGGAACACATTTTCCACAAACTGCTTCTGCTGCCTTTGCTGTTGCCCCTCTGTACCTTATTATCCTGAGAGATTCTTTACCGTTTTTCCCCCGTCAATTCTCCGCAAAGGCTCTACCTCACTTGGCTGGATGCTTCTCTCTACCGTTGTTTTTGTATTTTAAGGCTATCGAGGTACTGCTTGGGCTGACCATCAAAATTTTTCTATTTTCTCTATATGAAACAATACCTCCTCTCTAATTGTATATTTTCCTCAGTACAGTATCTCTTCTGCCACTTTCCATGTAGAATTCATTAGTCATATGCTGCAGCCTCTGATGCCCAGTGGGTATGAGCACAGCATGATTTTTTTAAAAAATTAATGCTAAATCAAGGACAGAATTTAATAAGCATTTATTGAAGCACTCTATTACGTGTTAGTGTTTTTCCCAGTAGTATAAGCAGGTAGAGGGGAAAAGACTAGAAGATTTAAAGTTAAAAGACCTCAATTTGAATCCTGGCTCTGGCCCCTTACTGTTTCTATGAATGACCTTGGACAAGTCACTTGGACTCTAATCTTCTCCTTCCTTATCTCTAAAATCAAAGAGATTGGACTCATCAAGGGAAACTAGGTCTTGCTATCTTGCTATTTATCTCATGATTTTAATCTCCTATTAACCATTTTTATATCATTATCCTTATCAGTCCAAAGATTGTCTTTGACAAAGAAAACAATCTAAATAAGATTGAGCAGTTCTGCCTTCTCTCTCCCTCATGTGTTATCTTCCCAGCTACTCAGACCAGCCTTCCTGTCCGTTTTAATCCTCTTCTTTTGTTAAAGGTGGAGGGGGACACAATTTTTTCTGTCTGTGGCTATTGCCTTACCTTTGGTATTGATGATAACTTGTCCAAATGCTTGCTTCCTACCTTCGTAGAACAATGCCTTCAATTTCATCCCTTTCTGTACTTGGAATTAGGACACCTGGTGCAGTAACAAGGATGCCAGATTTGGAATCAGGGGACCTAGCTCCACTTAGCGCATCGCTTGTTCTTTTGGAGCCTATAACTAAGCAATCTGAAAGCTGCCTTCCAGTTCTTAATCCGCAGTCCTATGATCCCAGCCCTAAAATTCTAGTACTGCTTGGCTAAAGTGGTGTGGAGACAGGAGAATTCAAGCATAACCATTAAGAACACATAGGGGGCAACTAGATGGCGCAGTAGATAAAGCACTGGCCTTGGAGTCAGGAAGACCTGAGTTCAAATTTGACCTCAGACACTTGATACTCACTAGCTGTGTGACCTTGGGCAAGTCACTTAACCGCAACTGCCTCACCCCCCCAAAAAAAAAAAACAACCACATAGAATTGGGATTGATAAATGAGGAGGAAGTTGGTCCAGGAATGGGGTGTAGGGGAGAAGTATCCTAAATTAAGGTAAAGAAGAGGGAATGAGAGAACTTTGAAGAGACTCATCTGAGTTAAAGAGAAAGTGTTTGGATAGGAAGATTAGGAAAGCATTTGTTTAACATTTCTGAAACAACTCTACTATGTCATCTTATAATTAACAGGCACATTTTATGAGGCTTTGTAGACAAAGGCTGTTAATTGCCCCAGAAAAATCCCCTGTCCCCAGGATGACATCAGACAGGCTTCTAGCTCACTTTCTCATGAAGAAGTAAATGCAGAGGGTAGGCCTGAAAGTACAAGGGGTGGGCTTTTGGGTTTGGTTGGTTTTTTTTATTATTATTATGGGACACCTTCCAAATCTGTATACCTGCCTTAGGTGAAAGGAATGTGTGGTCATACAAATGAAGGCAGCTGTGGCTGTGGATGATTGCATATTCAGATAGGGACACAGGTTTATTTAAACCAAATGATGGCACATTGGATTTGTAGTGCTGCAGGTACAAAAAAAAATGGTGCTTTGCACATGTGTTTAGGTACATAAACAATAATCTGATTAATTTGGGAAATCTCCCACAATCTGAAATTTTTAAATTTTCAGATAAGTCTCACTTTTCAGGGGGAAAAAATGACAACTTTACAAATAGTGTCTTAATAAAATGACTGCAGAAAAGGAACTTGAAGGAGCCTTCTTCCTGAGATCAAGAAAGACAAGATACTAGGGCATGATGAGTTTCCCCCCCTTTTTTTTTTTTAAACATTCATATTAAGGGCAGCTAGGTGGCACAGTGAATAGAGCTCTGACCTTGGAGTCAGGAGGACCTAAGTTCAAATCCAGATCTCAGACACTTAATACTTACTAGCTGTATGACCCTGGGCAAGTCACTTAACCCCAATTGCCTCACCAAAAAGCAAAAAAAAAAAATTCATATTCATGCATTTTCATGAAATATTCTGTGACATTGTAATAGGTGGGTAAAGTCTTTTTTAAAAATTTATTTTGATTTATCAACAATCACTTCCATATGCTTTTGAGTTGAAAATTTTTCTCCCCCTTCCTCCCCCCACCCTCCCCAAGATGGCGCACAATCTGATACAGGCTTTACATTTACATTGGGTAAAGTCTTCATAAACAGAACTGTGGTTAGGAACAAGAGGGAAGATTGTGCTGGACTAGGAGGCAGGAGTGACTGAATTCCTGCTTTTGACACATATTTTGCTAGTCTCATGACTGGGGGCAAATCACTTAATTTTTCTGCTTATTAGTTTCCTCATTTTTAAAAGGAGGGTAGTACCAGGTATTGGGCCGGTTTCATACATCGATTGTAAAAATGAGATACATGTTTTGTTTTGGACATTGACAATGTGGAGACTTCTTTTGTTTGACTGTATTTGATATGAGGGTTTGTTTTTTTTAATTGAGGAGAAAGGGATAGAGTTTCCCCTTGCCCCCTCCCAATGAGATTAGACCAGAAAGATGATCAGAATAAAAATTCTTTAAATGAGAAAAAAATAAACATCTCTCAAAAGGATCAAATCAGATGCACTACCTTTAGATGCATTATGATTACATAATTAGTTAAAGCCCTATGCAAATGTCAGCTCTTTATTATACAAACAAACAGAAACATCCAGGGGTTTCAGTTGTTTGCTTTGCATCTTAGGAATGAGGCTAGGCAAAATCAAGGAATACATTTATCAGAACCAAAGCATACATCAGGAATAGAGAGTAAATGTCACCATTTTATGTCTAATACTTTATTGTAAATAGCATTTTTTTAAACTCCATTCTTGTAGCTTTAATTAGTTGAATAATTAGCAGGTGCTTTGAGAAGCCATTCCTAATTATGTGGCTTAAACATTGATAGTTTCTTATATTACTAACCAATTTGCAGTTGATTCCATTCAAAAAATAGTGTTACAAACATTTGCCAGGAAATATTAGGCTTACAAAATCAGGATTTGTACGATACCATTATCTGAAGATCCTACTGTACTCATTCTGCACTAATTCAGATTGTAGTAGGAATAGAATGATAGTCCTGGAAATACATATACAAATTCATAGTCCACAGATTTAGAAGGAAAGGACCTTAGAGGCCATCAAATCCATTTTATTGATGAGGAAACTGAGGCACAGGTTATGACTTACCAAAGGCCACACAGGTAGTAAATGGTATCTGTTCCCCTTTTCTAGTGTATCTCAGATCATTTTGCAAAATGATTTAATGGAATTTTGAAAGATCTATTACACTAGTCAATGTCCCAAATGTCACAGATGGGAAAGATTTGGTTAATCTAGATGTCTGTTGTCTAAGATTTAGTTCCAAATTATAAAGATTTATACGATTATTTGATTTGGTGTGATATTAAAAAAAAAAAGAAATGCAGTTAATTATTAAAACAACTGCAATGGGTTATAATAACAGCTTAAATGTAATTCTCAGTTTTCAGATGGACAAACCAAGGCTGAGATCCTAGACCATCTGGCCAGTTTCCTCAAATAGCAAGCAGGTGGATCTAGTACTGAAACTCAGTCTTCTGAATCCAAAGCCATGCTTCTTTCATGTACACCATACTCTATATTGCTATTAGAACTATCAGATCTTGAGTAACAAATTGCCTCCAAAAAAACATTAACAAATAAGTCTGAGATGTGATCCAGATGAAGGCATCAGGAAAGCTAGATCCTCTTAGTTTTTATCTTGATCTACCTGTTAGAGAAGCTAGCAGTTGTAAATGGTCACTTTTGCTCCATGAAAATATTTTTCTCAAGTCTTATTGGTGGGAAAAAGAGACTTGAACATCTGAAGGTAATCTTTATATACAAGAGCGCAAAGCGGCATGGCGTAGATAGGACTCTTACAGGACAACCAGGAAATTCTATGTCTGGCTTCTCCAACAACCAGCCTTTTGGTATTGGGGATGTTATCACTTAACCTTAGGCATCCTCTCTTCCTGCTCCTTTATTTTATAGATTATGAGATTCAGACTCCAAAGAGGCTAATCAGGGGTGGGTAAGCTGCAGCCTGGAGGCCAGATGTGGCCCTCTGGGTCCTCAAGTACAGCCCTTTGACTGAATTCAAACTTCACAGAACAGATCCAATATAACTAAGAGGAAAACCTAAGAGAACAGTCTTAAGCAGTGATAGTGAGGCTTAGGTAAACTAGAAGAACACTATCAGAATTATACTATGGGATGTTGCTGAGAGTGGTCCTCGAATGTCCTTCTCTAGGAATCATCTGATATGTTTCTTATTTGCTCAGGATAAAAAGCCAATGACTTTGTGCTGATTATTTCAAGTTGCTTTCAAGATGTCTGTTTTTTAAAACTTCAGCATTTACGTTTGGCTGTGCTCACCCCACTTGCTCAAGCCAGACGTCCCTTCCTCCTGTTGTTTTCTGGAAACTTCTTTGCTGAGCTTGTTACAAGACATGGCCTTATTGGGCTCCGTAGTATCTTGCTGCTTGCGATATCAGTGGGGAACCATCGGTGGTACAAAATCAGTGAGAGACACCTGAGTTAAAGCAAGCCCTCTTCAGGAAGTAAAACTTCCAACCGTCCCTTGCCCTGATGTGAAGGAGATGGGGCCCAGGAAGACTGACAAAGGGCTGGTGAAGTTGGGTGTGCCAAATCCAAGAGCAGCTTCTGAAAGACCATGCTCATTAATAGCCCTGTCTGCCTCCTACCACAGTCTGAAGACCATCATACCCGAGGCTCCAGCTACCTAACTGTATCTTGTAGTGTGAATTAAATCTAATAAAAGCTTATTAATAAATGCATCACTGGCCTGACCAATTCTTTTATGAAACTCCGGGTCCCCCAACTGTTACAATAGACTGAGACATGAACAAGAGTCAGCACAATTTTTTCTGGTGATTATGAGATTACAGTTGTAAGATTACAGATCTTGAGCTAGAAGGCAGCCCAGAGACCATCTAATCCAATCCCCTGAGGTTACAGGTGAGGAATTAGTGCTAGGGATAACACCATGAGGTTAAGTGACTTTCCCAAAGACACAGGTAGTGTTAGAGGAGGGATTTGAACTCGGGTCTTCTGACTGAAGGCTCAGTGTCCTTTCCGTTATTTCAGGCTGTAAAGAGAGAGAAAAAACTTCCAATTTTACGCCAGAAAAAACAGCATTTGACATGTTTTCAAACACCCCCAAAGAACAATTAATTGCATACTTTTCGCCCAAAGGAGAGTTGAAAGTGTTAGAATTAAGATGGTCCTTATAAGTCATCTAAGGGGCAGCTAGGTGGTGCAGTGAATAAGAGCACCAGTCCTGGAGTCTGAATTCAAATCCAGCCTCAGACATTTACTAGCTGTGTGACCCTGGGCAAGTCATTTAATACTGATTGCCTTAAAAAAAAAAAGTTATTCAAGTCCAAACTCTCCCAGTGCAGTAATGTCATCTACAAACATTTGGAATAAGCAGACATCCAGCATCTACTTGAACACTGCTAGTAACATGGAGCAGGTTATCTTATGCATCTTAACAACATATGATGCTATAAGCTCCAAATGGACATACAATCTAAATATGTGGTCGTTTTTAACACTAGATACCAGGAGACTAGATACCTGTCACTACTATGGCCGGATTGGGAGGGGACAGATTTATTCTTCACCAAACAAAGAATAGAAATTATAAAAGATAATACAAATCATTTCAATGCCATAGAATTAAAAAGCTTGTGCACAAACAAAATGTTACTACAACTGAAAAAAAAAAAGACCAAGCACATATATTTGGCATTCTCTCTCTTGAGACAGTAAGTCAGAACAGAGGCAACAAGTCCCATGCCCACAAAATCTGTATTGATGTGTTAGGAGAAAACAGAAGATGAGGACAAAAAGAAGCAGTCTTGCAGACTAAAGAGCAATCTCTTTGGAAGCCTTCGTGCCTAAGGACTACCCCCAAACTCCTGGGGAGAAAGGAAGTTGCCAGAACGAAAAGCTCCTTTTATTGAAAGTTTTCTTCTCACTTTGGGCCAACAGTAACATGGGATGTCAGGTTGAATAGCTCACCTGGAACCCCATTAGCAAGAGCTCAGCTGCCACCAACCAGTTTGGGGGTAGGCTGGATGCTATGATGGGTTTCTTAATGACCAGGAAGGCAAAAAATAGGATCGCAGAATTAAGAGCTGGAAGGTACATCAGTGAGCATCTAATCCAACTAAGACATTCAAATGCGACCCCAGACATATAACACTCACTAGCTATGTGACCCTGGGCAGGTCACTTAACCCCAATTGCTTCACTCCCCCTCCCAAAAAAGGAAGAAAGAATAGAAGGAAATAAGGAAAAAATTATTCACTTTCCCAGTAAACTTGACTTCCTTCAAAATTTCCTGTCATCAGGTTCTCAGACTCCTGCTATTTGTCATTTTTCCTTACTCCCCTATTAAGTAAACTGATTAGTCTCATCAGTTCTCCTTCCACAACATTTCTCACATTCATTCTCTCTTCTGCATTCACACAGCTGCCCCCTAAGTTCAGGCCCTCATCCCTGTTCTCCTGTGCTACAATAATAACCTGAAGTTTTTCTGCTTCTAATTTCTCCTCTTTCCAATTCATCCTCCACTCTGCTGGCCATAATAATCTTCCTTTTATTCCTGATCGTGGCTTTCCACTGTTCAGTAATCTTCGGTGGCTTCCTATTGTCTCTAGGATAAAATAAAAATGCCTGAGCTTAGCATGTAAAGCCTTCCTCCATGACCTGGCCCAGTCTAACTTTTCAGACGTTTCATATTACTCCCCTTTGCATATTCTACATTCCAGCCAAACTGAAACAACTTTGTTTTTGTTTAGTTGTTTTCTACTTGTCTGACTCTTCGTGATTTCTTTGGGGTTCTCTTGGATACTGGAATGGTTTCCCATTTTCTCCTCCAACTCATTTTACAGATGAGGAAACTGAGGCAAACAGGATTAAATGACTTGCCCAGGGTCACACAGCCAGTAAGTGTCTGAGGCTGGATTTGAACTCAGACTCCAGGCCTGACGCTCTATCCACTGCATCACCTAGCTGTCACTGTGAAACATAACCTCCTTGAAATCAAGGACTATTTCATTTTTGTCTTTGTATTTCTAACATCTAGTACAATGTCTTGCATTCAGTAGATGCTTAATAAATGTTTGTTGAATTCAATCATGGAGTTCTCACCATTATATTGGACAGCATTTGGTACACGTCATTTCATATACCATCTCTTTCCCAGAAGCTCAAATCTATAGTTTGAATTAATATTATAGAAAAGTGACATTTAAATGGCATTTTCTCACAGTTTTTTAGGGATTTCTTTTGAACTCTGTTAGACATTATGGGGCATGCTATGCATGCACATATATATAGTATTCTATGTATACATCTACATATATGTTACACATGTACATGTGTGTATATATGTAATCTGAAGTTAAAAGAATTTTATTTGAGTCATTGAAGAAGGCATGGAAGAGGAAGAAGGACTGAGCTGAGCCAAGGAAGATTGGTAAGATTTAGGTTCATTATGATAGGAAAGACAGGAGGGTATTCTGTGTCAAAAGAGCTGAATGAGCAAAGGCTAAATGTAGTACTGTTCAGTTTATTTGACATCCAGATTATATTGAAGGCCTTAAAGTCAATCATGTTTGTGTTATTGTTTTATCCTGAGTGTAGAGGCTCTTCAGACCAATTTCTTTTTTTTTTAAGTTTTTTAATTTATTTTAAGCTTAAATACAAAATAAGAAAAGAAAAAAACATTGCCATGTACACAACAGAGCATGAGAGGGTTAGGTATTAAGCAATAAATAAGCATTTCAAGAAAACCTATATGATATATATTACACATTATTTTCAAAGCTGTCTGCTTTCTTATGGTTTGCTTTTATCCTCTGCTATGCACTTTTTACTTTATATTTTTCTCCTTCCCCCACCCCCCTCCACCCCAAGAAGGCTACAATTAAGCCCACACATGCATATATACATATACACATGCATGTATACATACACATACATATATATATATATACACATGCATAGATATCCATAAATATACACATATATCCTCAAACACATAAGACAATATTATGCTTATTTTCACTTGTCATCCATTTCTCTGTACATGGATGGCATCTTCCTTCATAAGTCCAAATCTTTCTATATTTTTCTAAATCCACCAGCTTTTCATTTCCTATACCACAACAACATTCTGACCCAGTCACATTCTATCTGGGACATTGTCTATGAGAGTTTTTTTTTTCAATTTTCTTCATTCCCTCTATTCTTGGCTATATAGATTTTATTTGTACAAGAAAATTTTAATTTAAAATAATCAAAATTATCCATTTTACACTTCAACACTGTTCTCACCTTATAATATGGTTTAAGGTCTGATACTACTAAATCTAGTTCCTTCATGTCTTTTCCCCTGGTTTCCTTGAAGTTCCTGGCTCTCTGTTCTTCCAAATGAACCCTGTTATTAATTTTTTCTGACTCAGTAATATAATTTTTAATAATTTGATGGGAATGGCTTACATAAATAGATTAGTTAGGCAAAATTGTCATTATATTAGCTTTACCTACCCATGTGCAATGAATATTACTTCAGTTATTTAGATCTAACCGTATAAAAGGTGTTTTGTGTTTATATTTGTATAGTTCCTATGTCTGTTTTGGCAGGTATACTCTCATGTTTTTTAATACTGCCTAGTTATTATATGGTCTAAAACTTTTAATTAATATGGCTAACATATAGTGTAGTTTCCCCGGTTTTCCCTTTTGATTAAATCTATTTTAGCTTTAACTTTGTCTGAGATCATGATTACTACCCCTGCTTTTTTTCATAAGTTTTACTCCTGACCTTTATGTTATGCTTGTTTAAGACCAGTGTAATAAAAATTATTCCTATCTTCTATTTGCACAGGAGGACAGTTGATTCTAGTAATTCTAGAAATTCCTGACTATTTCCATTCAAATATTCTTTTATTCTCCCTTTCCTTTAGCCCCAATTTCATCCTATTTACTAGAGGGGGATAAATAGGTTTAGGAGATCCTGAAAGTTAAACCAGTCCAAAACAGAGCTCATTCTCTCTCCCCCACAAACTCACCTCTCTTGTAAATCTTTCTCCTCTTTTGAGGCACCAACATTCTTCCAGTATCCCATGTTCGTAATGTTAGCATTGTCCTCTACTCTTCACTCTTCCTCCCTCCATATATCCAATCAGTTGGTTGGCAAATCCGATAGAGCACCAGGCTTACAGTGAGGAAGACCTGAGTTCAAAACCAGCCTCAGATATTTACTAGCTGTGTGACTCTGGTCAAGTCACTTAACCTCTGTTTGCCTCAGTTTCCTCATCAGTAAAATAGGGATAATAATAGCACTTACCTCTCAGTGTTGTGATGATCAAATGAGATAATAATTGTAAAGTGCTAAGCACAGTGCCTGGTACATAGTAGATGCTATATGTATTAGCTATTATTATTACTATTACTCATACAACTACTACTTAGTTCAGGTCCCTATTACCTTTAGCCTAGATTATTGCGACAGTCTCCCAAAAGGTCTCTGTGTCTCAAGACTTTGTCCACTTCAGTCTGTCCAATATATATCTCTTCCATGATAATTTTCATGTGTCATTTCACTCCTATACTCAATCAATTCCAGTGGTTTTCCATTGCCTCTACAATCAAATATATATGCCTCTGTTTAGTTTTAAAAGCTCTTCACCACCTGACCCCAATCTACCTTTCTAGCCTTGTCATACATACCTTCCCTTCCCATACTATGCATTCCAGCCAAACTAACCTTCAGGTAGTCCATCTTGCATCTCCGTGCCTTTACAGTGGCTGTCCCCCACACCTGTAATGCACTTCCTCCTCACCTCTACCTGGTAGGATCCCTCCCTTCCAGCAAAGAGACCATCTTCCACATAAAATCCACTCTGATCCCCTTAAATGTTAGTGCCCTCCCTGTCAAACAACTTTGCTTATGTTTTTTAATTATTTTTATACTTATTCTGTATATACTTATATGTCTTTGTGGACTCTCCCATTAGAATGTAAGTTTTTTGCAAACAGGAATTGTTTCATTTCTTATATTTGTATCCCCAGAACCTAATAACCTAATACAGTACCTGTAACATAGAGGGCACTTCAATACTTAATTGTATTCTCTCTCTCTCTCTCTCTCTCTCTCTCTCTCTCTCTCTCTCTCTCTCTCTCTCTCTCTCTCTGTGTCTCTCTCTCTGTCTGTCTCTGTCTGTCTGTCTGTCTCTCTCTCTCTCTCTCTCTCTCTCTCTCTCTCTCTCTCTCTGTCTCTGTCTCTCTTTCTCTGTCTCGGGAGGAAGGCAGTCAGGGTTAAGTGACTTGCCCATGGTCACCCAACTAGCAAGTGTTGAGACCAAATTTGAACTCAAGTCCTTCTAACTCCAGGGCCAGTGCTCTATCCATTGTGCCACCTAGTTACCCCTTGATTGAAATCTCAGAGTACTAAATGAGCACCAAGAAGAATCCTGGCAGTAAATTGGGACACTAATGCACTGTTGGTGGAGTTGTGGACTGATCCAACCATTCTGGAGACCAATTTGGTACTATGCCCAAAGGGCAAACAAAGTGTGCATACCCTTTGACCCAGCAATACCACTACTAGGTCTGTATCCCAAAGAGATCATAAAAAAGGGAAAAGGTCCTACACGCAAAAATATTTATAGCAGCTCTTTTCATGGTGTCAAAATATTGGAAAATGAGGGGATGCCCATCAATTGGGGAATGGCTGAACAAGCTGTGGCATATGAATGTAATGGAACACTACTGTGCAGTAAGAAATGATGAATAGGCAGATTTCAGAAAGACTTGGAAAGATTTGTACAAACTGAGGCAAAGTGAAATGAGCAGAACCAGGAAAACATTGTAGGCAGTATCAGCAACATTGTGGGATGATCAGCTATGAATGACTCAGCTTTTCTCAGCAATACAATGATCTAAAACAAGTACAAAGGACTCATGAAGGAAAATGTTAACCACATCCAGATAAAAAACTGATTGACTCTGAAAGCAAGTCGAAACAAATTTTTGTCACTTATTTTATTCTTTTTCATGTTTTTTTTTCTTTTGATCTGTTTCTTCTTCCACAACTAATATGGACGAATTGGAAATATCTTTTACATGATAGCGTATGTGTAACCTATATCAAATTGCCTACTATTTCTGGAAGATGGGAGGGGAGGGATGGAGGGAGAAAAATTTGGAACTCAAAATCTTGTAAAAATGAATGCTAAAAATTGTCTTGATGTGTAATTGGGGGAAAAAATAAAATACCTTTAAAAAAACAAAGAGTACTTTGTGCCCCCACCACTCCTGCGTGAATTGGATTTAAATGAGGCAGAGTTGCACAAAGCCTGATTAGATTGATGAAAAGAAAGAAAGGCAAGTAAGGTTTTCTGTGCACCCGAAGTACAGCCAGGAACAGTGGTTCTAGGTTTCTGCTGGGCATGGCTAGCAGGAGCTTGCTATCTATTTGGTTATGTGTATTGTCCCACCCTCCAGGTGAAAGCTCCTCAGGACAGGGATCATTTCACTTTTGTTGATATCTACCCCAGGAATTAGTTCAACACCTAGTCAGTGACAGCTCTGAACTCAGACCAATTGGGTTCAATGGTGATATTTTCATTAAATAACTTCATGAGCAATATCTCTCACACCCAGTTCACTACACACGTGTGTGCGCATGCGTGCGCGCACACACACACACACACACACACACACACACACACACACATGGAAAGAGGCCCTCTACTAAAATCACATCTTTTTCTTTCTTTTTTTTTTTTTTGCATTGGCAATTGGGGTTAAGTGACTTGCCCAGCACACAGCTAGTAAGTGTCAAGTGTCTGTGGGTGGATTTGAACTCAGGTCCTCCTTGACTCCAAGGCCAGAGCTCTATCCACTGTGCCACCTAGCTGCCCCTAAAATCACATCTTTTAATGGAAGCTTTTCCGAACCCCTCTTAATTCTAATGCCTCTCTCTGTTCATTATTTCTCATTTATCCTTATGTAACTTACTTGTGTATATTTATTCATCTCTCACATTAGATTGTGAGCTCTTTGAGGACAAGAATCGTCTTTTTATTTTCTCTTAGCACAGTGCCTAGTGTTAAATAAATTAGATAGATTTCAAATCTCTGCTAAGTATCTCTTGGCAATGGCCCTGATTTATTTCCAAAGAGCTGGCCTGCAGCTCAGTGAATATGCCCACAGCAACCTCTTCTTAGCCCTGTGTCTACCTAATGACATGGAGGAAAACAGAGAGGACCCCAAGGGCGAGATTTTGCCCTGGGCCAGAGCTGGTGGAAACTCATGCCCAGCTTCCTGTGTCAGAGGGACCAGCTCTGGGCACGGAGGGGCTACCGGGTAGCTGTGAGCTGGCACTGTTGTGAAGAGGTCATGGTAAAAGAATCATCCCATTGGGCCTGGACCAGGGAATGGCCTGACCTGTGGGTGGGGCTTATCAAGGTTCACCCCAGGGGAACCAGAACTATCCTGTCATATCCCATGTCTCAGATCTCTCACCCCTGGGCTGTTCCGTTTGTGGATGTTGGCTCCAGTGGGGCCATTCCCCATTTCCTCCCAAACAGAACTCCCTTAAACAGTGTTCCCTCCACCGCCACTGCCACCACCCCCAAGCAGCAATACCCCAAACAGCCTCTTCCAACTCAGTCCCTTCCCACTCTTTCCTTGGCCCCTTGGCCCAGGAACTTTTTCCTCATTCTCCCTCCAATGCTGCAGCTAGAGCCTGGGACCTAGACTTTGCAGATCATGCCAAAGCTGGCTGCTGCCACTTCCCCTACTTCCTGGCAGTCAGTAGAATAAAGGTCAGGACCAGCCTGCCAGCCCCTCTCCACAGCTGCCCCTGTGTGGGCTGACTGCGCTCCCTGGCTTTAGGCTAGCATCTCTGCTGCTCTTCTCCTTCCTTCTCTTATTCAACTTCCTAGATATCAAACATCAGCCCTCCTTGCTGTATAACTTCTATCCTTCACAACATAGTGGTCTTGGTTCCTTCTTTAATAAATTGGAGAAGAAAAGAAAAAAACAAAGCAAACTTGATTTCCTTCTACCACACCTCTAACCCTCCCTGGCTTTCATTAGCTTATTGCATATTCTGAATGGATATTGAAGATACAGTGGGAACAAAGCTGACTCTGGAGTCCCAGGACCTAGATTTAAATCCCACCTCTGATACTTAATACTCTATGTGACCTTGGGTAAATCACTTAATCTCTTCCCTAGGCTAGATGACTTCTAAAATCCATTTAAGCCCTAGATCCAGGCTTTTATGACCGGCTCAATTCTACAAACATTTGTTATTTAAATGCCTAGATCGTCAAGAGCAGATAAAGATGCAACATTTAGATACAATACAATAAATATTTATTAAGTACCTGCTAAGTGTTAAGCACTCTGCTTAAGAGCTGGGGATACAAATAAGAAAAAGAAAGACAGTCTCTGACCTCAAGAAGCTAACAGTCTAACGTGGTAAGATCTGATTCCTGATCTTGTGGAACTTTCCATTCAGTGGGAAAATAAAATGCATGTACAGATCTACAAATACAAAAGAATACATAAGTATACAAGAGAGATACAAAGAAATGTGAGGTCTGAGATAGAGAAATGTAAACTAGGGGGCATAATGATTATGAAGGGTTTTCTGGAGGTAGAATTTGAGTTGGTTTTTAAAGAATGAGTAGAGCGCCAGACCTGGAGTCAGGAAGACCTGAGTTCAAATTTGGCCTCAGATACTAGTTATGTGATTCCGGGCAAGTCACTTAACCCTCTTTGCCTCAGTTTCCTCATCTGTAAAGTTGGCTGGAGAAGGAAATGGCGAACCATTCCAGTATCTTTGCCAAGAAAACCCCAAATGGGGTCACGAAGAGTCAGACATGACTAAAAAGGACTCAACAACAACAACAACAAGAAATAGTACAGGCAGCAAAAGGGAAGGCATTCCAATCTTAGAGGGAAAGCCCACAAAAGCACGTCGACGGGAAAACATGAAATCGATGCAGGATAGAATTGGCAGTCCAGTGGGCCAGAGCTTATAGGTTGTGGAAAGGAGTAATGTGAAATTACTTTGCAAAGTTAAAATGGAGCAGGACCGTGGCTGTCTTAAAAGTCAGGCTGTGAAGTTTGAACTTTACTTGCTAGGTAATGTTCAATTGTGTCTGACTCTTCATGACCCTGTGGACCACAATATGCCAGTACCGTCCATGGGGTTTTCTAGGCAATGCTAGTGGAATGATTTACCATTTCCTTCTTCAACTTGATAGGGAATAGGGAACTTGGGGTGTATGGGGTGTTCAAGGAGCACTGGCATCTCTGGTGTGAGGGCTTTCTGAGCCCTTTCCAAGGTTGCTCATCCACCTTTGGTGTCTACCTGGCACTTAACTATCACCTGTGGCTCCAAGAAACTATAGCATGCTCAATGGTCACACCCCAGTTAACCCTTTTGGCAGACATGCTAAATCAGGTTGAGGGTAACTGAGGGGCTTAAACCCATCGATGAGTTATGAAGATGTCTCCTCCAAACAAGTGAAGACTTCCCCTGTTGGAATGGATGAGAACAATTTGTTCCAATATCCATGAAGGCAGCAGAAGCAGGTGCTGTGGAACGCTTAGAGCTTGGTCAGACGTCAAAGTTGCCAAGGTCATCCACTGAATCCTGGGCCATAGCTGGTCATCTTGACTTTTGTCTTGCCATCAGAATTCAATGACTCAGGAAGAGAGAGTAAGGCTGACATCTTTGTGCAATCCTGCCTCACTTAAATCCAGTTCATACTTGAGTTAAGATATCAGTCCATTCGGGCAGCTAGGTGGCTCAGTGGATACAGCACTGGCCCTGGAGTCAGCAGGACTTGCATTCAAATCCAGCCTCAGACACTTAACACTTACTAGTTGTGTGACCCTGGGCAAGTCACTTAACCCCATTGCCTAGACAAAAAGGGAGGAAAAAAAAAAGATATCATTCCATGATATCATTGTTCCTCTTTTGAAGGACAAACAACAATAGGGAACCATTAAAGGAACTTAGATAATAGATTCAGGGCTGAAAAGAACCTTGGGAGCCATCAATGTCATTCAAACCTCTCATTTTACAGATGAGGAAACTGAGTCCCAGAGATGTTAAGTAGTTTGCCCAAGGTCATCCAGAATGCAAGTGACAGAATGGGAGTTGAACCCAAGTCCTCCAATTCCTACTCTAGTATTCTTCCCATTATGCCAGGCTATCGCCAACCAGGAGAATAGCCAGATGTACACATTAAGAAATTTGAAGTCTAGGAGTGTGTCAAGCACGTGTTGGAAGAGGCTACAAGGGGAAAAGGATGTAAAAAGATCTTTAACAGACTACTCACAAAAGCATAGGCATGACAGCCTGGAGAGAATGGAAAAGATGTGAGTAATATTATGATAGGCATGCATGTAGGACATCCTTGTGAATAATGTCTCACTGGCATCTTCTATAGAAGGCCCTTCCCATAGGACACAGGCAGTTGAATATGTAAATCCAAAGGCTGAGAGAAAGATTAAAGGGGCAATGTAAATTATTAGATGCCCATTACTAAGGTAAGAGGACAGGGTGCCATTTCATCAAATTTCCAGCCTGGTCTCCTGCCTTGGTCTCCTTCTGCTCCAAGTTTTTGCTCCTTTCTGATCAGCCCAAGATTGAGAAAGCACTCCACCTCTTAGGTCATAATACTATTAACTTTGAAAATCTTTCTTAATTTTTCATTTAATTATTAACAAACTCCCACCTGGCCATATGCTTTGCCTCTCAGTGATTCTGGACCCCAAATCTCATTCCCTATCCCCTTCTACCTGATTCTTTATCTCCATCCCCCTCAACACCAAAGTTCCACCCAAACCCAAATGCTACCCACCCCTGCCACTGTACCCTCTGGAATGCTTACTACCTAAGCAGCAAACTGTTTCACCTTAAATCTTTTCCTTTCCTGCTCCTTTCATCTTCTGGCTCTCACTGAGACCTGGCTCCCTCCTGATAACACAGCTTCCCTGGTCACCCTTTCAAGTACTCAAGGTGGGGGAATCAGAATAATCCTTATTCTCCATTGCCATTTCCAGGTTCTCCCCCTACCACTATCACTCAGTAATGTCTCCTCCTTAGATGTCCATGCAGTCTACATCAACTACCCAATCAAAATCCTAGTAGCTGTTGCCTGCAGTCCTCCAATACACTACCCTTCTTTCCTCAATGAGTTCAGTACTTGGCTCACCATCTCTCTCTCTTCCCCAACTCCTGCCCTTATATTTAAGGACTTCAACATACATGTTGATACTCCCTCAAACACCCTAACTTCCCATTTCTTCTGCCTATTCATTTCCCATGACCTTCTCCTTCTAGGGCAATTAGAGAGAGCAGTGAATAAAGTGCTGGGCCTGGAGTCAGGAAGAACTGAGTTCAAATCTAGCATTGGACACTTACTAGCCGTATGACCCCAGGCAAGCCACTTAACCCTGTTTACCTCAGTTTCCTCATCTGTAAAATGAGATGGAGAAAGAAATGGCAAACTATTCCAGTATCTTTGCCAAGAAAACCCCAGATGGGATCACAAAGAATTGGACATGACTGAAAAATGGTTGAATAACAACTGACCTCCTCCATCGCCTCATGCCTAGACTATTATAGCAGCCTGCTGTTTGGTCTGTCTGGCACATATCAGTCAGTCATTACCTCCTTTAGAATATTCTCTCCTCCTTTTGGCTTTATAACCACCATATTCTCCTAATTCTCCTAACTTTCTAGCCAACATTCTTTTGACTTCTTTGATGACTCTTCTCCAATATGCTGGATTTGTAATCAGGAGATACGTAGGATTGACTATTGGCTCTAAGGCTAATTGGTAGAGTCATATTACCTCTTTGGTTATGTTTTCTTATCTACAAAATGTAAATAAAACACCACCTACCTCAATCTGTCAATAAGCATTTATTAAGTGCTTCCTGTGTGCCAGGCACTGCACTGATAGGGGTATTGTGAGGAAAGCATTTTGAAACTTTAAAGTGTTATTAAAAAATGAATATGCAAAGCTATCAGGGGCAGCTAGGTGGCGCAGTGGATAGAGCTCCAGCCTTGGAGTCAGGAGGACCTGAGTTCAAATGCGACCTCAGACACTTGACACTTACCAGCTGTGTGACCCTGGGCAAGTCACTTAATCCTGACTGCCTCATCCAAAAGCAAAAACAAACAAACTATCAGGCACAGGACAGCCTTTATTCGGAAGACAACTGAAAACAATAACATAAAAACACTCTCAATAGTCCACAATCAATGAAGCAGAACACATAAAGGAACCAATGGCCCCTAGAGATTCAACACAATGTTCCTTCCTTTCCCAAGAGTCCTGCTTTCCGTGGTGTCTTAAAGTCCTCCATCCTTAGGATCATCTTGTGACTGGAATCTGCTCCAAAGGAAAACAAATTTAAGTACTTTTTATGTGTTAGGCACTATGCTAAGTACTGTAACTGCAGCGGCCTGTCTAGGAATACTTTATGCTTAATCTATTGCATACATTGTTGATGCATATTCCCTGAGATATGATTGCCTGGGACTCTGGGTTAATTATCCTAATTTTGTTTAAGTGTTAACGTTTATTTTTATATTGTGATGTGTACCGAAGCTGATTTTTCGAGGAACTTCAAAATTCCAGATTTTAGGGAAGAATGTTGTAGGATGTTGGAGACTGGTATATTTTGGTGGATAAAATTACACAGTATCTTTTTGTATGAGCCTCTTGGGGCTATGGGTAGTCTTCCTTTTACCCCATCCTAAAGGCCAGCAGAGCTTCAAGTCATGAAAGGAGAAAAGTAAGTTCACTGAGGGAAAGACATGATGAGCTCTGGAAGAGCCTATTCACCACAAGGGACAGCTACCATCCCTGCGCTAGCCTAGACACACAAGCTGGGACTGAATGTCAGAGAATGAAATAGGGACAGCCAAGGCAGTAGAGAAAAGATGAAGCTATGACACTGATACAGAAACTCGGCAAATTCTCACTCCTTCTGTTTGTTTGTTTTTTGGCCTCTCCCTTCTTGCTTTTTAAGAGAGGCATTCTTGCTTTCTAATCCTTCTTGTTAAAGGTCTATCCTGTCAACCTATCTTCCATACATCCACCTAGCTACCACCCTAATACAGATCTAATACAGACCATCATCAATTAGACGCAATGGGGGTTAAATGACTTCCCCAGGGTCACATAGTTAGTAAATGTCTGAGTCCAGATTTGAACTCAGGTCCTTCTGAGTTCAGGGCCACTGTAACATCTAGCTGTCCCTTTATCTCACCTACTAACAAGAGACCTCTTTTTTTCTTCCCCTTCCCTTTTTTTTTTTACTCCATTAATACATATTTGTGGAATAAAACTGCAAATCTCCTAAGCATAACTTGCTATTCCTTTTAAATATACAACAAAATTACCATGTAAATTTCTTTTTTTTTCTTTCTTTCAACCCTCCCCCACCCCACCCTAGAGATGGCTACCATTAGACACAAATAGGTATATATAAATATATATATATGTAAAATTATTCTATATATACTTCTATTTATCAGTTCTTTCTCTGGATGCAGATAGCATCTTTCTTCTTATTTCCTTTATAGTTAATTGGGTATTTATAATGGTCAAAATAACTTTTTCACTCAAAGTCATTCTTGAAACAATATTGTTGTTATTGTATATAATGTTCTCTTGGTTCTGCTCATTTTCTCTTCATTATTTCATGCAGGTCTTTCCAGGTTTTTCTAAGAGCATCCTGCTAATCATTTCTTATAGCACTGTAATATTCTAGCACGATCATATACTACAACTTGTTCGGTCGTTTCCCAGTTGGTGGGCATCCCCTCGTCTTCCAGTTCTTTGCCACCACAAAGAGATGCTACAAACATCTTAGAACATATAGGTTACAAGGACTTCTAATTGATCTCCTTGCCTCAAGTCTTTTCTCACTCTGTCTAATCCATCCTTCACTCAGCTGCTAAAGTGATTGCCTTAAATCACAGGTTCCATTGTAAAAACCATGACCCCATCCAATAAACTCCAATGACTCCCTATTACCTCCAGGTTCTGTAAGGCACTTAAAGCTGTTTCCAATCATTCCCTTCCTATCTTTTCAGTTTTCTTGTACTCTACTTCAGAACAGCTAGGTAGCACAGTGGATAGCTCGCTAGCCTGGAGTCAGGATAGATCTGAGTTCAAATCTGACCTCAGACACTTATTAGCTATGTGACCCTGGGGCAAATCACTTGACGTTTGCCTCCGTTTCCTCATCTGTAAAATAAGCTGGAGAAGGAAATGGCAAATCATTTCAGTATCTCTTCCAAGAAAACCCCAGATGAGGTCAAAGAGAGTCTGAAATGACTGAACAACAATACTCTACTTCCCTCCATGTACTCTATAATCCAACAGCTGCTTTATTGTTCCTCAAACTTGACATTCCAGCTCTCCCATTTACCTTTGCACTGGCTATCCTCCATGTCTGAAATTCCCTCCTTCCCCACTTCTACCTCTTAGTTTTCCTGGCTTCCTGTAAGACTCAGCTCAAATCCAATCTTTTTCAGGAGACCAATCCCAGTCTCCACAGCTACTGCTGCCACCCCCTCTGAATTCCTCCCATCTATGTTGTTCGATTATTTTTCAGTTGTGTCTGATTCTTCATGACCCCATTTGGGATTTTCTTGGCAAAAGTACTGGAGTGGTTTGTCATTTCCTTCTCCAGCTCATTTTACAGATGAGGAAACTGAGGCAAGCAGGGTTAAGTGACTTGTCCAGGTCCCATCCAAGTGACTGAGGCTGGATTTGAACTCATGAAGATGAATTCCAAGCCCAGTGTTTTATCCACTATGCCATCCAGTTGCCCATATCTTGTATGTACCTAGTTATTTTCATGCTGTCTTTCCCATTAAAATATGAACTCCTTGATCACAGGGAATTGTTTTTACTTTTCTTGATATCCCCAGTGATTAGAACAGTGTTTGGCAAATAGTAAGCACATAATAAATGCTCTACAGCAAGGAATGGAGGCAATTACAAAAGAAAAAAATAGTTTTGATTATGAGCTTGAGTAGCTTTTGCACAAACAAAATTAATGCATCTAAGATTAGATAGGGAAGCATTGACTGAGGAAAAAGTATCTTTGTATCAAATTTCTCAGATAAGAGTTTGATATCTAAGATATATACACAATTAACAAAAATATATAAAAAATCAAAGTCATTCTCCCAACTGATAAGTAGTCAAAAGATATTCATAAACATCTCAAAAGAAGAATTGCAGACTCTTAACTACCATATGAGAGAATGCTCCAACTCATTAATAATAGGAGACATTAATACAAACAACCCTGAGGATTTCCCTCACACCCAATAAATGGCAAAAAAAAAATGGAATAGCCAATACTGGAATATTGGACGGGCTTTGGAAAGACAGGAACATGAATGTTTTACTGGTGGAGCTGTGGATTATTATAACCATTCTGGAAAATACCTGGATTTTTGCAAAAAAAAAAAGTGATAATGTAGATACCTTTTGACCTAAATATTGCTAAGCTTATACCTGAAGGAAGTCATTGACAAAAAGAGAGGCTCTGTATACCTCAAAATGTTTACAGCAATATTCTTATAGTAGTAAACTACTAGAAATAAGGTAGCTACCTGTCAATTGTAGAATGGCTAAACAAATTGTGGTACATAAATAGAGTGCAATATTATTTTGCTGTAAGTATAATGACAAATATAATGAATACAAAGAAACATGGAAAAGAAAGGCATATGGATTTGTATAAAATGAAGTAAGCAGATCCAAGAAAATAATATGACTGATTACAACAGTGTAAATTAAAAGAACCACCACAAAAATAATAGAAAATGAATATTGCAAAATACAAAGAAAAAGCTTGTCCCTAAAAACGTTATGAGAAAACACCCCCCCCAACTTTTCTGCAAAGGTAGAGAGACTTCACAGGTGTAGATCATTGTAAATAATGCCAGTTTGTTTTAGAAAGAAATTGATTGGTTTTGCTGAGTTTTTTTCTCTCTCCTTGTTCTCTTTTTTTAAAAAAAATTTTATTTTCCCCCAGTTACATATTAAAATAATTTTCATCCTCTATCTTTTTTAAAATTTTTTTTTTATAAGAGAGGGATTTCTGGACAGAGGAAAGAAATAAAGGGGGAAATCTAAGTAATATAAAGCCTGAAGATAATAATAAACACCTATTTAAAGAAATAAAATAAATGCTTTCTGTTTAGTTGTTGCTTTCTATTTGTCCATTTGTATTAAACAGCCATTATTAAACCTATGGGAACCAAACTAAAACGGTGACATTTCTGGGTAAGGACCCATAAAACCATCTATTCCTCCTATGACTAATGCCTTCCTTGTTGATGCCATTGTGACATTCTAGCAATTCACAATCACACGCACTTTTTCACATGCATTTCCAAGTGCATTCTAGAAGAATTACCGTTCAGCATAGAGGGGTTTGTAGCAGACAGCTTTTTCAGACAGAGCCAGAAGAGACAAGGTACAATTTTCATCCTTCATACAAATGTTCAGGCTTCCACATCCACTTATCTTAGCATTAGGAGGAACTGGAGGGTTCTAATTAGTTAAAAATGTGCCACATACACTAAATGATTCTGGATGAGGTTTAAGTGCTGCTGTCCTACATACAACCTTGTTCTTACAGCCAATGCATTTAATTGAAACTAGCTGATGTGTTTAGGAGTGAATTGTCCATTTGATCATTCCACCTACCAATTCACTTTCATAGAATCTTCTTTGTGATGGTAATTTTTCCATTAGGGGCTTCTGAAGATAAGCAAAGAGGGCAGTAACACAAAGGAGTTGCCCAGGCATAGCAAGCTGGATCTCCAACAGGCTACCCCTCTGGGAACACGTGATAAGGCAAAATTGCTCTGGAGTCTGCTCTTAATTCATCTCCTTTTGAATTATCGAACTCTAGAATAGCTTTCAAATTGAAAGCCACCCCATTTCTGAACAGATACCTCTGAGGGTTTTGTGATTGAATTCTTTAGTTTGATGTTGGTCTGAAGGCCTAAAGGTCAGTGATTCATAAAAAGAAAACAGAATTTCTAAAGCTACTCAAATTAATGTCTTTCCTGGGCATTCTGGGTATCCTGCTGCCTTCATGCATAGTTAGGATGCAGTGATCAGAAGTGGTAAATAATCAGGCTTGTGTTTTGGAACTGACAGTTTTTGTTTATTTTACTGTGCAGGTGCAGGAGGTTTGGGATTCTGTTGCACGTGTTTCTTTTAATCGGGGTTACAGCGAGGGTCACTGGTCACTTCCCTTCATTTTCCACCCCGATGAATCTATCCGTTTGCACATCCTGCACCTATCTCCTCTTGGTGCAGGCTTTCAGAACTGTTACCCTCCCTTTGGGTTTTTATTGCTCAGTTAAATGATATTCAGTACAGTAGGTTTAAGACAGACTTTGGTGATCAGGAATTCTTCCAAGCTATAAAGGGAACAGGATTCTACATAAAGAAAATGGTGAGGATATGCCATCTTGTTCATTTTGACCTTTCCAGGTGCAGAAGTGTCTCCTCTTTCCTTCCTCCCCTAAGGAATAGCTGGTACTAATATTGTTCTGTTTGCCTCAGTTCCTCATCTGCAAAATGAGCTGGACAAGGAAATGGCAAATCATTCCAGTATCTTTGCCAAGAAAACCCCAAATGGGGTCACTAAGAGTTATGCACATCTGAAACAATTGAACAACATATAGCACATTAAGGTTTGCAGACTGTTTTACAGATATTCTCTTATTTTATTCTCACAGCAGGGGCAGGGGGCAGCACAGTGTTGCTATTATCTCTATTTTGTAGATGAGAATACCGAAGCAAATAGAAGTTAAGTAACTTGCCCAGGGTCACACACCTGGTAAGTGTCTGAGGCTGGATTTGAACTCAGGTATTCCTGATTCCAGGTCCATCCCTCTACCCGCTGTACCACCTAGCTGCCTCCTAAAAAAGAAAATTTACTTTTTCCTCTGCAAGTACTTGGAAACTTTTCCAGGCTTGAATTCTTCCTGTTGTTTTCATTTCTTGTTCTTCATTGAATCTCGTGAAGAATTACTAATATGGTCATGGAATGCTTAAGTTGTGTGACCTCCTATTCACTTCAGTTTCTTCCTACCCACAAAGAATCCCTGCCATCTTCCCCTCTATGCCCTTTCAATGTGCATTTTTTTCTTTTAAATTGTCTTTTCTTTAATGAAAAAGTTGTCATCAACGCATGTAAATAATTTCAAGATACAAAGAACAAGAAAGAATAAAATACATTATTACATAACTTTAAAATAAATATACATATAGTTATATGTAGTATGTTCATTTTAACCAGATAGTAATGCAAATTATTGTATTTGTTTGTAATCATTTTCTGTACTTCCTTTTGGTTTTTTTCTGTGCACTTAAAAACATGTTATTGATGACCATTTGTCATATCTGTCACTATCCAGTAATCCATTATATCTCATCTACCAGGTAACAGGCATTCATTTTTAAAGCCCCAAACTCCCCTAGCTTCACACTATTATCCACTTAAAAATGCCAGTGCTTACCCTTGCCCATGGTGATACCACCACATATATACTCTGCAGCTCATCATGGAAATCATGTTAGGGCACAGAAACACACACTAACCAGGGCCATGTAAGAGCAGAGGTGAATAAGAATGAATGGTAAAGAATTCAAATGAAGGAATATCTTTAAAACTATTAGTATACCTTTTTTTTTAGAGATTTAAAAATTTTTTAAATTATTAATTTATTCATTCACTTATTGAGGCAATCGGGGTTTTAAGTTTTTTGCCCAAGGTCACACAGCTAAGTGTTTGAGGTCATGTTTGAACTCAGGTCCTCCTGACTTCAGGGCTGGTGCTCTCTCCACCTTACCACCTACCTGCCCTAGTGTACTTTATGCATTGAAGCCAATTTATTTAAATGTAAAAAGTAACCAAACAAGTTTACTTGGCATTTAATAAAACAGTCAAATTAAGCAAACAAAAGGTAAGAAAGTCAAGTTGAATCAGAGAACAAGGTGGCATTTATGTATTCAGAGCCCTGTCTATGTGCAGTGAGAAGATTTCTACCCCTTCCACCAGTCTATGTAGTCTCTGAGGTTTTTTCCCTAGGAAGGAAGCCAGTTGCTATATTTTTACTAAGCCTTTTTTTTTCTTTCCCAGACTATAATTTCTTATTAATATGCCAACATAAAGAATAGAATTAAGACATTTGGCAACATGACAAGATGTAATGCCAACATGACCTTTAGGTACAACTGTATTTGCTCATTCCTCTGTTTTACCCAGGTTCCCCATCCCTGGTTTTACCATTTGCCCAGTAGACCATTTTGGCGTTCTCCAAATAAGGAGGATCCTGCTTTACCTTACATTTATATAGGATCATAAATTGAGAGCTGCAAAGGATCTCAGAGACCATTTATTTCAACCCCTCATCAGACAGATGAAGAAAAGGAGGCCCAGGATGGTGAAGAGGTTTGTCCAAGGTTGTGCAGGTAGTAATCATCAGAGGCAGAATCCAGACTTAAGTGCAATGACCCCACTTACTGCTATTTCACTTCATGTGGTTAAGTTCCCCATTTGGAAGAACCTTTCGATGTCTTTGTGAATAAGATGGAGAAATGTACTGGTAGCTGAATTCTGGCTGGCTGAATGGCTACGTTCAAAGATCAATAATTAACAACTGGATGGAGAGAGATCTCTAATGATGGAGTACAGATCCTTAGCCTGCTTGAAGTTTTATCATTGACTTGGATCAAGACTAGGGCAAGTGTATCAAATTTGTGGATGATAGGAAACTAAGAGGGATTTACTGAATGATAAAGGTGGCAAAGTGGCTAGAACATTGGGCTTGGAATCAAGGAAGACATCTTTCTGAGTTCAAGTCTGGCCTCAGACACTTAATAGCTGGGTGACCCTGGGTAAGGCACTTAACCCTGTTTCCCTCAGTTTCCTCATCTGTTAAATGAGCTGGAAAAGGAAATGGCAAAGTATTTCATTATAATTGTCAAGAAAACTCTAAATGGGATCACAAAGAGTCAGACATAACTAAAATGATTCAACATCAACAAAAGAAATCAGGATCCTCAGTAATCTTGACAGCTGGAATGAGGTGCCAAAGCAAACAAGTTAAACGTTAATAGGAATAAATGTTAAAAAAAAATGCAATGAGGTTAAGAAATGAATTTCACAAGTAGCGAATAGGAATGATAGGGTTTAATCTCAGTTCTTGTGAAGAAGATTTAGGGGTTTCAGTTGACTACAAAACTCAACAGAAGTAAAAAATTACTTCCAAAAAGCTAGCATAGTCTAACTCCAAAAAAGCCATTATTTCATGGGTGTGAGCACTCCCTCCACAGTCACAGATTGCAACAAATTCCAAAAAATAATAATTTTTGTATGTTTTTAATTAATATTTTGTTTCTTTGTTCAATCATGTCCAAGTCTTTGTGACCCCATTTGGGGTTGTTTTTTTTTTTTGGCAAAAACGTTAGAGTGGTTAGTCATTTTCTTCTCCAAATCATTTTACAGGTAAGGAATTGAGGCAAACAGGGTTAAGTGACTTGCCTGGAGTCACACAGCTGGTAAGTGTTTGAGACCAGATTTGAACTCAG